>NC_090932.1:791435976-791739006 GCF_040938575.1 Ambystoma mexicanum | reverse complement strand
ATTAGCGCACAACAAGTGGACAATAAATAAATACATTCCTTGGTGTTCACCTACAGTCTTATTAGCGAAACCCAACCAGTCTTGGCGATTTCGAGAAAACTGAACTCAATATCCTTGTTCGATCACTGTCCAAAGCCAAGGATTAATGAACTCATAGAGAAATTAAGGTCTGCCAAATATATATCAACCGTAGATTTAACTAAAGGATATTGGCAAATACCCCTGAACCCTGATAACTGAGAAAAGACTGCCTTTTCGAACCCACAGGATCTGTTTCAATTTAAGGATTTGCCCTTCGGCCTCCACAGAGACCCAGCTAAATTCCAACGATAAATGGACATAATAGTAAAACCTTATTCTTCCTTTTATGGGGCCTACGTAGATGATATTGTGATCCATAATGGTAGTTGACCAGAACATCTTCGTCACCTTTATGAGATCACCCGAACCCTAAGGAAAGCCGGACTAAGAGCTAATCCCCGAAACTGCCATCTGGGCCAGTGTCAGGAGCCTGACCGGAGAGCACAGGGCAAAAGCTATCTCTCAGAGTATGCACTGTAGATTAGGGGAGATTCCTGAGACAATGCTAGCATATAACAGAAACAAGGTACATACAAAGCTGATCTGAGTTGAGACAGGTATTCACAGGAACTGCCGTGGCAGGAGCTGGGCGTAAGTAAAGAGACACGTAGAAAGCAAAGACAAGCAAATATACTGGCCAACACAGAATGATAAGAATAAAGGAGACTCAAACAGAATCACAGTGCCAATAAGCCTTGTGTGCCAATCCAACAGAGGCGTGCGACTATCAACACAAAACTCCTGCAGGTAAATATTTTCTTCTACAATTAACAAAGTTTACAGATCCAACTGAGGCCCACCTAGGACTGGGGTTGTGACAGGCCTCACATTGCGCATGATTAGAGGCACCACTTTGCGTTCAACTTCCCTTAACTTAGAGCCGTTATCCTGAAAAATACCTTGAATGTTGTCATACAATCATAAGAGAGATTCAAGAACTAGGTGTAGGGCTGAGATCGACACTGGCCCCAAAGAGTCAAGATTTGGCAGCCAATTAGATTCCTGCCTTAACTCAGCATTTCTAGGTGTAAAATAATCCTCATTACAAGGCTTTTTTGGGTTGCTTTCTGAGTGAAGAAGTGGGGGGTAGAAGGTAGCTGGGTCATAACTGTCTCAGTGCCATCAGGCAACATGTTGCCAAAGAGCGTGAAACGTCTCCCAGATCGCGACAAAGTCTTAAGAAGGATTTGTACAGTACAATTGAATCTGCCTGATTAGAAGTAGCCTGTGTTGCAAGATTGAATACTGATGCCTGTGGTGCATCATTGGCATTAGCAACAAGAAGGTACAGTAGTAGAACCTGCCTTCACAGTTGACATGGACGGAAGAATAGGCACAGTCTCAGCAACCTAACAAAAGGTGGTCATTTTAGCCTGTTTTTTCAATGATGGAAGCACCCCATAAACGCTAGAATCCATGTTCTAAGGGGCAACCAGGTCCGCTGTATGGCCCAAGTCAGCAGTAGAATTAGCAACTGCATGAGAGCTTTGCTCATCGATCTTGCTATGGCTTCCTAAGTTGTAGTTGGAGACAAAAGGAGCTGTAATAGCCATCCCAGGTGGGGAACTAAACTAAAACTATAATGGAAGCTGCCACACTCTGCAATTTTGTAGATGACTCACCGGTCAGAGCCGATGGAAACATGTGCAGCTCCAAGGGACCCAGCACAAAGGGACCCCACAGTTACTGCAATCTGCTGCCTAGAGATTTCAAAATGCACAAAAACTCAGTAAGCAGTAGGGCAGCAAGTGCTCTATTACAATCGACTTAAGCGAAATTTAATAAAAAGGAGACAAGTTTAACATAAAATAGCAATAACACGCTGCGGCCCTACCAACTATCGGCTTCAAGCTGGCTTCCAGATGCAGTTCCATAGGTGTTGATTTGTTGGGGCAGTGGGGGTGCTAGGATGGATAGGGGTCACTGAACATAGCCCCCATCGCTGGACACAGCCCCCCCCCCCCTTGGGACAGCAGCACCCTTGCCCCCCAGTCGAAATTGCGTCCACTGTATGCCTTCTGAACGCCGAACTGGAGCCGGAGCTGGAGCCGAAACAAAAAACGGAGGAAAGAACCTTGTCTAGGACCGTGATTGTCATGCTGCACCAAGTTCACCTTGGCCGCTCCCGACAATCCCCTTAATCCCTTTATTGGCCTGGAGAAAACTGGTATTCTGACATAAGAAACAAAAAGTGGAACGCTAAGGATAAGGGAAAACTACAAGTCGCCCTTGAAGAGTGACGAAAGATATCAAAAGAGACTATGTGAGGGATTCTTACTACGGTAAGAACTCTATAGACTGGTACTAGCAGTATCATAGGGATAAGGGAGTCATTCCCCACTTATAAGTTAGTTTATTCTGTTGTACGGTCAGTTAGGGTACTTTTGGACAGCAGACGTTTTCATTTTGGATCTTCATGACAGACTGACAAGCAAATTAGTTAGTAAAGTAGGCAGAGACCCCCCATAGTCATAGGGAAATGTAAGCCTTCTATCTTCTTTTAGATAAATAAAAATCCATCATGCACTCTAAGAGTCTGTCCTTCTTCTGACTTGCCACACTACCCTCTTGGGGACAAGGACTCTCATTCCCACAAGGAACTCCCAATCCAAAACATCCTTTCTGCATATATGTATGTTGGAAATCCTTTGGCATTTCCTGTTACCAGCATAATTAACAAAGAACCTTCTTTAAGTCTATTGGCTACAGGTAATGTTGAACGTCGCCTGAATGCCATGATGTATAAGGAGAGAATGGACTGTGAATGGAGGAGAGGCTCCCTGGGAGGGAGGAGAACAACGTTTATGCAAATGGGAGCCTCTGCAGCAACAATGTCCTGGAGGGGCAGAGCCACATCAGGTGGTGGAGCCAGTGGTGGCTCCTCTCTCTCCTTCTCTCCTCACATCACTGACCTTGCCAGGAAGGCCCACTTTCAGCTGTACCTCCTCAGAGGCATTCTCCCTTTCCTCACCTTCCCCCAGAAACTTGATGTCTCTTGTGCTTTGGTCCTTTCCAGGCTGCCTTCTACAACAGCCTCTTTCTCAATCTGCCTAACTCCTCCATTCGCCCCTTTCAACTAATCCAGAGCAGGATTGCAAGACTTTTCCTTGGCCTCAAGCCCAGGGATCACATCTTTACAGCCCTAAAATCTCTCCACTGGCTCCCGGTTGCTGCGAGGATCAGGTTCGAGACCCTCTGCATCACCCACAAGGCTTTCGGGGCCTGGGACCCTGCTACATTCAACATTCCTTCCCTAAATACCTTCCTGGTAGAGCCCTTTGGTCGTCTACCTCCAACTCTCTTCAGATCAGATGCTTTTCCAGGCAGAGAGTGGAGGGTTGGAGGGGGTAGATCTTTCTCCTCCGCAGGTGCCCCTGGATTGTCCTTCTGAAATGGCCCCCCTGTCCCTCACAGACTTAAGACAGATCTCCTTAAGTTGCAAAAGCTTCTCAAGACCCTCTTTTTCTTTTTATTTTTCCCTCTACCCCTCCCCTGTTAATGTCCCCCTCTGCCTCTTGACTGGCTGCCTGGTTCGTTCAGATTCTTACAGGGCACCAGGCCCTGCTTGACCAGTCCACCCCTGCACTTCGTCTCCCCTGATTCCCCCCCCCCTCACAATCTGGCACTAGCCCTTCCGGGCTCCACCCCTGCTCTAGTCTGGCTGGGCCTGCACCCCTTGAGCTCTTCCAGCCCTGTTCCTCGCACTTAGAGGGTGGCCCTTCTTTCCCCTGAGCTCTCTGCATTCCCCTGGCTTTGTCCACCTGGCCTCCCTTGGCACTCGCTTAACCCTTGGGCCCTTCTGCCCAGACCAGCACTGTTCACTACCCCGCACTTCTTGTTACTGAACTTGCACAATCCGAATGTCACAAGGCCTAGTAGGACCGTTTTTTGTTGTCATTCCTGTTCTCCCCCACACTTGTCTTGTTGCACCTTGAAACACTTTGTGTATAGGTGCATTATAAATACCCAATAAATAAAATAAATAAATGAACAAGGGAAGACTTGCTAGCTGGAGGCAGGATGGCGGGTGACTTGATCGAGCAGGAGGCTCTGGTCAGGGGAGAATACAACCATCTCCTCTGATGGCGTGACCACTGGAGAGCATTGGTGCGACAGGCGCTCAGTAACTGACGCCGAGACCAGAGACAGGAGAGGAGCCCAGGTCTCAGAGCTCCACCAGACAAGCACATGTTACGCAGAAGGAGATAATGGCGGGAACATGAACACTATCGATTTTTGGATGACATGGACAACAGAGTGAGAGGGTTACGAACACTGTATGTAACAGCTAGAATAGCCACCAAAAGCATGCAAATGTAAGAGAAGCTACCGGGCTCACAGGCTCATGGAAACAGTGTGAAACAGATACAAACATTGTATGTTACGGCTGCAATAGCTGCCAAAAGCGCATGAACTTAAGAGGAGCTAAGGGGCTCACGGCCCTACTGACAGATTGTGAAAGGAACACGAACATTATATATTGAGACTGGAATAGCCGATAAGGCTACTGCGTAACCAAGTGAAACGAAGGTGAAGGTTCAGCAGCAAGACTTGCCAAGGGCATAAGACCACAGAACTCTGCAATACCCAAACAAGCCAACAACCTAAGATAAATACTCTAATTGGTACACAAGACACGACCCCGAGAACTACAGGACTTCGGGGCAGTCCCTCTGCCATGGAGAAGGGAGAGAGCTAAGTGTCTTGTCAAGTAATCCTGGAGGGATTTGGTCATTTGAAACAAAACAGGAGAAAAGGAAAGCAACCGTTTTGTCTTTGAAAAGGGGAAGAGTGAAACCCATATTGAAGAGAATTATATTTTATAACAAGGCAGTCTGTGTGAAGACTGGAAAGACTATATCCTGGTGTTCTAAAGGGACCTTAAGACTGAGAACATGTTAATTTCAAGTCGGGCCAGACAGAAGACCAAACTGAGACCAGTGTGCAAGCCTTCCCTTTTTTTCCTTTTAGTTAGTTGTTTTCTAAAGTGGTACGGACAGTTGTTTAGGATTCGGACAGAAGACTTTTTTTTTGTAAATGCTGTGCACCCTTACCTTTAGTTTGGCTAGGCAGGGAATTTTCCTCATAGCTGTTGGGCAAGTTAGGCGTTTTTCTGTTTATTTAAATAAACGTTATTAAGTATGGCCTAATGTTGTCCGAGTCCTTCTTCTGGTTCACCACATATGCAAAAGCAGAAGTTTCAATTTCATGTTTTGTTCTCATGGTGCAATCTATGTTCAATCTCATTAGGAACTTCCAAAAGGTTAGTTGTATATCATTTAACTGTGATATCAGCAGTGATAAATCTTTTCGGTGTGCTTGGATTGTAGCATTGTGGTTTTCACTTAGGCTATTGCTATTTCTACTTCGGTTTGAATGAGTGGGCTTGACTACCTGCAAGAGATGGTTCAATCCCTTTAGGAATTTACTTACCAGTTTCTGTTTCCATCTGGTCTTCTTGATAACGCTCCTCTTCTAATTTTTTTTGCATTGTTTACATTTCTCATTTTTCAGACTAGTTTCATTTGGTTCAAAAGCAGCTTGAAATGTATCATAGTCCCCTAATATGTATTTTTCTGTTCTCCAAGATTTGAATAACTGCAGTAGAGCTATGTAATACAATTCTTTGTGGTCTACAGATTTGAAGGATAGTTTTACATGGTTAACTAGACAAAATTCTGAAAGTCATACTACACTTATTTCCCAATTTAAGACTGGACATCTGCTAGTTGTTTTATTTGATATGACATTTCTTTTGTATGTCTAGTATTGTGCTATTCCATATGAACAATTACTTTTCAAAGAAGGACTTCTGTTTGGGTAGTATGTGTCACTAAAACTCATTTTCAAGATGTCTTGGCTGTTGGGATTTTCTTTGATTATATATTTAATTTCTTGGTACCCCTTTTCAAGATGTAGTTGGACCAATGTTTACCCTGAGAAATAGACTGTGTTAAATGATATAAAGCTTCGTACTGACTGCATTTTCTATCTAAAAGCATTTTGAAATCAAAGCTGTACAGTTTTGAGAAAGGGATTTTTCAGGTGAAATGTCATTCAGCAGATATTTCAACTCATGTTTCTAAGCTTTGGTGAGGCTGTGACATATCTAGCAACTGCAGTTCAATTGTTTGCAATGTTTTGAATGTCTGTATTACCATTCCACATAGGTATAATTATAGGATTGTAATAATTTATGTACTGAGAAGTTTCATTTCTTTATTGTTGTGTGTTTCTGGAGATTGGCCTTTGAAGCTGTTTCTACCAGCAGACATTAAAACAATGTATCTGACCTTTGGTGCAGACATGTCTAGCGAATCCAAAACAACACTTTGTGTGGTATTTGCCTTTGTTTCGGTATTAGCGGCTACAATATTTACAGCACTTATGTCATTGGAAAAGCAAGATTTGAGTTCTAAGGTCATTATTTATTTCTTCTGCAGGGCTGGTGCATGTGATGTCTTTTTCAATAAATTAAAGACAGTTTCATCAGCCAAATTTGGAAATGAATTTTAACTGCACAAGCATGTGAATATGTGGTGCTCATCTACACTGGTATTCTTTTCTCCCTAAGTAGAGTTTGTCATCTCCAAGCGAAGGACAATCTCTGTGGCATATGATATTTTATAATATGGCAAAAAAACGGTGTTGGAAATAACGTGAAACCTTTACTGGATTAAGTGAGCATAGGTCATCTCTGCTTTTTAAGTCTTTATTTTGAATTGGGTTTTGAGACCGAATATATAATAAAACAATCTGACTTTCTGAAAAATGAGAAACTTGGATATCTGTGAATGGGCTCCTTGTTACTGTGTCCCTCCAGGATTGAGAGATTTTGTTCAGAGAGAAACAGGCCTGTGCTGAAAGTGTATGGTGGAACAGGTATGGGTCTTCACATATGGAGGAAATGCCCCAAGCTGGACAAGCTCTGGAAGGAGATTGTGATTACAGGCCTTAGGTCCCCTAGAGATCCGAGGGTTTTGTTTATGGGGTAGACTGGTTAAGGGATCCTTCCCGCAAGCAAGAAGATCTATTGATCTAATATCAAGAGCACTGTTAGCCACCCGACTGCTAATAGATCGTCTCTAGAGGTCAGCACCAATTTCTGAACTCCATGGTGGGTAAACATGTGATTGATCAGAGTCAATAAAACAATGTCATGCATAGAGGGATGTCCTTATTTTTCTCTGTTTGGGACCCTTTTTTAAAGTTTGAGAAATTACATAACAAAGACTTTGCATGTCCGACATGCCTAAGTGCATTGAACTTGCTAGCATTTTTAAGACCAAGGGATGTTGCAATATTGTGATGCCGTTAGGATCATGGGGTGGGGAGGGATGCTGTTGGGAGACTGCTGATTTTCTAGTGGGAAGGTTTGGTCAAGGGGTAGGCCCGGGAGGGCAATGCCAGAACCAAAAATGCTAAATGCTAGAGTCCGGCAATTTTTTGGGTCAAAGTGGAACACTTTTTTGGCCCATGTGGGGCAGTTTAATATGTTACTTCACCAAGAGGCTAGTCGTTTTGACCAGTGTTACTGAATGAATATTCTTTAAAATACACAATTTGCATCACATCTTATGAAAAACCTCCCCCTTGGGTACTACTTAAACAGCCTGTCACAAAAGGAATAAATTGCCATTTGCAACTGTGGCCTACTTTTTCATTGGTGCCCGAGACAATGTTCTGCTCCGGTCCGACCATGTCAAAGGGTGATTTTGTGAAAGGACTTCATAATGCCACGTCTTGCTTGACTTGCTGTATGAAATGTCCGAGGACAGAGCACTGGCTGAGATTATTGGGAGATGAAAGTGGCGAGGGCGCCATACTAATATGTTATGGACACAATCAAAAGCTTGCTGATATTATGGCTTCTATGTTGTGTCTTCTTAGAACTATTTAATACAAAGTTTAGATTTTTTTTAAAAAGCATATTGGGTAAATATCTATTGGTAAATCGTCACCTCTGAAAGTAAACCTCAACATTTGGAACATTGGCCACGTCCACTCTATGTTAGTTGGGTAATCTTTCTAATGATGAAAATGTGCGGATAAAGAGGTGGAATGACAAATGAATAGTTTTGACGAGATGTGTAATCTTTATGGAATGTTTATTAATTCCAAATATGATTGTTTACATTACCACATAGTGCCACTTACGAGCAATTGAAGAATCCTGAGTTCTGGTAATAATACATCCCAACATTATCCATTCCATTGGGAGATGTTAGTCCAGTCCTGGTTTTAACTTTGCATTCTGGAACTTGTAGTCCTGGAGTTGCCCCTTATAAATCTAGTACTCTAGGCTTCAGAACGGAAAGTTAAAACCAGGACTGGAATAGCATCTCCTGAATGGAATAGATAATGTTTGTATGTGTGTGATATTACCCAGTGAATGTTTAGCAACTGATGTGGTAAAGGTGGGATTGCACTACAACCTCTGTTGAGTAGGATGTAGTTCAGAAATGACAAATTATGTTTGCTCCCATTCCAGCTGATGCAGGGGGACCTCGCCCATCGCTGGAGTGTAATGTGTCAGACCAGGCAACTACTCCAATGATAACTGGTGTATGCTATTGGGGAAGCCATGTCTGAAGAAGGTGGCTCATCAGAGGAAAATGGTATGTAACAGAGGACACTCTCTATGTAGATCCGGCTTTTCCAATGTCAATGAAACTGAGAGGCAGAAATATTGTAGTAACTCTGCTCGCAAACGTGTATGTTCTTGGGCATGTCAGCATTTCATAAATGGATCGCTTTCAAGCAAGCATTGGCAACGCCAAAAGTTTTGCCTTTTAAGTAACAATGGAATAGGATTTTGACATGCACTGCCAGAATGGTACTCCTAAAATGTCCACAGCTGGAAAATGGCGTGAGTACTTCCGCATATGAATTTAGTGCTTGTTTAACAGGACTTCAGTGCAAGGAACAGATGTGAGCGCACACATACATCAAGTGGTTGAACGCACACACTTGGTTGAGACATTTTTATTACCCCGGTAGCTAATTTAAGCCATTGACTCTCAGAAGACTCCTTAGAAATAACATTGGCATACCTACCTAGCACAACGTGCGATGTTACTACATGATAGAGCTAGCTTAAAGAGCTCTTAGGAAGCGTTTTGGGTGGGTAGTGGCAGGTAGTGGGTGGGAATGGCCATAAGGATTAGCATGTCTATGGGTGGTCAATGGGCGTGTAAAAAGCCAAACTATGCCCACAAGCAGTGTGTCGCTCCTCGCATCCCATCTCCCTACTATCCGCACTCCAATGCAATAGTTTTGGCTTATAGTTGACATTTAGTGCCACCTTATAGCTACACTACAACGTGCTATCCACAAACTGCCATGCCATCACAGACTACGATTCTAAATCCAAAAACACGTTTGTAACCTTCTTGTGTAAGCCACAGAAGAAAGCACATCCCATTGACAATGGGGACGCACTTCGGTCTGCTCTGCTGTTCTTTCAACCTGTACTGTAGAAGGCAGGGCACAAAACAAATCACAATGCTGCCAGAGATCTTCTTAGACGCGTGGCATCATTGATCTGCCCGACATAGAAATGCTCATGCTTTGCACAGGGTTTCTGTTTTCTTTTTTACTTTCCACCTCCCACACAGAGGGAGAAATGTAAAAACTGAATTTGCAGTGATGGAACCATTACAAAGGTGCTCACTAAACCCACATGGATAGAGAGCTGATTCCAGCCTCTCACCCACATTGGGTCAGGGATCCAGTGTATACTCTAAAGTCTGGAACCTCACGAACACTGCAATATGCATGAAGGCGCTAGCTGAGGTGTAATTACACCAGCACCCTTACATTCCCTTTCATGAATCAGGGACTTGTGAGGTAACATTTGCTGGCATAGAGTTTCGAGAGCACTCTGCGCCTGAAGATGTGTGCCAGCGAGGCCCTCGATGTTGTAGAGGAGAGCCACCCAAGGCTAAAGTACACTGTTATACAAAAAGTGTCTGCAGGCTTTTGTTAAAGTTACCATATTCATTATCTGTGAATCTGAATAATGCACATGCGGTCATCTATCTAAGAAAGGAGAAGAGGAAACAGGATGAGACTGGGCACCATGAGTGATGGTTATTGGTGGTGTTGTTCAATGTTATTAAAAACACACATGCATTCCAAATTATCATTACAGACCTCACTTATTAAACAAATACATCATGTATTATTGATAGAAAAATGCAATATTGAGTCATGCATTGCATGTGTGTTTAAGTACACCCTACAGTAGGCCATAAGGGTACTTCAAGTCACCGGGGAATGAGGCTGAAGACAGTTACTTTATAAGGTCACAGAACTGCAAGGTGACTTGCAATATCCTTTTTACTTACACCAGGAGGCATTCTATTCACTATAATACCTCGCTACACCGTCATCCCCTTTAATACTTGGTCTTTGCTTACCCAATGCAAGAGAGCTTCCAGTTGTTGCTACATATAATCAATGAACCATCTGTTTAGCTGGAGAAAAACAACAGTAATATGCAGCTTGCATTGTGTTAAAACATGTTAGCAGTTTATTTCGGTATAAATAAAAGCCATTTTGTGGTGTGAAATAGTGATAATATGCAGACAGATTTTTGCTCTACCGTGTTTTGCTTCAGCAGTGTACAAAATAAACATCCTTGTTCTACAAGTCTCTTGGAATATCTGGGCATTGAGAACTGAGCATGTGTGCAGCCATCGTAACCCTGAGGCCCAGCTAAAATTCTGTGCAGGGACAGAAAACATTATATCGGGACGACGGTTGCATCCATTTTATCTTCGCTTCCAATCGCTGATTCCGTTTTAATGTTGCAAACATTTTAATGTTAGAATGAGTTTTGTGAAAAGTTAAATGAGCACCCAGCCCAATACTTAGTGATTCAAGCATACAGCCCTTTTAACACAGACATATTCATCACATATAAAGCTCTGTGGTCATTCTTATGTTTCCAAAATAGTCTTTGATTTTATGCAAAGTAGGCTGGAACCCTCACTGGTGCTATTTGTCTTCTTTACATTTCTCATAGGATTCTTTTGGAGTAGTACAATGGGAGTGCACCAGACAGCGCCTCTGAGAATGATAGTCTCCTATCAGAAAGTAGTTTAAATGGTTATTCTAGTTTTTGGTCATGTGATTTGCTCAGTAGGACAGGTGTGACATGTTTAGAATGACTACAGCATAAACTGGAACTGATCATTAGAAATAAACAATGTACATTTTTCAAAAAGAGGCAGTTTACAATGTTATTACAATGAATTAATTTCTTCTTTTAAATAACGGCTTTTACACACAAGAGAACAGATGACGCCCATAAGACATTTGTTTTTTCCTCTGTTCGCCTGTCTGCAGCGGCTGGGTTGACTCTTGCAAATGCGCACCTGACTATGCGAGCCTCACCCACTACCGTAAACAGTTCCTTTTCAATTAAAATCCTTAACGTGTTACAGAAATGTATTTTAAAAGAAAGGAATCTGAAAAGCTAGTCACAGCTTCAGGTAAGTGCTCCAGTGGTACCTGGAAATCCGCCGTGCTAGCTCAATCAGCAAGAATATTGACATCACAATACAACTGTAATACATTATTGGGGGAGGGGGAGAAGGCGGGTGCTGCAGGGGGTTTCCCTCCGGCCAAATGGATTAAAAAAAAGGCAATACAATTCGATGGATTTTGATTCAACCGAATCTCCTTGATGTAAAAATGTCTGTGATTTCACAGAATCCACTTCAGCTAAAGGAGAAATCCTCAATTTTTTTACTATGTGGTTGAGACCCCCGCCCCCATTTCCCCCAACCTTATCCTATCCCCTTACCCCACCCCATCTATGTTTTAACATTTACCTACTTACCTAACCAATTCGAAGAAAACAAATAAAAGATTTCTGAGTAGGTGCAAATGGATTGAGTGAAATCTTCGGTATGGAACTGCCAAGGCCACAGATTACAAAACGTCCTCATCTCTTCTAGGTCTGAAGCAATACTGTCCAAATGCAGAGCTCTTTCAGATCTGGTTCCGTGAACTAAGAGGCACTGCTTGGAAGCAACACTGCATGTTAGCAAGAGTGAGCAGACATCTTGACCAAGCTCTTCTGCAATCTGGTTTCAATGTATTAAGATTCCATATAATAGATAATAATTTCCTTTTCTCAATTGTTCAAATGGCGCTTCTAGTCATTTAGTAAAAGAGACAATTAGAAAAGGCAACGTACCTTGTTACCAGGGCACAATAGACTAATGTTGAAGCAAGTCTCAGTGAACTGCACGTTATCTGTGAGCCCGGTACAATGACCAAAGACCTGCTAATGCACTTGGTTCTGAATAACACGTTTGCTGGTGAATATATTGAATGGGACATGCGTGCTCAGAAGTGCAGGACTTTCTGAACAACCAACTGCAAACTATCCATGATAATATCGACTATGAAAACCAGCCACAGGCTTCAATACCGCTTGATCTGCGGCTATGGCGATCCCTCAGGAAATACTCTGAAGCACGAGCTCTCACAGTGCTCATTCCAAGTTTACAGGCCAGTTCAAGCGGTGTGCGCCCCTACTTAACAAATACTGCCAGGCCCCTGGGCAAGATGCCTGCGGCATTGGGTCATTTACTGCACATTTAAAAGACTCCCTGCCCCAGGGATAACGCCTGATGTCCGGTTTGGAGTAGAGAACCTATAGGAGTTCTGACCAATTGAATCTCCACAGTTGCAATGTATGAGTGATCTTAGTCCTAACAATTTACCACAAGACCCATTTATCCAATGAGTAACCCCGATGCACTCTAATTGGGAGGTTTGTGAACGCACTCTTTCTGTGTGACAACTGAGGGCTGTCAATTTGTTTGCCTTGTAATTTATCCGTGGTGCAGTCTATATGCAACAGTACTATACTGTTTCTAATTGAAAATGTACATCTATCATTTGCAGCAATGTTGTGTATATGTCCTATATGTCATTGGAGTCAATATCTTCATGAAAATGTAAGAGTTCTGCGAAGATCTGATTTGATATTCTTATTGAACAATTTGAATGCATTTAGATTATTAGGGAACTTCCCTAATAGAGTGTATGTGGGTTACTCATTGGATAATTGGGCCTTGTGGTACATTGTTATGTTAGTTTTGTTCGCCGGGGACATTAACCAGTTGCACCAGACGTTTTTTCGAAGTTATGGTGGTTTGAAAGATATAAGCAAGTATGTACTGTATATAATTCATTCAGCAGTGCACCCTCATATTGTGAGTTGGTTAAACTTAGTCTTAGTCAGATAGCAATAGTTGGTGATAAGGTATGCTCGGAAGAACTAGGAAGAGGTTCCTCCTTAGATGGAAAGAAATTATTAAATTATTTAGTGTGAGTGTATATGGGTAAATGATAGCCTTACACATGACATTCAGTTCACACTGATCGCCCGATTCAGTGAACACACCATGTATTGGCCGATGACAAATATGTATAGGTATAAACTATGACATCCCAATTACTCAGACCAGCCTGGTACCCCAATGTGTCCACAATTATCTTGAGCACCTGTCACAAACAGAGAGGATTTCGGACCTAGTAAAAGAGACAAATGTGCTGGAGACCACATGTGAGTCAGGGAAACACACTTTCATGAGAGCATACGGAACTGTCACCCTTTGTACACTCAATGATATACTGTGTCTTGCAGCTAACGTCCTTGGTCAGCCTCAACATTCCCTGCGGGTCACTTTGTTACTAATAATGTTATTTTTCATTTTTTGTGCTGTATTAATGTTGTCAGAATCAGTGCCATGAATAAGTAGATATTAGAAGATTCCATGATAATAAAATTAATTATCCTGGTATTGAATACGAGATTTTGAAATTAATAATTCTAAATATTTGCAATTATATTAGCAAAACTATGTTTTGGCAGCGTCAAAGCAATAAAAGTCAGTTCACTTTGACCCAGTTAGGGACAGAAGAACAACTTTGTAAATGTTGAAATCCGAGGTCATGAAATGTGAATTACAATTTATGGCTGCCCTCGAAGCACCAAAGGAAGGACTGTTGAAGCAAATGTCGTATGAACAGCAATACAAGGAGCCATGTTTGTTAGCGCTGAGATGTGGCAAAGCCCAAAAAGCAGTCTGAATAGATGTGCAGGGACCATAAGGCACTGCAAGGAGACAGAGCGAAGAGTGATTTATGTGAGAAACCCAAAGGTGTCTCACTTACTAGTCTCCGGGGAGCTGTAGTCCAGGTGGCCAGGACACGACCATAGCTATTGGATCCAGTTCCTGGGGGTGGACCAGTGGGGGATGATCATCTGGACGAAGGGTCTTCAGGGAGTGGAAGTGGGACACTGAGGGTTTAGACACGGTATCCTCCCTCCCCTGTAACACCTTTTCCCCATCCTACCCTTTACGATATTTAAAAACTCTAACCCCTCCCTTTCCCCCACACAAACACTTTCTTACATGGTAACAGACTAACACCAGAGCTGTTTACCTGACATGTCCCAACACTCGGGTCTGGCAGAGTCAGGCAATTGACAATAACCACGCACACCTGACGGCCCTTTACCTTCGCCACAGGGATAAAAGACAGAGCACGAAAGCACATTTCGAGCAAGGCCAAATGCTAGAGGAGACAACTACACCAAACCATCAGTACAAAGGGAGAAGAAAAGCGTTGAGACCTGGAAGGATGACAAAGGGGGAATTGCCCTTGCCCTTTTCAACTCGGACCCGCAAAACCTCCAGAAGGGAAATCGTAAGACCGGGAGTTACAGCTCTCGTGCGGAGCAACATATGTCAATGTTACACGGGGGCCTCCTGCATTGATAACACAGGTGGAGAGGCAAGCTGGCTACCGTGGTACCATCCTTGACTCTAGAGAACAAAGAAGCTAATGGGCTCAGCACAGCCGGTGAGTCAGAGGAAGCTGATATCAAACCAAACTGTGTTAAACCCAAGGTTGCGAGTAGCAACATTTTGAACGCAAGAAGAATGCACTTGTGTGTATGTTTGAACTTTAAAGAAAACACAGTTGAGGTCCAGCTGCAGAGGGGTCCAGCCCCACGTCGGCGCTCATTCGAAAGACTCTGACCGGGACCTGTTTTTGATTGATTGATAGGTTATTTATAATGCGCCTATACACATGTGTTTCAAGGCACAACCAAGCAGGGAGAGGAAAACGGGGGAGAACAAGACAAACTATTATACTAGGCCTAGTATCATTAAGATCATGCAAGTGCAACTATCATGAAACTCGTGCAACAATCGTGAAACTACAGCAACCAGAAGGCCCTAGGAAAGAGTAGAGTGAGGCGTCAGACTGGCCCTACAAGCAAAAAACAGGTGGGGAGATCCCAAATATCCACTCTCGAAGCGAGGTGGACTCCTACCTTGGTTTTGGGAAGAGAAGACTTTCAAATATAGAGAAAAGTAGGAGAATGGAAAAATGTCATCAGCTGCTCCCTTTTCAAATAACTATATCCATTTAAACAAAAATATACATTTTATTAAGGGTTTCAAGGTAAAAACATCTAATTAAATGGAGAGACACTGTACATATAAAATACATTTTCAGACACTCTAAAAGATACACAAATGTAACAATGACAAAATTCATTCAAACAATTCTAAAAGATATAACTATGTGCTAATACATTAATCTATATTCAAACCTCTGCTATGAATCCTTTTGAGTTAGATTTCTGATCTTTATGGATCTCTAAATACTTTTACACAAGATAGTGTTACTTCTAAATTGTAAACTCAACATGTTTCAGTCATCTTAACAATTGATAGGACTTCCTTCAGGAGTGGTCATAATCAGTATCAGAGTTGATAAGCAATTGGTCTGGGATCTTCTTTGTATGAAGATTCATTCATTGCAAGTGAAGTAGCTGAACTTCCTAGTGTAGATGCTCCCTTGGCGGATGAGGAAAAGGGTCCACAGTAGTTGGGCGATTTTCTTAAGGGAAGATAGTTTCCTTCCACTTGATCCTTTATCAGAAGTTGGTGGATGATTAGGAGTCAATTCCCTGGTGTAGGGCGAGTTGGTTTATCACGTGGCTATGCGCGTAAGATGCTTAAGTCTGGAGGTCGTCACTATTATAGTTTCAGCATTGCTTGTGTTAAAGCTTATTTCTTTATCAAGACTGGCGCTCGAAGTTCTAAGCGTGTGGAATCCTCTGTGAAGGTGTTTGTCCTTGCTTTTCCACCATCAAGGGCTTAATCCTTGCTTAATCCCTCCTACAAGGCTCACGTCAAATCCCTTGTACAAACGAAAGTCTCTGACCCATTTCCAGTGGAAAGCTAGGGGAAGGGAACTCCTCTTTCCACTTCGATGGTGAACTGTGATAGTTGGCAAGTGTGAACCCGACAGAGGGATGCCGAAAGAAAGCTAAAGAGAAAAAAACCCTGCTTTCTGATAAAACAGAGTGATACATGAACTGTATTAGGAATACATTAACTGTGTTGAAGAAGGGCTGTAGTGAACAAGACAGAGGGAGGTCCAATTGCGCAAGAAGTATCCAAGCCTGGCAGAGGGAGATGCCAGGGTTGCAAAGCAATTTTCCAAAGACCTTTTTGTTTGTTTATTTGTTTTCCATTCTACAAAAGGGGGTGAAGAATAATACACTTGAGAACAGTGTATCAACAAGCGTGTCACCTTGTTGTTTGGCTAAATGGACATTAAGGCTCCTAAAGATTATGAGCGATATCTGAAAGGCTGCAGTGAACCAAGGAGGACCCAAGCCCAGCGGAGGGAGATCCTTGGGGTGAAGAGCAATTGCCCAAAGTGAAAGAAACCCGAGAGAACTTTTGCCTGTTTGTCATTGTGAAATTGGGATGAAGAACAATCACCCAAGGTGCAAGAACACAGAGATGACTTTTGTTTGTTACTTTGAATCAGCAAACCTTCTAAGGCAAGAGACTGTTGCAGGAAATAAACTTAGCCTCTCAAGGGGTTTTGATATCGTTGAACTGATCCGTGAACCACGTGCTGGCGAGGCCCAGGAGTGTGCTGTGCTTGAGAGTCCCACCTTGTCCCGTGCCTCAAACGTGGGGAAGTGAGACCTAGCCATACCATCCTAACTTATCATTTTGAGAACACTTCTTTATTTTCTGGTGAACATTATCCCACACTCTTTTTGTAAATTAGTAGTAAGGATTGGCAGTATGTTTTTTAGTATAGGCCATATTTATTTGACAAGACACCACTAGGACTGCCTTATCATTATTTGATGGTCGTAGCTTGCTCCCATCTTAGATTTAGGTTTAGACATGGCATTTATCTCACCCATTATAAAGTTCAATAAACACCCTTGAACTGTGATCACTTGTGTCTGTCTTTACTGTTGCCACCATGAGTTCCTTACATTTATAACATATGACCATATGAAGTTTCAGTACATGAATACTTAGAGCGAGGATGTATAATGGGGAGTATGTTTTTCTCTCCTAATAAGAGTCAAGTTTGCAAAGACGTGGGAACAAAAACATCTCTAAAGTAATTAACTGTTTGTTAGTTTATTCCAAAAGCGCTAAAAGATATAAACAGTGGACTTCTTTCCTTGTTCAGGGTTCACTTTAACAGATGGGATGCTCTGTTGCGTTGTTTCCTTGCATTGAAGTGAAAATAAACAGACTATGTTCCTTTTGGGAAACCTAAATCACAAAGAGTGAAGTTGGTTTGCTTCATCAGTATCCTTGTTAGACTATCCTGTAGACAGATGAACGTTATGAGCTCCTTAGCAAAGGTAATACTGGCTTTAGGATCATTGCGAATGCCCATGAGACTAAAGGCTAATAGGAGGTTATGTGAATATGCAGACCTCAGTTCCACCAAATCCAGTGCTACTTCTGATACTCTGTCCTCCCTGAAGTGGAGAGTTTGGCGTGATGGAGTAAGGAGGGTGACAAGGTGGTATATTTTTGGCTATAGACTTTAATTCAAATACGGAGGACAACTTAACTCTCTCTAGTTCTAGAGGGGTTTTCTCTACCTCAACACAGGATAACTTGGGTGCTTGTCAGAATGTGAGTCAAAAGAAACCAAAATACTGTCCTCTGTCCAAACCTACTACTCTATCCCTATCACTAACAAATAAACCAAGAAGAAAAGGGTTCAATTGACTTATAATGCAAGCCACCGTGAGAATGGCGTCCTTCTCCTGGTGATAAAATCCAACCTTGAATTGACTCAATAATAGTCTCTTTGCAATATGGTCTGATTGACCAAGTATGCTTAGACAATGAGAATTACTACCTTCTCCTGTTCTACTGGAAGATGTGTGGAGACTGTTCCTTGATAGTCCTTTGGACAAGTCTTTAGAAGTCTCTTTAGTTCCTCACAAGCGTTTGTGAACAACAGAGTTAAGACTTTATCATCACTTCTTCTTATTGCTGGAGATTTGTCAGGACGTTTTATATCTTGGCTATTGGGGAGATTACTCCCTGACAGTTCTTGGTTCTTTTGGTATCTTTCACATATGCTGAGTTTCCCACTGTGATGAGGCAGTTCACTCCAGAGGCACTCTTGAGATTTAAGGTTTCTCATGCCACCATTAGGACCAGGGAGATTGCTATCGAGGAATACTTGGTTCTTGGTTTTCTGAGTGTCACTACTGTGATGAGGGAGATTACTCCATAGGGATAGTTAACTCTTGAAGCTCTGTGCACCACTACTGTGTGGAGGGAGATCACTCCTGAGGAATACTTGACTCTTGACACTCAGTATATCACTACTGTGATGAAGGAGATCACCCCTGAGGAATACTTGACTTTTGAAGCTCTGTGTATTACTAATATGATGAGGGAGATGCCTCCTGAGGAATACTTGACTCTTGGTTCTTTGGGTATCACTATTGGGACGAGGTAGATCACTCCCAAAGAATACTTGACTCAGGTGGCTGTTACTTCTGTATGCATTCAGCGCATCTTCCTGCTTTCCCCCTCTCTGATCTGTGTGGCGCCATGGAGCTGTTGCTGCGGCATGCTCAGAATGTATTATGGACTGCCCGGTCGACCTCAGAGAGGCCTCAGAGAGGCCATGCCACCTCTTCCGCTTCTGCAGCAAGTCGGGTTCCGTTCGGCTCGCGTAGTTCCTTTCAGCCTCTTCCTTAGAGACCGACTGTCTCTCGATACTTCGGCAAGTCTGGGTTTGAATTTCCCAGGCCCTGCAGGTCAGATGGCAGCTTTCCTCGCTGCTCTTCCTGTTCCTGAACACCTCTAGCTCTTCCTCTGTCTTTTCTTCATACGCCTCGGCCCGCCGCATCCTATCGTCAAGGTTTGTTATGCAAGCCTTTGAGGTTAAATGTCATGCCTCCTAGTGGCTCCCTTCTACTGTTTTTCTGTATGTTTCCTTGGTTCTTCTTCATTTCAGTCCTACCTGGTTTTGCAGATGCAATAGTAGAGATTCACAATAACATACATTCGTAGTTTTAGGTTTGGGAAGGAGTCAATATGCCCTCGGCTTCTGGGAACAGGGTTTAGGGACGTCTTTCAGGAGACAGGAATACTTATCCGCATGAGGGGAGTCTCTCTCTATGAGGTCCTCCCGCTTTTTACCACCCTTAGGGGGACTATTGGGTAGCGGCCTCATCTCCCTAGCCTCATAGGGAAGAGCTCCCCCCTGGAGAGAAGTGACAATAACCCGTGAATCGTCACAAGAGGTATTGCAAATCTATCAGCCACTTCCCTTTCAGAAGGATTTCATTTAGCTGAAAAATGACACCTGTCTTGAAATGATTGTAAATGAGGAAGGAATTAGTGCTTTCATTTGTATAACTGGGCACCCATCTTAATCCATCTCCTTTACCCTGAACGTAATTCTTGTCATCTTGACTCAGGGGGAAAGGGTTCTGCTGAAATTACAATTTTTAGGATCGCAAAGCTTCTCTGTTCTCTCTGCATCAAATGAAAGTACTCCTGGAATAGGTGTTTGAAAATGCATTTATGTAAACCCATACTATACAGCCTTAATAATCCATGCATTTTATTGTGTGAGCTAATATATAAATATATATACTACAAAAAAAACTTTGTTGAGGGGACGTTATGGTTAAGTTGCCCTACCAAAAACCTGTGCAGTTCACTAAAAAAATAATTTAAACCTCCCCTTTATGGTTGACATTAAAACCGAAAAACCCCTGAAATTCGACAGTTATGGTAACCTAAGCCCCCAAACCTGCCACCGCCCCTGTGCACTGCTAACACTAACACCCAGACCATGAAAGATGTCATCTCAAATGTCACTATGTCACTGATGACATCACTGACAAAATCACATGTTCAGTCCCTTTGTTTTCGTTCCCTGCCATATATATATATATGTACATTCAGTAAAAAAACTTTGTTAAAGGAATGTTATACTTCACAGCGAAACCAAAAAACACTGCTCATTCCCCCATTATGGTAAACTAAGAAACCATAACTCGCACCATATACGCGCATTGCTAAGACTAACACCCAGGACATCAAAGATGACATCACAAACATCATTGATGACATCACTGAAGATAGGATAAAAAGGATTGAGCAGAAAATGGACATATTGAACGAGAATTTTAAAAGTTTACAGGAGTTTGTGGAGGACTGTGTGAGAGGAAAAGTTTGTTACCATTGCCCCACCTGTACCTGCCCCGCTTCTCCATTCCGTAGTGAACCTTCCCCAAACCTTGAAGAGGAAAATAGACGTTTTGACAAAATATCCATCCCTTCTTCCCCTCAGAACTCTTCTCCTAATAACCTGCCGTGTTGAATCCTAATTCCCCCATATTTGTGTCAGTGTTCCCTTCCCTCTTTGGATTGAAGTGTTTGTGTGTGTGTGTTTGGAATGTTTTTGTACAGTAGCTGTAGTGAAAGAGTGTGAGTAAAAACATTTTTTTTGAAAAAACGTACAATGTTCGCGACCAGCGCGCCTGCTCGACCTATCCGTAAGGAATGGAATGTGGCTGCTGTAAAGGCAGTACACCTACCCTTACTAATGTCAAGTAAGATGGACTTCATGTTTGACCGCACCATCTGTTGAAGATGTGCGTACATAAACAGAAAGGGGCGTCCTAAGTACGTTATACCTCACCGTACCGCTTGTAAACGAGATGAAACATGTTCGTAGAACACACCAGATGTCCGGGATGGCTGTAAATGAGCAAAATGGGAGTGTGTGAAGGACAGTATACCTGTGCAGCCAATGGTGCCGTCCGTAGAACAGGCGCGGTGGCCGGCAAGTTCCTAGGCAAACAAAATGGAGTTGTCCTAAGGACAGTGGAACTGTCCGTACAGTGAACATATCATGTATGCACATGCGCAGTACATCGTAAGTATAGCGAACATCGCGCCTGTCCCCAACTGTCCGTCTCACTTGTGTCGCACTTTGAATTAGTTTGAGAACCCGAACACTGTTTGGTACTCTGCATTTGCTGTCCAGCGGACTTCCATTTCTGGCGCGGATGTGTTCAGGACGTCATCATGTGACCGCACCCACGCTGAGCGTGTGGACTAATTTGCGCAGTTTGTGTGCTTCCGCAACAGTCCAAAAGAACTTGTAGACAAAAGGCAAAGTATTGTAGAGTGTAAAAATATAATTTCACATATCCCAGACAATAGATGACCTGAAGACTTGGTGTGTAAAATTTTTGTACCGCTTTGCAGTGATGAAGACGGTCACGAGGCACACCCCTCCACCTCTACAAATGGCCACACCCCCGAGCGCATCTTCATTGTCCTTCTAACTATAGCAGATTGAGGTGTACTGCCTTTATTGCTGTAGTGACCAAAAGGAAACTAATCGGTATGGCTTCCATGGCTGCTGTCGGTTCATTAGCCTCTGCAACCCCCCGCCCCCAAACGCGCCACCACCACCACCTCCCCAAGGGCCTGCAGAGAGATATATGGGTGAGGATGTAGAGAGCGAGGAAAAAGAGGATGAAGAGAATGAAGTGGAGGAACTCGGCACTAGGAGCACTCGCCGGGAGTCGTGGGTGTGGCGGTTGTTTTCCGTTTATGGGAACGTACCAAAAGCACGTGCGAACCTGGTGAAATGTAACCAGTGCGAGGTGGTGCTGAGTCGCGGGAGACTTGGTTCATACAGCTTTGGTATGACAACCATGAAGTGACACCTCACTTCGTTCCACACTGCGGACATTCGCAAGGTGGTGCCATGTGAAGAGCGTAGTCGATTGAGTTCCTCCACAGCATCCTCTGTGTCTGATCCTCCCACCACAAGAGACACTCCTGTGGGGGAGCGCCTCCCTCCAGCTGCCTCACAAGCCATTCACAATGCTGTTGATCCTTACCTTTCAAAGGTGACAATAGTGTGTAAGTATTGTGACGCAGTACTCTGCAGGGGGGAGAGTTTTCGAAGTGCTTTTGAGGCTACGGTCACAGAGCACCAGAAGATCTGCTCCTTACCTAAATAAAGCTCACCCTATATCTTTCTCTGTTCACTTGGCCTTTCTTATCCCCGTGGCTGGTGTCCCTTCCTTACCCTCCTTTGGCCTCTTCTCCTAGTGTGTCGTGTGCTGTGAAGCAATAAACGTGAAAACATCAAAAAGTACTGAAAAGGCTCTTTTCAGAGCCGCCTTCCTCAGTTTGAAGATAGAACTATGAAGTAACGGTCGTAGACCCCTGCGGAGTGGTGGAAAAGTTTGCGGACAGTCGTAGGGGAAAAAAGGGAGGGTGCAAGTGGAGCAAACACAATGAAGTGTACGCTGGGAGTAAGTGGTGGCTCTGAAAAGAGCCTTTTGGTGGTGTGTTGTGTGGGTCAAAAACTGTGGATTGGAGAAAACGGATTGTCAGATAGGTTAGTGTGAATTCAAAAGAGGTTGCAATGCATTTTGTACATTGCGAAGAAAAATCTGATTGCCAGCATATGTGAGGTGGACTCCATCTCTGCGGAAAATGAAAGAGCTGCGAAACAAAATGTTTTCATTGTAGAAGGAGGACATGCCAACATCTCTTAAAAAGGCACAAACAGCCTTATTCACATTGCGTCTCGCTTTCTCCATTTGTCTTTGTGCAATACGGGAAAAAAGTATTTGACAATTTGGAAACATGTCCATGAGCTTCGCAAGCCCTTCCTTCATTGCAAATTGCAAAGAAATTCCAGAACATGGCCTAAACTGTTTCCTCAGCAATGAATGATAAGTGTATCTGGAGGACGCTCTGTCAGTAAAGTAACACAGAGAGGTACCAGGCCCAGCCACCTCATGCCACGCACGCCATGCCAGTGCACTTCCACATGAGGAAATCCGAGATCTGCAGATAAACTGCAGCTTTCTGCATGCACCTTCAACCAATGTATCCATGAGTCTCCCAAAATCCAGATAATCTATTTTGAGCATGGAAAGCCATGGCTGTGTGGTCTCTTGTCAGGGAGAAGACGATCTTACTAAAGTGCGCCATTCAGAACACACCTACTGAACTTTATGGACCAATCCCTAGCTCTGCTCATTCTTATTTGCATGCATCTCCACCCCTGAATCCCCGTTGGTGATATGCGTTGGCTGCAAAGTACCGCCATGTTCGTGGACATGTATAGGATCAGAGCGTGACGACAGTACATTAAAGTGTTATTCCCCTTTTTCCCCTCTAAGGTGGCTCTGAAAAGATTATACGCCTTCATCCAAAAATAGCAAACTTACCTTCCTCTGAATTGGTGAAAGGCATTCGTGGCAAAGTAGTTTATTTGCCATTAGATCTAATGGAAAATGTACACACTCTAGGAGTGGAACGTTCAATAGAGCATTCTTTAATAGTCTTGGTAAATGGGGTACCAACAAAGGACAAAAAAATGTGGCAACAATTAGTGGACTTACACAAAGTTAGACAAGCATTGCAATATCTAAAAGACAATAATGAGTACTACAAGGAAATACATATTTATGAAAGCTTAAGGGAAACAACTGAAATAATTCAAGATCCATCAGAAACTGGACAATTTGAACTTCTGGATCCTGCTACAGTATCCACTCTTTTGGACCATTACACAATTCATCCATTGCATTCCAATGAAAGCATAGATGATGCACAAACCAAAGGGTCACCAATGAGTATATGGGAAAAAAGTATAGAAGCACATGCTTTTCCACTGCTATTTCCTACTGGCAAAGGTGTAAAATACGATGATAGACCCACTCAGATTGGGGCATCAGAATACTGTTCATTACAAATGTATTCGCAAGATCCCAGATTTAGACAAATGTGGAATACATATTCCACCTACTCTATGAAAGTGAATTAGCAACACTATGGGCCTCATTACGAGTCCGGCGTTAACCGAGGCGGTAAAACCGCCTGGTTAACGCCAGACTCATCTTACCATTCCGCCTCTGTGATTCCCGGAATTACCGGGGCATTACAACCCCGGTTTTCCGGGTATCACGGAGGCGGAATGGTGTAAATCCCCATTCCCATTGAGTCCTATGGGACTCGATGGAAATGGGGATCATGGAAACACCGGCAGCATCTCGTAATGCTGCCGGTGTTTCCTCGTCCGCCTGCATGCGGGAGGTGTTAAACCCGCCAGGTCAGACCTGGCGGGAACATCACCTCCCGCCTGCAGGGGTCGGACTCAGGCGTCCAGAAACAACGGTGGCGGCGAGTTTACCGCCACCGTTATTTCCGGACCGCCTGGGTCGTAATGAGGCCCTATGTCACGGAGTTGCACACATTCTTGAATCTGGTACCCACTTTAAAAATATGTCAGCTACGCAGTTAATACAAAAAGTACAGGAAAAAGATGAGTTTTTAAAATCAAGTATAACAAATTTGTTTGTAACATGTGTGGTACAAAGTAATACTGGTTCTGACGGCACGGAGACGTGTGTTGTATGATCAGAAACCTTGGACCACCGACTTGGTTTGTTACGCTAAATTGTGCTGAATATGCAAGGGAAGATTTACATGAGTTCCTACGCATAGCAAACAGCAACAAAAACAACATAGATATATTAACACCTGGAGAACTTTGCTCTCTAGATCCAATTAATGTGGCAAGATATTTCCATCATCGTTTCATTGCCATGCTACACTTTACTTGCAATAAAACTGTTCCACTCCTTGGAGAAGTGCAACACTTCTTTTGGAGAAAAGAATATCACGCGAGAGAAGCACCACATATTCACATGCTGTTATGGATCAAAGGTGCACCGAAATTTGGTCACGACAGTGACAGCACTGTTTTGCAGTTTATCCAAAAATATGTCACTTGTGAAATCCCTTCTCAACAGACACATAGTGAGCTGCCTGGGCAGATTTTACAATTTCAAATACACAAATGTGGCAAATATTGTCGCCACAAATACAAAAACAAAGGTAAATACTACACCATGTGCCGCTTTGGTTTCCCTAGAACAGTTACAGAAACAGGTGAAGTAAACAACTTCATGTCTTCAGTTCGACATAGTGTTAAAGGTAAATCACCTAAGAACACGTATTACATAAAAAGAAGGGAAGAATCAAAATATGTCAATGATTACAATGCAATCATTGCCCTCTTATGGAATGCAAACATAGATGTGCAGTACATTGCAGACAATTCAACTGCTGTTGCACAATATGTTACAGCCTACTTAACAAAAGCAGAAAAAACAGAGCTTCAAGACCTCTGGGATGACCTAGCATCAGACAAAACATCACAGAAATTGTACAGCCTAGGCATAAAAATGCTCTCTCATAGAGAATGCGGCGCCTATGAAGCAGCAGATCGTTTAACCGGTACTGCTTTGTATGGAAAATCAGACAACATAGTATGGCTCAGTCTTGGTCCTGCAAAATCTAGAAAAAGAGTGCTAGAATCATTTGAGGACATAGAAACAATTGCCAGAAATGATCCCAAAAGCCAAGACATTCTAAAAAACAATTCACTGGACACATACTATCCGAACAGGAGTAGCACTCTGGAAAGCATTTGTCTATACCACAGAGCTCAAAACTTTGCATACAAAAATAACGTAAAACCCGATGAAAGCAAACGTAGATATAGAGTGACCGATTGTGAAGGGAACTTAGTTAAACTTACCAAACGAAGCTTAATTAATCATGTAAAATTGTCATTAAAAACTCCTCAACAGAAAGAACTATGTTACATGTCTCTGTTACAACTTTTCAAACCATGGAGAAAAGAGGAAGACATACTAGATAACTATGACTGCTATGAAGATGTTTTCAAAGCAAATGAAAGTGCTATCACCGATGTGAACTTTACCCAGTACAAAACAATGTTACACAATGAGCAGCAACAGGAAGAAGAACTTCAGGCCTAACTAGATAAGGACTCTTCCGACAGTAGTCAACATTCGGCAGCAGGAAGTCAAGAACCACTAGGACAACCACTAATAGCAAATGAGGCTGAAGTAGCTAAGGCAGAAGTAGAAAACACCATTTATCAGTATCAAGAAGATACAGAAGAGTTAACTGTACAACAAGCAAAACTTAACAACGATCAGTGCACCATTTTTGAAGACGTAACAAAACAAATTGTACATGGTGTGCAACACGAAAATAAAGAATGTAGCTGGCAAGATTACAAACCTATACTGCTGTACGTCCGTGGTGAAGCTGGATCAGGGAAAACATTCTTAATCAAAATCATCAGCAAGTTCCTTCAACAATTGACAAACAACTAATTGTCAGCTGTTGTAATGCCCCCACAGGTTTAGCTGCCTACAACATAGGCGGTGTCACTTTACACCGATTACTACTGCTTCCAGTAAAGCATCAAAATAAATTAGACTACTACAAATGGAATTACGCAGAGTATTGAAACAAATTAAAATGCTACTAATAGATGAAGTGAGCATGGTCTCCAACCTAATGTTGGCTTTGATTCATCTCAGATTGCAAGAAGTACTTAAAAGTAACAACAAAGAACTCTTTGCAGGGAAACACATTATCGTTTTCGAAGATCTTCTACAATTGACCCCAGTGAAAGGTCAACCGATTTTTAAAACCTTAGGCCACAAACCCTGCCGGAAAACTGTTGGTAGCATAGGTAATGTTAACCTTTGGCAACATTTCCAATATAGAGAATTAATTGAGAACATGCGTCAATCTGCAGATCTCACTTATGCCAACATCTTAAAAAGTGTTAGAGTTGGTATATTATCGCAAGAAGCACAAGTTGTATTGAAAAACCGGCACATTCAAGCACTTTATGGCGATAATGCATGTGCAACTGATGTTATGGAACAAATAGCGCACAAAAATTTCAATTGTATGCCTTAATGCCAACTCTTGCAAGCTGTTTCAAATTCAATGAAACAATGTTAAATAAAGAAATACAACCGATACTGGAAATTAGCACCACAGACAAACTAGACGTACATGGTATGACAGTACCCATGTGTGAGCAAGCCACAACAAGACTAAATAGTTTAGAAAATTCAATCTCCAACACAGCTGGGTTGGAAAAAATATTGAAATTATCCTTAAATTGTAGAGTCATGCTTAAACGTAACCTTGACGTAGAGCAAGGGCTAGTTAATGGAGCACTGGGCACAGTTGTTGGCTTTCAATCATACCCACGTGATAGCAACATTCAGTTTGTCAATATTCGCTTTGATAAAGTTTCAGAAGTGAAAAGGATAGGACGCTCAATTGCTCGATACCTTCTCTTCAAAGACATGTATGTACTTAGAGAGCAATTTTCTCTAACTCTTGCATATGCAGTTACCATTCATAAATCCCAAGGTCTTACCCTAGACAA
Organism: Ambystoma mexicanum; assembly: GCF_040938575.1. Lineage (NCBI taxonomy): Eukaryota > Metazoa > Chordata > Amphibia > Caudata > Ambystomatidae > Ambystoma > Ambystoma mexicanum. Next base: position 791,711,244 of record NC_090932.1, on the reverse strand, counting down.
AGCATTGATAGATATAGGAAACACAGTCTTTAAGGAAGGCATGAGCTACGTAGCATTATCACGATTACGTACACTTGACGGTCTATTGCTAATGAACTTTGATGCAAGTAAAGTCAAAGCTGATATTCCTTGCATTCTAGAATACAATAGATTCTGTTCACTGTACACCCCTCATCTGAAACAATACCCTGTTCCAGATAAAGTAAAACATGGTAAAAGAAAACTAAATGAAACAGAAATGCAACAGAATCCAAAAGCAAATGCTGGAAAGAAAAGAAAAGAAGCTAAAGTTTCATCAATTACCGCAAACATAGTAGAACCTATTAGGGAATGTAAACCAGGGACGTCGGCAAAGAAGGAACAGAAATTCCGAAAAATGCACTCAGATACAGAACTTGCTGGACCATTCAAATTTGCAAATGAAAGTGGGGTAAGTTTCTATGCAAATGTAGCAATAAATATTCTCTTTCAATTGCCACCAATTGTTAACAATATTTACCTGCACAGTACAGACCAATTGTGTTTGCAAATGTTAGTGCTGCATAGAAATGCAACAAAAAATCTTAACAAAACATACAGTCTTCATGGAGTAAGGCAACAATTGGACGACGGTGCTGGAATGGTGAGATTCACTATGAACTCACAAGAAGATCCACAAGAATTTCTAATGTACATACTATTAGTATTGGAATACAAAAGCATACCTGTAAATGAAATCTTCCAGATTTCGTACATGTGGAAACATACATGCACTCTCTGTAGCAAAGTGATACGGGAAGAAATCCCAAATTAGCGATTTGTGTATGTTTCCATACCGAATTGTGAGAGCATTCCACTTCAGCAACTTGTACAAAATGCAAACCATGGCAGATTATGTACTATTTGCAATTCAGACAATCGCTCCACTTTACTGATACAATCACATAGTGCCTACGTAATACTTTTTTTGAAAAACACTTTATTGGTTTTTGCGGTAACATTACAAAAACAAACAGACATATAACATATAACATGACTGGCTACTTGGCACCATGCGTAAGTATCCTTCCTCATCTTCACCTCAGAGTGGGCGGGCGATCTTGTCGTTTGAGCTACCCCTGTCCTTGTAGCAGTTTGAGTTTTTCCATTTTTGCCTTCTTGTTCTGGGGGCTGCCTCGAGTGTCTTCCTCTACTGTTCTTCCTCCCATCTCGGGTCTTCCTCTTCACTTTCCTCTCTACGTTCGAATAAGTCCTACATCAGGGAGTTCCATGCCGTCATTTTCTGTCCCGTTTCCCCTACTCCTTTCTGTGCCGCCCTTATCCACACCGCCGTTTCTGTCATTGCCCACTTCTTGAAATCCGCCCACCATGAGTCTATTCTTGGGCCCTCTTTCGCGTTCCACACCATTGCTATCCGCCATTTGGCTAATATGCATATTAGGTCTTTCATTTTTGCAAGGTGCAACCCATATCCACCTCCTCTTGGGAAGAGGCCCCGTAGGTACAGCTCAGGATTCTCTTCTTGTATTTGGAGTCCACTTCCGACCACCCTGTGTCTGATTTCGTCCCAGAAGACCTGCACCACTGGGCAGGTCCAAAACATATGTATCATGTCTGCTTGCTCCTCTGGGCAACGGGGGCATGTGCAGGGGTCTCCCAGCCTCATTGTATTCATCTTTTTGGGCATGAGGTATGCCCTATGCGTGACATATAATTGTGCTTGCCTGAACCTTGCGTTCCTTGATACTTTTTTGGGATATCTCAACGCCCTGGCCCATTCCTGATCGCTAAGGGGTCTTCCAAGTTCTTCTTCCCAGCTTCCTCTTGTGTGTAACACTTGTGAATTATTAGATCTTAACAATTGTTCATATAGCCTTGAGGTTGTGTGTCCCCCTTCTGCTACATCGTACCATGCATCCAGTTCTCCTTCTATATCCTCTTGTTCTGGCCACTCTGGCCACCTCTTCTTAATTGTTAATATCATCCTGTTATATAGGATGAATTGGCCTTCATGTATGTCAAATCCTTCCACCATGTCTTGGAACTCTGCCCATTGATCGTCTGTCCTCAAATCTCCTATTTGTGCTACTCCTTTGGCTTCCCATTGGGATCTGTATATTGTGAGTGTGTTTAAATCTGTGCCTAGTAACCCTGCTAATGGGATCTGTGACGAACAAGGGTCTTTAGCCTTCTGGAGTCTCCACGCCCTCGCCCACAGTTTTATCGCGAGCTTGAGCATGTTTGGTAGAGTCTTGATTAGGGATTTGTCAAGCCATGGGATTTCTCGTAGATAGTATGATTTCAGTGCTGGTTGGAAGAGTATTTTATCTATTGATTCATCCTCCACTAGCCCTTTAACCACAAATTGCAGTTGCCCTGCTAGGTAGTATTGTTCGAAATCTGGCAGCCTAATGCCCCCCTCTTCGTACACTCTTTGTAGGGTTGTCATGGCGATATAGTGCCTACATAATACTTATGCTCTATGTTATAATGCAGATGGCACCAAAAACAACTGCAAACTGACTGGATTCACACACGGTCAAGTGTCACTTGGAAAGAGAACCTTTACAACAGTAGGTATAATCTACCATGCAGGAGCTACAACCAATGCAGGTCACTACACTACATACATTAAAAAGAATTGTGGATGATGTGAATGTAATGATAGCACCATTACTCTAAAGCAGACATTGCCAGCTAATCTTACAAATGCGTATTTAATGTTCTTAAAGCCAAAATTTACGAAATAATGTGTACTTCAAGATTTTTTACAAAAATTATGTGAAAGACTACAAACAGTTACAATACGCGAACAGGTATCTAACTACCCAAGAGGATGTAAGAATGACACAAATAAATGAATATCGCAGATCGTTGGGAAAAAATGCACAGGTAGAATACGCCTACAGGTATCTAACTGTTGCCAAAAATCGACAGGAAGGCAAAAAACATAACATTAATCAGAAAGCTGAAGGAAACACTCAAAGGAAACAAGGAAGTAGTTAGTACCATAGTAAATGAAGGTTTTTTTTTTAATCCAACAAGGATTTTTTTTCCCTAGACCCAAGGTTTTTCTATAGGTGTGGTATCCTTCAGTGCTTCTGGCCAGAGGCTTCACTCCTACCTGTATGTCCATAGATCTTACATGGGTTGGGTGTGCAGTGGTTCCACGTCTAGTACTTATAACTTTGTTCTTGGGTGCATGGCCTTTGGCCCTGCACCCAAGACTGCACGCACTCCCCACAACTTGCCAATCGAAAACGCAATACTACGGGTGTATCCATGGGTGTCTCTCCACAACCACCTCAGTGATGTGTGCAGGGTCTCTCCACAACCACCTCAGTGATGTGTGGGAGTGGGTTTTTTTTCTATAGGTGTAGTATCCTTCAGTGCTTCTGGCCAGAGGCTTCACTCCAACCTGTATGTCCATGCATCTTAGATGGGATGGGTGTGCAGTGGCTTCCACGTCTAGTACTTATAACTTTGTTCTTCGACCATGCACCCAAGACTGCACGCACTTGAAACGCAATACTACGGGTGTATCCATGGGTGTGACATGCTGCGGTGGTTGTGGCCAGGGCCTACAGTCTTGGAAGTAAGGCCTTCGTTTTGGGACCCCCCCATATAACTTTTGCCCCCCTGGACCAATCATCTCCTAACTTTACAAAAAAATTCAGAGTGGCTCACATACTTTTTTTGCAAAGATCGGTGAGGATTCGTCCAGGGGGCGCAAAGTTATAAGCCGCCGAAAAAGTGCTCTTCCTATGGAAACAGCAACTTAACCATAACTACACGGCCACTACTGTGGCCGTGTAATATATTCACTGAAAAACTTTGTTAAAGGGACGTTATGGTTAAGTTGGACTAATAAAAACCTATGAAATTCAGTAAAAAAACGTTGTTAAAAGGACGTTATGGTTACAGGTAAAACCGAAAAACCCCTGAAATTCACCAGTTATGGTAAGCTAAGCAACCATAGCTAACGCCACCACCGTGCACTGCTAAGACTAACACCCAGGACATCAAAGATGACATCACAAATATCATTGATATTGTGTCTGCGGACCACGCAAATGTCTGCACATTTTTCTGGCCAATCGGAGGCCAGTCCGCGGTCAGTGCAGCCAATCAGAGGCCAGTCTGCGGACCGAACAGGGAAGTGAGTCTGCGGAGCAGACATAGATATCACTAATTTTTTGCCTTACGTTTTGGTCATTTAAAAAAAAAACTACCAGACATATTTACACCAAATTAACAAAAGCAAGCTTTCGGGACCAAGTGTAAATCCGTCCAGCATTTTGGGCTGTAGGCGTGGGCAAAGTTTTTTCCCATTATGTCTATGGGAAAAAAAGAAATTTTGGGACCCCCCTATAACTTTTCCTCCCCTGGGCCAAACCTCACCAAACTTTGCAAAATTCAGAGTGGGCCATATACTTTTTTTGCAAAGTTTGGTGAGGATTCGTCCAGGGGGAGCGAAGTTATAAGCTACCCAAAAAGTGCTCTTCCTACGGGATTAGCAACTTAACCATAACTACACAGGCACTACCGTGGCTGTTTAATATATATATATATATATGTATATATATATATATTACGCATTATACATTATATTATATATTTGGTTATTTATAACATGCTTAATACCCAGAGGTTTCTAAGCACGGACCCAGGGTTCGAACCTGTGTTGCTCTGCGTCATCTTGCTTCCAAGGTGAGCACATTGCCCCTGATCTCTCCTCGAGAGACTAGAACAATGACAATTGTAAAACCACAGAGAAAGAACAATGTGGGAAAAAAACGGACCTTAGGACTCACTGGCAGCCCTACAAGGAATAAAAGGGTTTTGGGTGGTGGCAGGGCTCAAGAAAGTTGATCCTGTGCCTCTCAGGAACCCCCACGCTGATTAAATCTTAAAATCTCCAGGAGTCTCTATGATAGGATCCTCTGGGTTAACACTGGATCTTAATCGGGACACTTGTCTTGCTAAAAGTGATCCCATACCTGTAGCACCTGAAAAAAGTAATCCTATCCCATAATGAGTGCTGAAAAGGGTACAACGTTCAATCATCTGTAATTCTTTTTGGATGAGTTTTCTGGCCAACACTTTGGCTGCAAAAAACTCATTGATAAAGATGGGGGTACTGGGGGTATGGGCATATAAATAGTGGGGGGAATAGAGAATAAATGATGGGGGCAGAGGGACTTGCGGGAACCCTCCAAAATAACAAATACAAAAAGTTTGATTTGTTTTTTTTGTTGTTTTTTCATATTTATTGGTTTATGTTAAACCTTTACAAAATGTTAAGAACAATTTCTTTACATCTTGATAATATAAACCATAAAATACACAACAAAATCCAATTTTAAAACACATAAAAAGAAAGATCAACAGACAAAGACGTAACACCTAGTTTCAACCGTAGGATAACAACAATAACAGTGAGCATTACATTCTTCCTTACAGAGACTTAATATAGAACCTCAAAAAGGTTGCTACACAAATGTTTAAATTACCACTGCTATTATGTAACATTCTCATCCAGATGAATTCTCATTAGCTGCGTTTTGTACATATTGTGCAAAGTAAATAAACCTCATGGTCTTTAATGCTGGGCATACCAACAGAATATGTTGTAGAGATTCAACCCTCCCTTCAATTAAGCAAAATCAACACCAATACCAAGCTTCAGAGTTACTATTTGTAATAGAGTTAATTTGATTGGTTGGTATGACATTGAACCTGAAACGCATAAAGTCATTTCGGATTTGTTTAGTAGGCTATTTCATTAAATAATTTTCCATAGCAGGATACCATTTAAGTGTTGAACAAACTTGATTATACAAGGTCGATTCCAGAATTTTGTTTTTGGTTTTTAGCCAGTCAAAGCTAATGAGACTCTTATTTACTCTTCTTGGTTTGTTCAATAAAGTGTTTACTGACATACCTAAAGTTTTTAGAGTGATCAAAGTCTCTGAGTTTAGGTTCTGGATAAAGGGATTAGCGGAATCCTCACCTGCACATAAATACAATGCCTTTTCCTCCCCACAGTTACACTTCCGCCACAAACCCAATCTTTTCCATCTTGCATGAGCCAAAAGGGAATTTAAACCAAATTCATATTTTATCAGATCATATGGTATACATTTTGGTAGAAAAAAAAGAACTGACTTCCAAATATAACTCTCAATAAATGACAGATCACCCTCGCATTTGTTCGATTGGAGTTCTACACCATACATTATTCTAGGAATAATTTTTTAAAGATAGAATTCTCTGAGCGGTACCATCGTAAATTTGCCAAATTTGGTATCTAGGGCACGCATTTGTCGAATGGCTATATCCGCCTTTAGTTTTAATTGTGTCTTCAACAGGGATATAGAATTTGTGCCTGATATGGAAAAACCCAAGTATTTAAATGCAGGCTGTGCTTTGATTATTTTGTTACCACACAACACAGCCAAGTAAAAGCGGTCTCCTTTTTGTTCGCGCTTCCGAGGCGTAGTATCATCGTTTTTGAAGGATTGATTTTGAGTGAAAGACCGCAGATGAATTCTTCAAACGCTTTGATCAGTCTTTGTAAGCCGACTTTAGTGTTATCCATAAGCAGAAAATCATCCGCGTAAACCAGCCAAGGGAGGTTGACATTCGACAGTCTAGGCGCTACAAGACCCTTATTTGTCAGGGCAATGTCAGCTCCACTGACATAAAGATTGAAAATTGTTGGTGCCAACATATAGCCCTGGCGGAGCCCATTATGAATTTTAAGTTTCTTCGACAGAGTACCTTCAGAATCAAGTCTAACCCTCACTCCTGTATCAGAGTAAATGGCCGTTACAATATCCTGGAGGGAGGGGGGGGCATATCGAGATTTCTTAGCACTTCCCACAGAGTTTTTCTGTCTACAAGATCGAATGCAGAGCTTAAATCCATAGATGCGACAAAGGTCGATCTAGCTCCCTTAATGAGTGATTTAGCCATCAAACAGTTAATCATTAAACCCCCGCAATCGGTACACATGTTTTTCTGAATCCTATTTGCCTCAAGTCGAGAATTTGTTTCTCTTGGATCCACTTCTGAATATCTCTAAGCACCAAAGAGGAAAACAGTTTAGATTCCGGATCTGCGAGGGCAATGGGCCTATAACTGGAGGGGCATTGTCGAGAACCCTTCTTAAAAACTGGAATAATTATAGACACCCTCCACGCCTGTGGAATTACTTTAATATTTTGAATATTATTAGACAAGACAAACAAAATTTTGGCCCATATTTCCGGGTCAAGCTTGAGAATTTTATTTGAGAGATTGTTGGGGCCAGGTGCCCCTGAATTTTTCGATCTAATAATCAGTTCAGCAATGTCCCTCTTTGTATAGTCCATTAACCATAGATGTTTACTGTTTGAATTTACAGAAACGGTAGTACTTTTAGTATCATACAATTTGGAAAAATGCCCCAACCAGGTGTTTTCACTGATTGGATTAAAGAGTACCTCTTTCTGCAGATTATCCAATTCATTTATTAGATTCCAGAAGTTGACCGAGTTAGGTCCTCGTAAGGATCTTAGCATAGCTTCGCCATCACACTGAAATCTAATGCTTCTATGATGAATTGACCAGTTTTATAGCTTTGTTTAATTTTCTTTTTCATACCGGCCATACGAACTGAAGAGTAACCTGAATTATGATGATTCTAATCTCTTTCCTTAGCAGGCGTTTACGATCCCAAACTTCCTTATCGAAGATATGGGTGTTAGGGCTCCTAAGGGTATTCTTGTAACTGAATAGCTTCTCCATTTTCGTAAGGGACATCCCTATGTAGTCTGTGAACTTTAAAAGGCAGAGTATTTGTCTGCCCGTTGTTTAAAGGAGAAGCTCTCATGATCTTTTACCATAGTTGCAATGAAGTTGGCATTTATTTCCAAGACCATTTTATTCTGTTTCCTGCACAATTTGTTGCCAGACCGCGTTTATAGATTCTTGTAACGGGTTGTTGTGCAAGAATATGGATATCAGTTGTAAGCATACAATGATCACTCAAGTTGTTTTCAATAATTTCAAACTTCCCCATACAGTTGAACAGACCCACAGAACAGAAGATGCAATCTATAATAGATTCATGTCCTCTAGCCTTCCAAGTAGGAAGATTATTTATTAATAATTCCAGACCCCAAACCTCAGCAAAATCTAAGCAAATTCTACCACAGAGCTTGGAGTTTCCCCCTGTTTTACTTAAAGGGTCTAAGTTGGAAATGTATGGATCACCCACTAAAGCATCATCAAGACAATCTGAATTCAAATCCCCAGCAATTACAAGGTAGCCCCCTGGGTTCACTGCTAACCAAGTTTCTATTAGAGAGCCTAAATTACACAGTTCCTTCCAAAGTTGGGGGTCAGGTAGTTCCGAAGGATTCCAATAGATGTTAACTAACAGAAAAGCGGTGTCAACTTCATTGAACTTCATTATATATCCAACCACTAAAAAATGATAGGCAAAGTACTATTCACCTGTAATTCTCGGATTTGTATCATTCTTAACCTCATTCTTAACCGCAATGATAAGTCCTCCCTTTGGATGGCCCACATTGCCACCATGTGCACATAAAGAAGAAACCGTGTAACCCTCCCAACACAAATGAACCCTAGACCATGATTCTTGGATGAAAACATAGTGGAATTGTGAGAGATCCTTCATAAAATTCACATTGTGCAACAGATTCACAGAACATCTAGAATTCCAACTAAGTAATTTTAAAGTTTAAAATGGGCTAGAGGGGTATCCCCAGTTGTTTAAGGGAATCAATCGACTCACGTAATGACAGGGCTAACCACCTCCAGTCTTGTTTTTCAAGGTTGTCATCTGAGGCCTAATTAACTCTACCACTGGAGAGTGTAGGAGCTTCCTTCTCATATGAGGTCGCTTTCAGGAGAATTTGTTTGATGTTAGGCAGAGTGTGTACAAATTCGAAAATGTCGAAACCTCTAATTTGTAGCTGTTCAGCCTCATTTAAAAGCAGATTTCTTACCAGTGGCGAAGGAATCACCAATCGTACTTAGACTAGTCTGTATTTATGTATAAAGTCAACCAGCTCTATGTCTGCTGTGAAATGCTGCCAAAAGGTGCATGATTTCATGCGGCTGTTTTTCTTTCAAAACCTTTATTATGGATTGATATATCTCATCATCTTTGGTAATCTGTGAAATGGCTACATCATTGGTAGAACTAAATGCACGTGTCTCAGGATTAGAGGTGACATTAGAGTTAGGGCCAATGTGTATGTCAGGATTTGTGGGATTACTGGAGGTGACATTAAAGTTAGTGCCAATATGTGTGTCACTGCGTGTCTTTCCTAATTGTACCTTCCAATCAGAATTACCTAAACCAGTATTGACCGTAATACCAACATGTTTCCTCACAAATCTGAAGTGATCCCAATGTCACCCATAGAGCTAGACGTTCTTTCTGTCATAATTACCCCGTGACTTGTTTGCTTATTTGGGTCATCTGTGTGCAGGGCTTTTGATGAATCAAAACTACTAACATGTGAGGATTTGTTGCTGAAAATTTCAAACATGTCTTCACTTTGATTTTTTTTTCATAATGTCACAGAGCGCCAGGTCCCCCTCCATATAAACGGTCTGTGTAGATTGGTCTTTACACCTATTCAGGTTCGGGAGGGAGTACTTATTTATTAAAGACTCTTCACCTTGTATTTTTTCCTGTTCAGAGACTACTATAACTTCATCGTAGTCCTCAATCGGATCACAATCCCTCAAGAATTTTCTTGATGTTTTTAAGAGCCCCGTTATTGTGGTTATTATTATTTTTGTTCCTAATTTTTGCTCATTTTTTCCCTTGTCTCTTAGACATTTTTGGTTCTGGGTTTCACAAGGCACCTGACCCGGTCTTCCACTACTTCAGATGCTTTTTTTATTCCTCCAACAGCTGACTCAAATACTTCTACCTGTGTTGAAGGAATGACAATAATCTCTTTTGGTGACAAAGGGTTAGTTTAGCCTGGTTAGTCATTATATTTCTTAGTGATTCATTGAGTCTAGATGGTAGTAAAGTGACTTCTGCAACAAGACCTGTGATAGCCACTCTTTACTTTTGTCGTTCCGCAAGCAATAGCCTGTTGAAAAGACCCATCATTACAGAGAAGTCAGTAGGAATTGGATCTGGCTGACTATTCAAAGAATTCCTGTCAGGATTTTCACTGTTTGCAGAGAGGTTATTATTAAAGTTCAGCAGATTGTCAAAGTTAAAACCACTGCAATTATCGCTCACAGATGGTTGATCTCCAACTAGATCATTGCAAGCGCCTACGACCCTCCCTTTAGAAAGAGGATCATTCAATATTTCATCTTCCCCAAACAGCGATTGTGAGGGGTCGATTGGCTCTTCCCTGGGTTTATCCAACAGGGAACAGTCTTGCGCGCACTGCAGAAGTGCCGCCTCCTTGTCATTTGACTCTGGAAGATGCAGAGCTGCGGCGCGTGCGAGACTAGCTCGTCGAGTACTCACAGCTGCGAAAAAGTCAGCCCCCGCTTCCTTTCGGATAAGAGGAAGTTTATTTTTCCTCATTCTTGGAATAGACACACCACAAAAATATAGGTACAATTACAAAAATCAAGTAAATCACCTATAACAGGTCCGCTCCCGCCCCTGCCAGCCGAACAGCCCAACAGCCACTTGCAAGCCCACTTCCAATGCACGTGCGCGATGCGCGTGCATCAGGCTTGAAGTAGGAAGTGGTGCGTGAACAAGGTGGCGGTCGGCTGGAGGGGGGAGGTGTGGCCAGAGAGCGGGAAAAACTGGGAAAAGAAGAAAACAAAAAAAAATGCTCAATAAAGCTGGCAAGAGGAGGGTATAAACACACAGCAGTGAGCCGCGGTGGAGCTGCGGCTCATTGAACGTAGAGAGAAAGTAAATATCTCGCAAAGTCTCAAAACCAATTACTTGGTTAGTGATCCAGGAGGGTCCCCAGAGAAGTTGTGTTGCGGCAAAGAAGGCACTTCAACTCACAGACGGCTAGGCACAAATCCACTGCAAAGGCTCAGAGTAACGGGCAGCTACAGCCCAACAGCCACTTGCAAGCCCACTTCCAATGCGCGCACGCGTTGCGCGTGCATCAGGCTTGAAATAGGAAGTGGTGCGTGGTCAAGGGGGCAGTCGGCTGGAGGTGGTAGGCGTTACCAGAGGGCGGGAAAAATTGGTCAGTGATCCAGGAGGGGCCCCAGAGAAGTCGTGTTGCGGCAAAGAAGGCACTTCAACTCGCAGACCGCGAGACACAAATCCACTGCAAAGGCTCGGAGTAACGGGGAGCTAGAGCCCAACAGCCACTTGCAAGCCCACTGCCGATGCGTTGATTCGTTTTTTCAGCCAAACTTTTCAGCAAAAAAGTAATTGAAAAAAAACCTGGGGATTTATTTATTGGGTTACATAACGCGCCTATACACAAGTGTTTTAAGGCGCAATGAACATAGAACATGGATGAATGAACAAGGAACCCTGAGACGTTGATTTAATTTTTTCTAGTTTGTAACTTATCATCATATTTCTACAGAGTTAGAAAAGAAGGCAAGGGGCCCAAAACAACATTCCCCCTGGTGCTTGGCCAAACTACCTTTGTAGCCATCTGATCTGCCTAAGTGTAGATTTGGATTAAAAGCAACATCTGCAGCTCAATAGAGAGCTCTCTTGGCATTGAACAAAATGCATCGGGCAAATTGGGACAATTGGCACTTGTCCCTAATCCAAAGGGGAATCCTTTTCATGAGCCTTATCCACATGGCAGGGACCCATAACATTAAAGGTTCTTCCTGTACTATCGACAATGAAGGATTCAGACCATTTTAAGGAACTTTCACTAACTTTGCTGAAAGATGCATGAAATCAGGGTCTTCGACTGGGTGTTGCTCAACGAATGTTCATAGCTCTGGTCAAGGGCACTCTGCGCCCATTAATCGACTCGGAAAAGTTTGCCAAAGTGAACATTTCTTTTTTTCCAGGACATCACCAAAATGGCAAATTCGCATTTCTGACATACAACCACTCTCGACTGTTATTAGTAACAGGGTTTGCAGGAATGGCCGCTGACCAAATCACCTTTCCCATTAGCCGCAAGTCCATTACGGAGCACGTTCACTTCAGTGCCACGTCCATACCCTTCATCATTCCTGAGGCATTGGTGCCGCCTTTTGATTTTCACTACAGGGGTGAGATTTCTTTCATTTTTTTTCATTTTGCATATACAAAATCCTTAATCCCAAAGCCTACAAAAAAGTATCAAGGTGTGTATCAATAAGTTGTAAACACCTTACAGTAGTTGTTTAAAGCATGGGATTCTGTTGTAAGGTGTCTGAAGGAGCATAGCATAGAAAAACATGAATCCTCCTCTATGAGTTGGACTAAGCCGCCTCTGCGCCAGGGGCACATTTAAAGGTTGGCTAGGGGACAAATGTCCACTAGGCCTCCCTTGCTCTGCCTCTTTCACATCAAAGACAAACAGCTCTGGCTGCACGTGGCCTCCCTGGGAGGCCTTATCTTTTTTACATGTATCACCATCAGACCATTTCCAACAGGGATTAGTGATGGGAATAGGTAAATGGCAGTGACCATTGCTATGTCACTTTTTTTCTTAGAATTATACAAGGTTTTCATTAGCGATTTAAGTGTGCTTGTTGGGGGATTAGAAATGATGGTGGTACACAACACGCAGCAAGCTGTGTGAAACCATTACCTTGTCATGCATTGCATTTCACTTTGTGTCTGTGGACTTTTTTTGTAGTTTCTTATTAATTCGCATGCTGGAACTCGTATGTTTCCATTTACGGTGGGAAAAGATACCCAGCGTCGGTTTCCAAGTCATGCAGAGTGGAAAAACTGTCAGTAAAAGAGTTTACTGCCACTTTTAAGGCCTGCAGGAATTTATACAATTTGGCCGGCGAAGATAGAGAGCAGAGCAAACTCAACACGTTCGCCTGCTCTTCCAGGTCTCCCACCAAATCCACTTAATTTTCCACCACCATGTGTTTTCTCTGCTGGCAGAAAACCAGTGGACACCTATGGAACCGCCTTACTTTTACATCTGGTAAAAGCGGGCAAATTCCAGAGGAGTACATTGCACAAGGCGCCCACACTCGTTAATTGTGAGAGGCATTTACACTTTTGCAGACACGTAGTGAAGAGTGAAGACTGTTTTGGCTGTTTTTCACTATTTACTTTTCCACTATGTGGGGGAGACAATGAAAGTTGTAGCGAAGGACCCTTTGCCCAAAAGTGTGAACAGACGTAGTCCCCTCCATGCAATTTAGGATGCAAAATAAAATGACCCCATGCACTTTTTAATCAACATGTTTCTACTATGATTTATACTTTGTCATGTTTTATTATGTGACTTGTGCACTTTTTAAGTTATCTGTATAAAATGCAGTATATTTTAGGTTTTCAAACCAAAACATTAAGACATATGTCTACCAACCTGAGCTGGCATGATATTTGCTCAAGTACCTACATTTCAGGCTAGTCTCAAATTCCAGCTTCACCCCATAAGCAAAGTGGGAAATCCTGAGCAAATCCTTCCATCTCACTGTACCTTACCTGCTAAAACTAGGCACCTCCAAGTGATTTAGATTGCAGTGTATGCTATAACAATAAAGCATTTGTCATGGTTTATTAGACTAGCGTTGTTCCATATATAATAATAGTGACCTTTATATTCACCATGCAAAGTAGCAGAGGCTGTTTGCATATATGTTTGTCACCCTAAGAATATTGGTTACATTTCCAATTGATGTAGCACCTTGTCTGTCTCCTGCATACTAACACTACCTCACAGGTAAAGGGGAGAGGATGGAATAGAAAGGTGACAGCAGATGGGAAGGGACGATGGGTAGACTGCTGTTGCCACACCGTTGTTCTTTTATTCACTTTTGCTCTGGGTTTGCACTGTTCTTATAGGTCAATTAATGCATATATGTTGAAATAAAGGTACACAACTTTTATTCTTAGTGCACTATTAAATGGTATTCATCTCAGGCGTTTGTTCAGGGGTCTGTGGTGTACAGTTTTCATTTTGTTTATGCTATGGCAATCGTTTTCCCTCTTTCCTTCTCTTCCACTCATACTTCTCATTCTCTCTCTTCCTTCATCTCATCCCTCTTTCTCTCTTTCTCTACATGTCACCCCAATTCCTCACTCATCCTCTCTTCCTTTCTCACCTATCTTCCCAAACCCACTTACCTGATCATTTTCTCTACTGCCACACAATCTGCCCTCCTTATCCACATTTCTATCTCTCGCCCTCCTCCCTGCCTCTTTATCTCCCTGTCTACACTTACCTTCTGCTCTCCTTTTTTCCTTTCTCTTCTTTGTTCTATCCATCTTTCCCTCCCTCTCTGTCCTTCCATTTCTTTCTCACAGCTTCCTAAACAGGTTAAAACTGTAGTTACACACAGAGTTTTGCAGCAGGAATTTAAACCTTTGACTTCCGGGTTAAAAACGATTTCTGCAACAGGTGCTTACTTATGTTAAAATATGGCTGGTCCCTGTGACTTTTAGATAACATGCAGATCATTGCAACCTCCTGCAGGCATACACCGTGTCATACTGTATGCTAAATCCTACTACAAACCCTATCTGTGCCAGAATTAAATTTCACCCTTGACGAGAACTATCATTTAAAGTTGGGATCAGGTCCAACGCCTCACCTTCAGCAAAGCATAGGACTCGCAGTCCTTGATAGGTCGGCAGCATCCTGGTAGGGACAGGGACTGTGTCTTGCAGGGGACTGCGTCCGGCAAAGTTACTGGGCTCGTGGGCTCGCTCTCCTTAGACCTCATGTATTGTATTGTATTGTAGTGTATTGTATTATATTGTATCATTTGTATAGCGCATTTCATCATTGGTATGGTCCCAACGTGCTTTAGTGGAATGCCCTCAGGGGACCGAAGTCCAGGTATGGGAACATTTCAGAAGTGCTACTACGCGTGTATGCATAACGGACAGTATGAAGATATCAAGGGGATGCCAAGTCCCTGCTAGCCACCCATGTCAAGCCGACATGTGGATGGGTGGTGAGTGACAGTCTAGAGGGGGTATGCAAGTGGGGGATCGTTATTATGTGTGCAGCTATATAGCGATTTTTTTGTCTTAATCAATAAATGCATTCTTATGGCAGAGGTGTTGTTGGAAGTGTTTCTTGAGTGGTGTATAATGGCAGAGGCATACAGGTCTGCAGCTGTTCCTTCCATAAGCATGGAGTGCAACAGGTTTAAAAGCATTGGCTGTGTCTTACTGAGTACCTCAGTGCTCTAGCTGCATTCCACGTTCACTTAGAATATATGAACTAGCTACATTATACCCTCACCTCGATACCATGCAATGGATAGATTGTATATTCATCAAAATACATCTGGGTGTAACACAATACTTGCTCCCAAAATACATCTAAGTGCAACATTTTTCCTGATCCCAAATGCATCTAAGTGCAACACATTGCCTTCGCCCAAAATATATCTAATTGCAACAAATTGCCCACCCCTAAAATCCGTCTAAGCGCAACTCACTGCCTGCCATACACCTAAGTGCAACACACTGCCCGCCCCCAAGATACATCTATGGAGTGCGGGCAGGT
Source organism: Ambystoma mexicanum (assembly GCF_040938575.1). Taxonomy (NCBI): domain Eukaryota; kingdom Metazoa; phylum Chordata; class Amphibia; order Caudata; family Ambystomatidae; genus Ambystoma; species Ambystoma mexicanum. The sequence goes on along the minus strand of NC_090932.1, from coordinate 791,695,633 downwards.
GAGGCATCTGCCCTGAAATGAGTGTTCCCCGGTCCATGATGCAAGGGAGGGTGCAGTGATCAGGAGGGTGTTGTGTAGGCTATTGTTCACAGGGAGCTGCAGCTGCACAGGTGCTGGAGGCGTAGGTCCCATAAGAAAGGCCCAGTGAGAGGAAACTGCAAAGGCCGTCAGTGCTCATCATGCTGGCAGTTCGTTCTTCTTTCTGGGACAGCACAACACATGCCTACTATTTCTGTTTGACCCGAGCCCTTCCTCGCCTATCTCACTCCCCAAATCTCCTTAACATACTCCCTTATATTGAATGAAAAATGAGTGTTAACTGTTTCTTTCAGAATGTTTACAAAAACACAAAGCCCAATGGCAAAATATGAATGCAATTAACTCAGGCTATGTGTTCATTACCTGTGAGATAGGAGGGTTCTTTCTCCCACCTCACACTGTATTCACAAGATGGAAGTCCCAAAAGCCTGTTTCCTCAATAGACAATTGAAAAAAAAAGATTGAGGGATTCTCTTCCCAAGGAAGCATGACATAAAGAACAATACATGTTCCCAATAATTAAAGGGTTTTGAGATCTGTTGCCTGTTATAGGGGCCCATACGGTGAGGAACAATGTATACGCAGTAACTATTTCCACAAAATTACTTCAAAGGCAGCATCAAGAGAATAGGATAAGTCTTTGTGTACACCTTCGGAATGGCAAATGTTGCATATCGCAGTCTCTTACCTTTGGGTGCTTTTGAGTCTACGCCACTGCACAATTGTCCTTTACTCTCTGAATTGAATTAATGACTGGTAATTTGCAGGGTGCCATGCTTTTTTATCTAGATTATCTCCATCCTTGCTAGAACCTCCACTCTCATTACATTCCTCTTCCTTGGTTTATTTTTTCATAAACCATGTCCTTGCACCAAGTCTCTGGAATGATAGAAGCCCATCTCCCAAACGGCAACACTTCTCTGCTTCACTTGAGTTTGTCATCGCCCCTGTGTCATGCATCAGCCATGGAAATTTGCTTATCGTTGGAAGTTCTACTTAGATGGCCGCCCATTTCGTATTACTGGTCTAGTGTATTCCAAGATGGACGACGAAAGCTATAACCAGCAAGCCGTAGCAACGCACAGTGCGTTGTATCGTTTTCGTTACGTGCCTGTTGGTCGCTTTCAGCATCCAGCTTTCCAACTTTTGCTATTCGCTTTCAGCGTCCAGCCTTCCAAACTACTGCAGGTCTCTCCCACGTCCCGCCTTCCTACTTTACTTACCCCGAGTCCAGGTCCCTTTACTTTCTTACCCTTGCGGTGCGCTGAGGTTTTCAGGTAAGGTAGTTGGGATCTTTTCTTCTATTCTTACTTCACGACGCGTGCTACCAGACGTCTTCCATGTATGTGTTATTCTTTCCTTGTTTCCTATTTCAGCCAGAATTTTCAGCGTACTCTTCGCTGTTCATAGTTTTGGCTGATCCCTCGCTCCTTTCCTTTTTTCTACCTCTTCAATTATTTTCCTTTCCACTTACCCGCTTTATGGTGCAGAACGTCTTTCCTTTGTTCTTTTGAACCGAGGCTCCGCTCGGAAGTCAACTAGACCCCACAATACTAGAGGCTGGATCCTTGCCTCATTGCAGTTCACTGTGAACGAGCGGAGCTAGGAGTAGGCGTTCCTCTAACGTCTTCGGAGTGCAGCGGCAGCATCTGCCATTCAACTACAGCAGGACTTGCAGTATTCCATGGATTCCTATCCCAAAGACGAACGGAATACTGATTGTTTTTTTTTTGCCGGGAGGCTTTTTTCCCCATTTCTAGGGCGTGCTCCTCGGTTATCCCTTAGATCTGTACTAGTCAGATCACAGAGACTACCGAGGGAGCGCGTCCCTACCTTTGACAAAAAAAAAGAGAAGAAGTCTGCTGAAGGGGAAAGAGGTAAGAAGAAGAAGACCGCAGCCAGGGTGGAAGAGAGACCGGAGGAGACAGGTGAGGAGGAGTCGGGGGAAGCGGAGACTAGGCGTGATACCCTGCACTAATTTGCTTCTTCGATTGAACCACACCTCCAGTAGTCAATATTTCTCTGTTTCACTTGAGTTAGTAAGCGCATCTGCAATAGTTCTCCCAAGTGGTTTGAACCACAACAAGTCTCAATTGGCAATGCCTTTCTGGTTCACTTGAGTTAGTTAGCACCTCATTACTAGTCACCACAATTACCAAAAGTTAATTACTCTCTGGCTCAATGGTACCTGGCCGTATCAATGTGCCCATTTTTTGGAGCGATCACACGCAAATCACTTAACACATTGCTTCTCCAGCTTCTTCCTCAGGTTACCAAAATTCTCCTTCACAATATCCTTATTCGCCTATCTGCTCTGCTCTGGTCAAGTTCCACCTCAGAACATTCTCTCCTAACTCTCTCATCCCCTCAGCCCTTCCATTCCATCTCTCCTTGCTGTGGTATTCCATAACTCACCCCTTCAGTGCCGGAGGAGTTTGGGGAATGGCTTCATGCGCTTTGTCCCAGCTGTCAAAGTTGGTCTCTTCGGCAAGCTCATTTGTGAGCCCATGCTCTGCTCACCAACATGTTCACCCCAAAAGTAGCGGCATTCTCTTTTCTAGTTTTATTATTACTTTTAGGTGCCACGTTGTATCTAGATTTATCGTGTATTTTAGACCTTTTTAGCATTGTTATTTGCTTATTTTAAAAGAATTGTATCTTGTATGCTAAATTGCTAGCTTTAAGCTCGGCAGTATTAGACAAATTTAAGTTAGATGTTAGCTTTGTTTTTAGTAACTTTACAGCGTGTAACAGCGTGTAATTGAACTGATCGCCTACTGCAAACTACAATACACAAGAATCTTGTAGTTCTTAGGCCTTTATTTCCTCTGATCAAGGTCTGTGCCGGCGCTCCATGTCGCATGTGGAGCGGGATAGCTCTGGGTGCTCGGCTTCCCAGTCTTAGTCCTTCTGGTAAGTTATTTTACTGCTCATAATTCCTATTGTAGCTATTGATATTGTCGAAGTATCACTTCATCATATTCCACTGTAGACTGTGGTATTTAGGAAACGCTTTCTGCTATTGACTTCCATTACCTGCAACGATCCGCGCATGCCGCAGTATTCGTGTAGTAGGAATTGAAGTTTTATTATTGATCTTTTTCCTTGGGAGTAAAAGCACCAATTTGGTGATTGACTTGCACCTATTAAGGTGTTACTGGGCCTATTAGCTATGGCTAAACTAAGCTTCTGTGAAGAAGACGAGGAAATGGGAAAGGTTAAACTAGCTCTTCTCAATACCCGGATCACGACACTGACATTATGTGCCTTACTGAAACATGGATGAAAATGTCTAGTGGCCCTAACATTGAGTTAGCGACACCCACAGACTATACACATATAGGCCAGAACAGAGAATCTTAATTGGGAAGGGGAGTGGCTATTTTGGCTAAACAGAGTATGGGTTTCTTTCTAAGTCCGGTTTTATTTACGGACTGTGAAGTAGTTTTAGTAAAGTGAACACCTACCCCCCACAATTGTGTAAATATTAATTTACTTTACCGTCACCCAAGAGAAGCTCCTTCTTTTTATGAAGAAATGTCGACTGCTCTTGCTGAGATGGACAAACCTTTCAGTACTACCATCATGCTGGGAGATTTCAATAGGTCGCTGGGAAATCCTTTGGATCTTGAAGCTACTAGCCTAGAACAATTGTTTAAGGATTTTGGTTTCCAGGTACTAGTAAGAAAACCTACCCATTGGAAGGGGAACACTCTGGATTGGGTGATGACAAGGAACATTTCGGTTATACTGTCGGAAGTCACACATTGCTTTTGGTTGGACCATTATTGGGTCAACCTGTAAGTGTACTCCCATTGGTATCTATAAAGAAACAAAATATACAGAAGAAGGTCATGAGTATGAACTTTAATAAAACTACGGATAATGATCTGGAATGTTGCATGGAAACACTTATAACAGGCACAGGCGATGATGAGACACCTGCATTTTTTGCATCTAAATACAATAGAGCACTGACCGAAGTATTAGACTGTTTAGTTCCCCTCAAATCGAAAACAGTCGGGGAACATACAAACAACCAAAAATGGTTTTCATCAACCCTCATGGTACACAAACAAGAAAAGCAGAAAGCAGAGAGAATTTGGGAGAAAAGTCTGACTATAGAAAACAAAACTTCTTGGAAAGCCTTGGACAAGATATATAGGAAAGAAATCTGTGAGGTCAAGCGTAACTACTACGATACCCAAATAGTGAATTCCAAAAAATAACACAAAAAAGCTTTTTGAAATCTTTAAGGGATTAGAAAAGCCTAAAGCTCAACTTAACCCAACTAAAGAAAACTGCATTGCTGTGCAAAAAGCATTTACGACTAAAACACAGTCAGCTCAAGCCAAAATTTCCCAGAGTTGCATAAAAATGGAAGGGATACATCAGGAAGGGGAAAGAGGGAAAACTGGAAATATTACTGGACCTGATTTTACTATTCAAAAGTAGATATATCTGGTATGATCCGCATATTAAAGACTATGAGGCCTACCACTTGTCCAGGAGACACTTTTCCAGCAAAGATCATACTGGAAAAAACTGAGATCTTTGCACCACTTTTGGTATGTTTTACGAATGCTACTTTCAATCATAGGGAAGTTCCCGACTGCTGCAGAAGTGTGGTGGTTACCCCATTATTAAAAAAGGCAGGGCAAGATCCCGGCAAATATAACAAACTGAGACCCATCACTAATGTACCATTTTTTCCAGTTTTCCCTCTTTCCCCTTCCTGATACATTATTGCCGCAGGCGTATCTTTAAAACTATAATAAGTTCTGCTCACCTGCGTTGGCTGTCCCAAGACCAGGCTAAGGCCAAGGCTACTACGGGGTGTGATATATTGATTACTCCACCCAAAAGGCTTGGCCCGAGATCGCCAAGGGCTAATTGCTAAGAGGCTCTCGGCTCCTTAAGCTATCGGGGCATTCCTTGCCCACCGAAACAGCTGTGAGTACTAAAGGTGGGGCAGGGGGGAAAGTCAGACTTTGGCAGCTCCTTAAGCCGTCTGGGCGTTCCCTGCCCGCCAATTGCCCTTCCTTCCAAGGTTGATTTTGTAGCTGCACAATGGTATAAATCACTACTAATTAAGATTTCTGCTTGGACATTGCCTTGGAACTTGGTTTGAGTATCTCCCAAAGCCCATCAGGCCTCAGTTATATTATTGATTGTGATTCCAAATGTATATTATTTTATTCAATTATATACCTTTATAACACTAGTTTTAAAAGCTTTGAAGGTCTTTTTAGTATTCTGGTAAGCTTTGTTAGGTGTTAAAATTAAAAAAAATGAATAGGCCTGTTTTTAGTTGCCATTATTTGCACATCCTAGTAACACTAGGTACGAATGCACACTTCTGCTTTGTTGTGTTCTCAATTGTAACTTGTAATTTTCACAAATTAGCAATATTTGCACAAATTAGCAATATTTGCACATTGCATTAATACCCTACAAAGCAGCCAATCAGAGATTGGACCATCCTATATTTGTTTTTACTCACAATTGTGTGCACTTTCAAACAGAGCATAGTCCTTATTGCCCTGTAAACTGCTCCCTATTGGGACACAACTTTTGTTATTAGTTGGCACCCACTAGTAAGAAGGATGGTTAAAACTAAGGCAAATTCCTCAATTTGCCCAGGGGTGGGATCAAAAAGAGTGTACAAACTCTTTGAACCCATACAGGAAGTCAATGTCTTAATTTCTGAAATGAAGGGGTTTTTGTTTGATTTGGATATCAAGGGAGTGGAAGTGCTGGCACAACGGAAGGCCATTTCCAAATGTGCATTCCAAGATAAGGACTGCAATCTCACAAGTATAACAAAACTTGGGGAGGAGAATGGGGTAGCTCCTGTTAAAGATAGACATAACCCACAAGTACCTAGTGCCCTGTGGAAACAAATGGAAGAGGACCCACTAGCCAAATTCTTAGTTGATAATTCTGACAACAAGGAAGGTGGAAAAGCTATCGTCTCCCGGTTGTTTGCCCCAATCCATCGGGCTGTACGGGCCGCCAAACAAGTAGTACAATTGAAGTGCATCCCACTACTGCCCTAGTTGGCAGTATAGCTGAAAAAAGGAGGCCATAGGTGGACTGCCTGGCGCACTAGAAGTGGCAGAAGCACTCGTCCCAATCCCAAACGAGGGCCTGACAATTGTAGAACAAACCATCCCAATAATCATAGCTCAAGAGGCCAACGTACTTTACATTCCCCCAGCCTTTACATCCACTTCACTCCCGGAGTGTGTTAATCTGAGTAGTATATTGAACCCAGGGGGTCCTTAAATCAGTCACATGACATGCATGGATGGGATGCAGAATAACTCTTACACCAAATAAGACCAACTCAGGAAGTTTGCAAATAGTCTCATCCGACTGTTTTATTATCAATTTTCTAAAACAGGGAGTTACAACGGACATCAACGGACGTTCGCTCGTGTTCTCTGGAAGCATTTAATAAAAAACAGCACTTTTATAGTAAAAACCAGTCATACATGACATCATAATACGTGGCAAATAAGAAAAACCTATGGGGGTGTTGTGATATGCTCAGGTGGAAACTTCTAAGTATACTTTCTATATAGCAATATAGAACAACCACAATAAACAGAAACCCAAGATTGATGGCCAAAGATAACAATCCTGCACAAAGTCCTGATCGAACAAATAGAAAACTAAACGGCCAGTGTAATTAAAACGGATAAACTGAGTAGAACAGATGAAGTGGATGGAACGGATGAAGTGGTTGGAACGGATGAAACGGGTGAAATGGATGGAACGGATGGAACGGATGGAACACACTAAGCGGATTGCAGGGATAAAATGGGTCTACGAAATGGATGGAATAGACTGTGTGGATGAAAGGTCGAGTGGATGGAATGGTTAGAAGGACTAGTAGATTAAGTGGATGTAACAGACGAAATGGATGAACAGACGAAGTGGAATGAACAGACAAAGTGAATGAACAGACAGAGTAAATAAAACAGATAGTATAGATGGTACAGATGGAGTACTCGATCTCAAGCGCATTACTGATAACCCCATATCACACTACCACGCTTACTCTGTCCTATACACCACCATTCAACTAGAACACATCGATACTATGACACATTCCGTATAGCTGTTCTCATACTAACATCCGCCACATACTCCTCATCATCCTAATTAAACACAGCTGGCTGAGCACACACACCACTAGCAAAGCGTCTCCACAGGCCTAACGCAGCCAGAAATCAGTCTGGGTGTCCACCTTCCAGAATTGAACACATACAACTGAACGCCCCACCAACACACCTACTGCTATAGATGCAGCTATCATGCAATTGCCACACTGGCTGCACACATATTCGGTGCACCCACGCACCTTATGACTCTTCTCTCTCTACTGCCTTGAACTACGGTTCCCGAGGACGCTCAACCTACCAGTGCTTTGAGATCATGCGGAAAAACGTAACTGCAGTAGATGGCTCACAACTATCATCTGGACCAGTAACGCATCACACCGAAAAGGTTATGCTGATATGTCAGGACGGCCATCGGGAAGACATCTCTTTTGATCTTATCGAGGCACCACAGTTCCAAATGATCTTAGGAATGCCGTGGCTAGAGGCCCATAACCCCAGAATTGACTGGAAAACACGAGTGCTGACCTTTCCGCAAGAGTGCACCAAAACTTGTCACCTGCAACAATCCAAAGGCAAGGCAAAACCTCTTCTGGCCCTTGCTGGTGCCCTGCCCCCGGAATATTTGGACCATCAAGATGTATTTCAGAAAGAACAGGCTTATACCCTGCCTCCACATAGGCCCTATGACTGCCAGATCGACCTGATACCCGGAGCTCAAATCCCGTGCAGCTGAATATATGCCTTGACGGAACAAGAAAATCAACATTTGCAAACCTATCTAGACCAGTACCTAGCCAATGGGTTTATTCGTCCATCTAAGTCCCCTGCTTCCGCAGCACTCTTCTTCATACCCAAGAAGGAAGGTGACCGCAGAACGTGCATCGACTACAGGGCATTGAACCAAATAACGGTTAAGAACAGATACCCTCTGCCACTCATCCCAGAATTACTCGACCAGGTAAAGAGCGCTCACATCTACACAAAACTGGATCTGAGGGGCACCTACCACCTCGTACGAGTTAAAAGTGGTGACGAGTGGAAAACAGCATTCTGGACCAAATACAGACTCTTCGAATATCAGGTAATGCCCTTTGGGCTATGAAATGCACCAGCAGCATTCCAGTTCTTTATGAACGATATGCTCCATGAACTACTGGATGTCTGTGTTCTTGTTTACATTGACGATATCTTAATCTATTCGCAGTCCAAGGAAGAACATGTTGGCCACTTAAGAGCAGCATTGGAAAAGCTTGTCGGCACCGATTGTTTGCTAAACTAGGAACATTTTCCTTCCACGTTACGGAGGTAGAGTTTTTGGGCTTCATGCTTACTCCAGAAGGAGTTCATATGGACACACGCAAGGTTGAAGCTATTCTTCGATGGCCTTCCCCAACATCTACCAAAGGGGTACAAAGTGTACTGGGCTTTGCTAATTTTTATAGACGATTCATACCACAATTCTCGCAAATCGTCCACCCGATCACGTCTCTTCTAAAAAAGAACAAGAAATTCTTTTGTCAGCGGAGGCCGAACATGCCTTCCAGGAATTGAAACAAGCCTTCACCTCAGCGCCTATACTTCGACACCTCAGCCTGATCTACCTTATGTGGTCGAAACTGACGCCTCCAGTATTGCCATGGGGGCAGTGTTATCACAAAGGGACCCTGAAACCGATCACCGTAATCTACAATATTTGAAAACAGCCAAAGCACAATCCTCACGCCAACTCCGTTGGGCGTTATTCTTTGCTGAATATGATTTTGTAATAACCTACCGGCCTGGAGTGGGCAACGTAAAAGCTGATGCTCTATCAAGAATGGGAGAGGACCAGGACGCCTTCAACCCCTCCGACCCAATAGCCATTATCCCAGAGGAACGATTCAACACCAGATAGCCGTTACTACCTGCTGGGAAGAATTAAAAACTGACCTCCAAGCTCAGCTGGACCCGACCGCCCATAAGGAGTGGTTAAGTAAGGGAGAACAGTACTCCATCAGAAATAACCTGCCGTTCTTCCAGGGAAGATTATATGTTCAGGACAAGGAATTACGTACTAAGATTATAGCGAATTACCATAAGTCGTTGGTGGAAGGACACCCAGGGATCACCAGGACTAGGAGCCAAGATCCATAAACATTATTGGTGGCCCTCTTGGAGGAAGAATGTCGCCCAGTTCATTACCACGTGCGGTGTATGTGCACAGAACAAAACCCAAAAAACAAAAACCTGCAGGGCTGTTGGGACCTCTGGAGGTGCCACCAACACCGTGGCATACATTATCTATGGACTTCATCAGCGATCTACCACCCTGCGAGGGGTTTAATACAATCCTGGTCGTGGTATACCTGTTCTCCAAAATGGCACATGTTATCCCACAGAAGGGACTTCCCACCACAGCTACTTTGGCCACAGTATTCTTAGAACAGATCGTCCGACTGCCTGGTTTCCCACCCGTATTGGTCTCTGACAGGGGGTCCCAGTTCGTTTCAGCCTTTTGGAGAAGGTGTTGTAAACTAGCCCAAATTGACCTTCGGCTTTCTACAAGTCACCATTCCCAGACCGACGGTCAAACGGAGAGGACGAATCAGGCGCTCAAACAATATCTGAGATGCATGTTACAACAAACAAGGGACTCGTGGAAAAACATTCTCTGGTTAAGTGACTTCGCCTACAACAACTCAATTCACACCAGCAATGGGCAGACCCGGTTTTACACAATGAACGGTCGGCACCCAAGGACATATTCCTTTGACCCCCTGGATGAGTTAGAGATGCCGGCTGTTACATCATTGCACAAAAGAATTACTCAATCTCTTAAAGAAACCAGTCAAAACCTAAGGCGAGCTAAGGAGCAGCAAAAGAAATTTGCAGACCAGCACAGGAGGGAGGCTCCACAATATCATGTCGGGGATAAAGTATGGTTGGTGTCCAAAAACATTCCTTTAAAAGTACCTTGTGCCTTTCGGCCACGATACTTGGGACCATATTCTACTAAGGCTGTCATAAATCCTGCAGCCATGAAATTGGATTTACCACCCAACATGCGAATCCACCCAGTTTTTCACGTCTCCCTTCTAAAGTCAGTGGAACAGGACACTCTAATTCCAACACCACCGGAACCAGAGATCATCGCTGGTGAACTTGAATATGAAGTAAAGAACATCCTGGACTCTAAGAAAATACGTTCAAAACTCTACTATCTCATCGATTGGGAGGGCTACAGCCCCCAGGATTGTACATGGGAACCCGCTGAATTTGTCCACGCCCACGACTCATCAGACAATTCCACCGGAACAACCTCACCAAACCAGGACCAGAGGGAAGACCCACCGTGAGAGGGGCCTTGAGGGGGAGTGCTGTCATGGCCACTGGGCAGAAGCCCAGTGCTTCACTTCATGCAGGGTCCCAATGGACCCAGTCTTGGTGCGTGGGGCACCAAGCTCATCTCAAAGTGTGCATGGCACATAGAACACTGTAGGCACGTGCAGCAAGGCCGGGTGGGGCCCTATTATCACAGGGAAGGCACGTGCAGAAGACCGAAGGAAGAGCAAGGTGGGGCCACAAGGCAGGGCCTAAGGGGAGTGGCTGGGGCCAGGCTATATAAGCCGGCTCCACCCGCATACTGGCGCTTCGCGTTAGTTTGCTGAGTGCAGCGTAACTCTTACCGCGTTCAGAAGACTCTTACCTGATCCAGCACGTGCGCCTTCAGTGTCCGGAACCCTCCAGCACCTACCTGGCTCAACACGTGCATCTTCAGTCTCCAGATACCTCGACCATCTTACCTAGAATTAGCCACACTATCGCAGGAAACACCGCCATCTGCTTCACACTCTGCAGTTGCTGCACACGCCTTACCTGAAGCCACACCATCGCCGGAACCAACGTCATCAGCTTCCACTCTGCAGTCGCTGCGAACGCCTTACCTGAGGCCACACCATCGCTGGAAGCACTGTCATCTGCTCCTGACTCTGCCGCAGCTGCCTTCATCTTACCTGTCTTCCGGAATCCTCTACAGGTACCGCCCAGCATCCTTACCTGTTCCGAATTCCACCAACACGGGGCTTTCATCGGGTGCACCCTCCACATGGATTTTCATCTCCGGCAGGAGTCGGACACAGCTCTCCGGCCAACGCTGACCTGCCACGCCTGCAAAGAGAATAAGAGACACAAGGTGAGCGGTCACATAGACTTTAACTCGCTAAAGCGGCACTACTCATGAACTTGGTGCAGCTTCTGAAACTGCCTACTTACCAGTGGTGGGGGCATCCGGAGCAGACTCATTTCTCCATCACGCGCTCCTACGTAATCTTCATCACTACAGGGGAGAGAGAACAATATTTCTTGGGACAGTATTGTTACAAGAATACGAACAATCATAATCATAAAAGACTTACCGTCAAGACGGAATGGTCGCAACTGGTCTGGACCTCTGCAAATTGGACCAGTGACGCAACTAGGTCCATCCACAGCACCCCTGCTGAAGGAAAGCAGGACGGAGAGCTCATCCTTACGCTTGTCCTTGACTCAGGACGGAGAGCTCATCCTTGAGCTTGTATGGGTAAACTTCTATGCACTACATTTTGGCACGAAAGGGCAGAGGGGACCCACGGAAAGACAGCATTTGGGGGAGAGAAGCGACTTGAGGGAGCCAACCCCGGGGAGGGCTCCAACCGTGCCCCAATGCCCCAGCAGAGACCAGGTGAGCGTAACATTTATGGCTTCTCTCGTGTCTTCAAATCTTGCATATAATTATCTTCTCTTTGAGTTTTTGCTTCATTCATCCACACTAATGATGCTGTTTGACCCTGGAACTGTCCTCTTGTCATGCCGAGTGCGAGATGCGTCAGGCAATTACCTTTTTTCACTGGTACTTCTGTAGCTATGAATAATTTGGAAGTTCCTATGGCATAAGGTATGAGAGTGCAGACATAATAACTCTCCATAGACGTTCTTTCTTTCACCTTTTTCATTTGCTGGTACCTCATGTTATTACCCATGTGTGTTGTACTGTCTAGAAAAGTGTTTATATAATCATTGTCTTCCTCTGCACTCCTCCTTTTTCTCCCTAACAGAATGTTTGCAGCCCATGGAAACAACTCTAAAGCAGCTTTACTATGTTGAGACAACACAAGGGGGTTTGGCTCATTGGTAATGGGCAAATCTACAAGAATTCCTGGAGTGGGGAGGATCAAAGGGACATCTGCTTTATTTAGATTCATAAAATAGAAAAGGCGAATCAGTAGAAACAGAAAGACACAAAGCATAATTGTACATATGTATATCACGAGCCAACATATTAATCCCCACCACTTATGCCATTCTGGAATTTCTTGAGCTTGCTCCTTCTCTGAAATCGTACCAGCTTCAACATTCATCATTTGTACTTCAATGTAAGTAAGGAAAAACACTTTTACTCCAGCCATTGCAATCGATCTGGCAACTTCAGTAATTCCTCTACTATTGCTACAAGCTGTCTTCTAATTACAGGGCCATTCTTGGGATCCTGTAAAAAAGTATGTATATCCACGTCTCTTTTTGACAAGAGCAGGATAAGCTTGAAGAATAAACACAAAAACAGCAAGTACGAGTCTGTGAGCATCCCAGCCTGACAAGACCATAGATTCAGCCAAACAGGTAGTCAGTAAAAAACAAATCGGCATACTGCTCACATTTCCAATTGTCGAATTCAAATTAAATGTTAGGCATATTTGTGACGCATCAGCACTTTTCTAATGTTAATTTTCAAAGTTTCCTGTGACTCTAGCAAAGAATTGCACGCCTGCTATAATATGTGCATGGGGAGTCACAGTCCAAATGCAAATCTACATTTATTAATTTGGAGCTTTATCGTCCTTCTTCTTTGTCATCGATCGAGCCAGCAAATGCTGAAATTCTTTTCTTGTCTTGCTTCTGGATCAATAGCTGGGGGTGCTGTGGTCTTGCCAGTGTGTAACTACGTCATTTTCAATGTATCCATGCTCGTCTGCCTTGGACCTTTACTGCTGAAGGAGTAACATTTTCGACAAGAAACGGACCATTAATTCTCAGCTCGTGCCACTTCCTTGTGAAGTATTTAATTAGCAGTGTGTCACCAACAAATAGTATAGGTGCTGATAATAGTTCACTTGATCCAGTTGCTGAATGGTTTTCATCTGTGTTCTGAGACCGACCCCTGACGCTTGAGTTGATCTGAAATGAGAGAGATGCTAGAGGTCATACATGTCAAGTAATCACGTAACTCATTTCCTAACATTTTCTCTGTTCTCTGGGCATCACTTCTACTCCTCGATGTAGGAGTCAGAGGCGTTCTCATTCGCCTCCCTGTCACCAGCTCATGGAGTGTAAGGTGGTGGTCCGAACCAGGCTGATTCCTTACGGCATATAAAGCTACGGGCAGGCCATATAGCCATCCCCTTTTCAACGTAAGTTTGGCAATCCTTTCTTTAAGGAGGCCATTGAGACTCTCACATATACCGTTTGCTTGCGGGTGATAAGCAGATGAAAACTTGTGCTTTACATTTAATAATAGTCCTATCTGTTCAAATACTTCATTAACAAAATGTGGCCCATTATCTGATCTCAGCACTTCACACACTCCCCATATAGGAATGACTTCACATATTAGAAACTTTGCTGCGCAAGTGGCATCAGGGTGTGTACACAGACCTGCCTCGATCCACCTAGAGAAGGGACACACCACCACTATCAAATACCTGTATCCACTACACACCTGCAGCATATCAACATAGTCCATATGTAAATGCTGAAAAGGACCATTTGGTTGAGGAATAACTCCTCTAATCGTTCGCAGTGTATGCCCAGTGGTAAACTTTTGACATACGATGCAGTTTACTACATAAAATGCAACGTGTTCTAACAGGTTTGGAACAAACCAGTCTTCTGCAATTGTTGCAGCAAGACTTTCCCTAGGTACATGCGCAGGGTAATGCAGCTGTTCAAGGGCTACCTTTAGCAATGCTACTGGCATCACCGGCTTTCCAGTGCTATCCTCGGGTGGATAGCTGAGGGGCAATGTCCTTGCCTTGGAAGCAAGACAACACGGAGAAACACAGGTTCAATCCCCGGGTCTGTGCTTAGAAACCCATGGGTATTAAGCACGTTATACATAACCTATCATATATCCTGTCACCATAATGGATCAGTGGGAGATAAAGAACACCCCCTTTGCTTCCATAATTCCTGCTCTTCCTGTGGTACACTGCCTTGAATCTACATTAATTGGGTTTTCGACAAACGATTAAATCCTTCTTTCACTACCATAATAATGACTACCTTCTCCTTGACATCTGGAGTATCAAAACTTGAAATATATGGTGAATATGCAACCCTTTTGGCTTCTGAGTCTGCGGCTTCGTTCCCGCAAGAAATAAAGTCTTTATGTTTAGTGTGAGTGGCGCATTTAACGACCGCTATAGTTATTCAGAGCTGTAGTACTTTAATAAGCCTGTCCAATAAGGATGCGTGCTGCACTGGAGTGCCGTCCGCACAGAGGTAGCCCTCCTTTTCCAGCATGCTAGCCCTGCATGTACGGTTGACATCACATAGGCGAAGTCACTCAACACTGTCACTTCTTGTCCTTCATGATTCTTGAGTGAAACAATAAGCGCTACTAACTCTGCCGCTTGCGCCAAATAGTGAGACGCTAGTCTGGCACTTGCTACCACTTCAAACTCACTGTTTGCTCTATGCCTCACTACAGATGCACCAGAATGCCTTTCTCCACTAATTTGATCAATTTTCGGAGAACCATCAATAAAGAGAATTTCCCCTCCTGACAATGCATTCTCTTTTGATGCAAGGTATATCATCAAAAAATTCAACATAGTTTGTGCAGTCAGGTACATGCTTGCCCTCTGCCACTGGCTCACCTGCAAATGTGGCAGGGTTCACTATTTTACATCTGACCATTTTAATCGCTGGGTTCTAAATCATTGCTTCATAAGCCAAAGCTCTCTGGGATGTCAATGTACCTTTAGGTTTCTCTAAAATGGCAAACAAAGCATGTTCCACAAAATATGTCATAGAGCAGCCCATTACTTTATTTGTAGACTTCTCATTTGCAAACACGGCTGCGGCTGCCAATGACTGTTCACAAGGAAAGTGTCCTTTCATAACTGGGTCTAAGATCCCACTATAATACGCTAGGGGTTTGTACCCAAATGTAGTCCTCTGTGTAAGTACTGCTGTCATGACTGTCCCATTCGTGTGCAAAAATAAATAAAATTTCTCAGCATAATTGGGAATTCCTAAAACAGGAGCTGTACAAATTGCTTTTTTTAATTCTTCAAATCCCTCCTTCATCTCCTCAGTCCACTCTATTGTAACGTTGTCCACTTGTGCCTTTTTCAAATCCTGCAAAAGGGGTCTTGTGTATGAACTATAGTCAAACACCCAGGCTCTTACATAATTGCACAAGCCCAAAAATTGTTGCATTTGTTTTGCGGTTTTCATAATCGCCTCAGCCCTTTCAGGTGTCACCTTTTTCCCTAATGTGAAATCAATTGCCCTATGTATAAACCCTCTTCTTGGCAGTATTGTAACTTCTCTTTATCTACTTTGTATCCTGTGTTTGCTAAAATAGTCATCAATTGAATCGAGTCCTCTCTGCACTCATTATTTGTAGTGCAACAAATTAAAATATCTTCTACGTGCTGTATCACAGCACTCTTCAAATCAATATTACCTAAGTCCATCTGTAGGACACTATTAAAGATTGATGGAGACTCAAGTTCCCTTGGGGCATCCTAGTATGTTTCAGACGAGTCTGGCTGAACGTAAATGAAGTCAGATCTTGTGAGTCCTTGTGCAACGGGATTGAGAAAAATGCATTTTTCAAATCGATGACTGTGAAATATTGTACTTCTACTGGGATACTGCATAATATTGGCGCAGGATTAGGAACTAAAGGAAACTCTGCCTCTAAAATCTGGTTAATTGGTCTGATGTCCTGTATGAATCTCCATGACCCACCATTTGATTTTTTTCACAGGATACACCGCAGTGTTGCACGATGATTCTGATGGCACCAGAATACCTTGATCCATCAGTGCTGAAATAATATTAAAAATACCATCATCAGTCTCTCGAGACATGGGGTATAGTCTCACTCGAGGTAATATCGCTCCTGGTTTCAGCTTTATCTTGACTTCCTCTACCCCCCTTTAACAGTCCTACGTCATAAGGGCCTGTAGTCCATAAAATGCTTGGCACCTTCTCCAAGTCTTCGTCAAAAAATGCTGGATGCTGCTACATTATTTCCATTCGCTGTGGGATCTTCCTTTTCTCTATTTTTATCCAATATGCAATGCTCACAAAGAACCCTACTTCATCGTCTGTCGGATCATCTCTAAACATGTCATTGTCAGCAATGTCAGTCAACCTGTACCTTTCCCCAATAGCGATCACTGTTCTCCATGGTCTACCCTCGTCATGCATTCCTTCAAGCATTGCCATTTCCCCCATAGTATGGCTGCATCTAATTCTATAGGTATGGTCTGTCCCCCTTGTCGTCCATGGGTATCTGTGGTCTAAACAAAAATTCATCAGGTATTCTCATAGTCTTTCCCACTAATCCAGGTAGCCATGTCAGTAGAATGCTCACCCCATAAAGAACGACCTCTGGCTCAACTGGAACACCTCGCAGTGCCACTTGCCCTGTGAATGCAAATATAAATTCACCCACATTCATATAATGTATTCCAGGAGTGGAACACACTATTCCTTCGTCAGTAAAAGAAATCGTCTTGTTGAGTTTTGTCATCAAATCTCTTCCCAAAATGTTAACTGGTGTTTGCTGAGAATACAACAATGGAACAGACATATCACACTCTCTTATAGAGACTGGTAATTCATCAGTAAAAGGAACTCGACTCATAGCTCCAGCGAACCCTTGAGCATTCATGGAAGTTCCCAACATTGGATATTTTCCCTCTCGTATAGATGAACGAGTAGCCCCAGTGTCTACTAGAAAAGAAAAAGATGTGCCCCCTATCGTCACATCAACCCTTGGTTCCTCTTGGGGATCTGGTGTTGCTGATAGTACTGAAAACATCAAGTCGCCCTGTGAGCTGTCCTATTGTGGATACATGCATACTCCTGTACCCGTGGAAGAATTTCCTCCCACCACAGTGACACCCCCTATTCTTGGTGTCAAAAATTGCCCCATGTTTGCATACTGCTGTGTTTGCATGGGGGTGTGCTGCGACTGCCCTTGTTGTGGATTGTAAGCAAGGGGGTCTTCATCTTCTTTCATCTTACGTGTCATGATTGCACCCATGTCTGACTGCACCCTGAGAGCCCTCCAGACATCTGCTCTACAATTATTTAACAGCGCCCCACTGTGCGCTGTCCCCTGTGCTGTCACACTTGAATAGCCTGCTCTCTTCCATATGTCATCAGCTCTTTCCCCAAGAATAGCTTGGCCAGCGTGTTTGTCATTTTTTCCAGTTCATAAATCCATTTTCCTGCACCCGATATCAAGACTCGGGAGCTTGCATCTTAAATTATCCTTGTCCATCTGTGGCCATGGAATAGACTGCGGTCTTGCTCCCCCTTTCTCTAATAAGGGAAACTGCATAAACCCTGTCCCACAATTGTCTCCCATCGTCTACCTATCCATGGTAGGGACAATGGTTCGTGACCGTCTCCTCCCTAATAATGATCTTAACCTGCTCACATATGGCAGTGATTCTCCCTTCTCACTATATGATCGTCCTCTAGGATGCTCTGGATATGCTATGGGATCTGGTGTCCTATCCTTACGTTGCTCTAGATCAAACCATCTTACTTACTTGTCTGCCTGTAGGCTTCCCTCGGGGGCACATGCACCTCCCCCCTCTTCCCCACAGAAGTATTCCCTCCCATTGTCTGACATGTCTAGTCCCTAACTAGTGTGACTTTCATCCCCTTCACCCTTATCTAAGGTTAGTCTGCTTAAGAACAATGCTCTATGCTCGAGACTGAATGGATTTCCTTCTTTGCCTTGTAATTGAAATACGGGGAATTGCTCTCCCTTCCCTCGGCTTCCTGATAGGCCTTATCGATTCTATCTCTGATACTTTCTATATCAAAGCTCTCTTTGTCTGGCGCTGCTCTAGATGGTCCTGATGTCGCTCCCTTTAACGGGAGGAACTCTTCGGTTCTGTCCTATCGTATTATAGGACTTGGCTCCATTAGCTCCTTTTCAAAACAGTTAATATCAAGCTCCCACTGTCTCCTTGTGCATTCTAATTCTTCATCTAATTCTCTTTGCTTTCTCGCTTTCCATCTAACTCTCTCCTCTTCTTATCTTAGCTCTTCTCTCCTTACCCTTGTTCTCCTTTCTTCCTCTTCTTTTTGTCTCTGTATTCTTCTATCCCTTCATTTCTGAGCTTCCTCCTCCTCTCTCTTCCTTTCTTGTCTATCCCTTTCCTCTATTGCTCTCTGCCTGTTGTCATGCTTCCTCTGCTCCTCTGCCTTTTCTTCTTTCTTTTCTTGCTCCTCCTGATACATCTGTTCTCGCCGCTGTATGCTCTTTCTTTCATACTCATCTTCCTTTAATCTTTTTTCTCGTTCCCTGTCTTTCCTATCCTGTTCGTCCTGGTCTTCTTTTTGCCTTACTTCTGCAATGCTTTTCCCATCTTGAGTAATATCTGTACTCCTTCCATTTGTTCTGTACGAGGGTTACCTCGTCAGCTTTATCCTTTTTGCCTTTCCATCTATTAATATCTCATTCTATCTCTGTTGATACATTCGATCGCAAATTGTTCTCTTTCCTGTTTTCTATGATCGTAAAGATCTCCTCTTCCTCTTACTCTCTTCTGGACTATCGTCACTGCTATAAGCGGGCGGTTCGTATATCAGGTTACTATACCTTGTAGCCGCTTTCAGTTCCTTGAAAACGATACAATCCTATTTCTTCCATACTGTCGCCTTTTATTTCAAGCGAGGTAAGGTGAGCTGAGGGCTCAACACCTTCCTCCTTACACTGGTTAAGCATCCACTCTCCCGGTCGCGGATTGTCCCCTCTCTTCCTGCTACATTTCCCAAAGCTCTAAAATAGCTAACCCTTTCTCTAACTTCTTTACTGTGTACGCAGCGTGCAAGTATGTGGTCATATGTTGCAATACCGCTTTTGACAATGATCCGATTGTGGCCATGGCATGAAAATCTTATCTGCTGTGCCTTTCACTCATTCTGCACTATACTGTTTGAGCTTAGGCTTGTGCTTTGGTAATTTCTAACATAAATGCATCAGAGGAGTGACATTGTGACGAGTCTCAATTGACTGTCAATACTTACCAGCCGGGTCGGATTGGCTCCTCGGCCTTTCGACCCGTGGCCGGGCTGAAATCATCACTGGGGAGTGGGGGCCGGTTTCTGGCCCTGCCTGGGCCGGTTTGCAAGAAAAAAAATATATTTTTTTTTCAAATTTTATTTTTCTTTCAAAAAACATTCATCCTTCTTAGGTCGATAAATGAGTACCAACACAGGTTGGGTGATATTGTATGCATATTTGTTCTATAAAAAAGAGCTTAAGCATAAGTGCTATACAATAACATATTATCATTTGGCCTTGGACGTCTGCTTGGATTCACAGTAATTTAGTGTACTTAGGAACAATGCTATTTGATGGCACTTCCTGTTGAGGAAAGGTGTGAAAGGTCATGTTTCATCGCTTCCCGTGATGTCCCTTTCGGTGGGGTCAAATGACATCACTTGCAGTGATGTCATCAGAGTTCAGGGGT
This sequence comes from Ambystoma mexicanum, assembly GCF_040938575.1. Taxonomy (NCBI): domain Eukaryota; kingdom Metazoa; phylum Chordata; class Amphibia; order Caudata; family Ambystomatidae; genus Ambystoma; species Ambystoma mexicanum. The sequence goes on along the minus strand of NC_090932.1, from coordinate 791,675,718 downwards.
CGTGAGGTGAGGGGTGGGCCACTTTTTGAGGCGAGGGGTGGGCCACTTTTTTTGGGTGACCGGGCCGGGCCTATTCCTTGTTCCTTATTCCTTCAACAATCGCTGCTCAAAACCTCTATTTCTCCAATTTTCTCTGTTTACCTCTGGATTGGTACCAACCACTTCCCTCGATAGATAGTATAACTTCTTGACTTTATCTCAATTTCTTCACCACTAGTTGTGTCGCTCTTCGACACCTTATTCCAACACAAACACATAAACAGAGAAACCAGTCGACTTTTTACATAAAAACCATGGTGATCACCCTTATTCCTCTCACCCCTAATTAATACTCTCATCACAGAGTTTAGCATGTATTATTATATGGACTATACATAGCCTAAAGACCCCTGCTGGCGTGTAAAACGACCTCTTCCAAAATCCCTTGGGTTAGTACTCTTGGGCGCTATCTCTCTCTCTCTCTCTCTCTCTTTATACAATATTTCCAGTTACTCCCGTTATTTTCGTTACTTTCGATACTTTTTAAATTATCACAACCTCGTCCCCTTAGTTTGCCATTCCCCACAGTCTACTCACCATTCGCTCGTTTAGGTCGAGGCCTTCGGTATCGTCTCCTCCTCAATCGACCACTTTTGTCTTCCATCCGCAAATCGCCTTTGGAAACCAGGTAGGGATTTCGTCAAACAGAGACCCTGTCCACTGTCTCGATTTTCTTGCAAGATTTCTATTCGGCCACTCTCCACAGGAAATCTGCGATCTTCCATCTAGATGGCGGAGGATGTTCGATCGTCCGAAATACTGGAGTTTTAACAGGTCGATGGGTTTTTATCGATGGGTAATAACAACTTGGTGACATGTAATAATAATGATATTATGAAATCAATATTAATATTGTAATTTATATGTATTTATGCACTTTAAGTCTGTATTGTAATATGAATGAGTGAGTATTTAAAATATTTATTATATTTTGTTTACATTATTTATATTATATAACTGGTTAATATGTGTTTAGTATGAATGTATGTAAAGTTGTAAAGTTTTATAAACTGAAAACAACTTAATAATAAATAAATAAAAATGTATCAACCATCCGACATTGCTATCATGTGAACCCAGGGGGTGCTTAAATCAGTAACATGCCATGCATGGATGGGATGCAGAATAACTCTTACACCAAATAAGACTGACTCAGGAAGTTGGCAAATAGTCTCATCCGACTGTTTTATTATCAATTGTCTAAAACGGGAAGTTACAACGGACATCAATGGACATTCGCTCCTGTTCTCTCAAAGCATTTTATAAAAAACAACACTTTTATTGTAAAAACTCATCATACATGACGTCATACTAAATGGCAAATAAGAAAAACCTACGGGGTGTTGTGGTACACTCACAGAGAACATCTAAGTATACTTTCTATATAGGGATGGGTTGTGATTGGGTCTCTACAGTCAGGTGGACAATTTATGGCCACCACTAGTGCAAGTACTCTTCCTCAGCTATTAGATACACAGTATATCATTGGCCCTCAAAATATAAGGCCCTTCGTTATATGGTCCTCTATAATTGGTTGGCACACGTGTACTCTTCTGGAACATTCAGCTCACTAGCAGCACGTAAGCTAGTACCCCAGGTGTCAGTGGGTGGACTTTGACCATGTCTCCCCACCCAATTAGCCCAACATCTCTCATCGCTCATGCCTTCTGCCATTCAGATTGTCTGTGAACTTGGCTTTGCAAAGTATCCTTGCTCCTGGGAATAAAGGAGGGCAAGCACATGCTATCTCAAGTCTGGAGCAGCATGCCCACCTTCTATTTCCATCCTTGGCTCACGTGACAGGAGACTGTATTCCGGCCTGTTTTGCAGCATTTAATTGTCCTTAATTAACAAACTTGGCATTCATAGTGTTCTTTCTTTGTACCTTAACACGAGATGATTCAGCGGCTCACAGTTACTGTTCTTCAAGGATAGACAACCAGTTCTTGGCCGCTCCATCCTTTGACACCAGGCCAGACGGCTCTTCCAGGCCTTTCCATGCACTTAGCTTCATGTTGCTGCGACACAGCTTTCCAATCCCTCTTTCTCCGTGGATCTGAGCTTACTAAATATGTGACACCGATGTCCAGCTACTATATAATGGCGGCACTGCCTGCATTCTATCCATTATGTATAGCTAGCCTTTAAAATTACTTAGTCTACTTGCATTGCAGCGTCTGTACAGTTATTAAATGGCTTGCTTTTTCTGCAGTGCTCTTCACATGTGCAATCTTCATTCTGCATATAAAAGTTTACTCAAACCTTTATTTTGTCATCAGATTCCATAAAGTCTATACATACTCTTCTTAAGCCACTCTTCTCAGTGCGTCATGCTTGCTTCTTGTGACGTCACCGACTTCTCTTTCTCCCATCTTCATATTCATTCGGAAACTTCCTCCAAGAGATTGTCATCTCTGCGGGAATGCATCACATAGGGTTTTCTCAATGGATACCTTTTCTCAAAGGTTCTTCATGGAATTGACACAATCACTGGTGTCATGCATGGATTGATTTCTGGTTTCCAGCATTTCCGAAGTATGGGGGCGGGATTTCCTGAAGAGGCATTCAGCTGCTCCTCTACAATATTGCTGACAAAAAGTAAAGCAATACCGAGGAATACCAAGGAAGACAGCTCCACAGCTTACGACCCCCGGTGTAGAGTGCAAATGCGATTGCAAAAACATCTTTAATGGCTTAAAGGGCGAACTTAATAACCTTAGAAATGTGGTAACCTACCAAAAACTGTCATGGAACAGGGAAAGCAGCTCCAACTAATTCAGAAAGGACTCCCAAATGCACTCCTATAAAGGGTGATCGAGGAGCGCCAGCAAGGGACCTCCAGTGGGCTAAATCAATAATTGATACTATCAATAGGTATGTGGCGTCTCATCCGCCCTGAACAAAGAACTATGATCTGAAGGCTCCAAACATGAGACCCACACAGAGTCCTGCATGAGCACAGCATGGTCATCCAATTTGTATGTGCAATGTGCCCAAATTAAAGAGGCATATGAAAATGAGGATACCCTCCTTAACAAGACCATCCACCGGATCTGCCACATGAGGGCTTGCACCTCTGTTATTAGAGAAGATATCATCAGTGCCAGTCGAGTGACCATGGCACCCGAGCAGGGTGATTACATTGAACTGGATCTGAGGGATCTTAGGCTGGTGGAGAGACTATTAGCTGTTGAAGCTAGAACTTATCCTCCCCAGGGTTCATCAAATTCCCTGAGACCGTTTGCTCCTAATAAACGAGGTAGATGCCCACAGGGGCCAACAACATCTAATCCTGACCGGACACCATTTGAAAAGGAAGAAGGTTTCGATGAGGTGGATTGACAACAGCCACCCACCCCACTTGCAAACCGGGCAGACTCTGGAGGCACGCAAGTGCTTTCTTTGAATGTGGCCGGGATTGCCAGACATCTTGTGGAACCTGACTGGATGGCCTTTGTAAGCCCACCCAAGTTTATATGCTTTCAGGAAACATGGGCAGTGGCACCCATTGAGATCCTAGGCTTCAAGGCGTTTAACATCGCAGTGATTAAAGGTCCCTGAGGAAGATCCTGGGGGCGTTATTGACCCTGGTGTCAATAGGGTCAGGTTGGGAAGTGGCAATGAGTGAGGAAAGCTTGGTAAACCTGCAATTGATTGTTGGTACAAACACAGAAGGTATGACCATACTCATTTTTAACATGTACAACAGGCCATACGGCACCAACACATTGGAGACACTGACCTTATTGCAAGATTTAGTGTCCAGTTGGGAAGTTAGGGTGCCGGGTCCCCTCCACATTGTTGTTGGAGGAGACTTTAACCTCAAGTTTGAGCCCCTCTGAGAACTGGAGGGACTATGGGAGGAAGTGAATGGGAGATTCTTCCCGTTGATGCTAGTCTCTGTGCTCGGGTGCACAGATATGCCCTGGAGTCAGCGTGGATTCTTTATGGCCTAAATCTGAGGGCCTACAACAGAAGACGCAATGAAGACAGGCCAGGGAAGGATATATTCTTTGGCTTTGAACGTTCGTCCAGAATAGATTATGTCCTGGTGGCAATGAGTGATTGGGGTGAGCTGGAAGAGTTCTCAATCCTCGATTGCGTGGATAGGGACCACAAACCATTAGTCATAAAACTAAGGTGGCAGGGTAAACCGGCAACTGGAACTTCGGCGCCACTAGAGATAGCTGGAAATAACAGATGGGTCATCAAATGGGATAGCATTCTGACTCAAGGACTAAAACATTCCATCTATCACTGAATTCTCCCCTCCATTGAACATCTATGCCGTCTTAGCAGTGGGATAAATGAGGCATTGGCTGAGTTTAACCCTCTGATGCGCAAACCCGGTCCATGGTTCACTAGCCCAGTAACCCTCTCCAAACAGAAAGGGGCAGAAACCTGTATGGTTTGATAGCTCCTGCAGGCAACCCAAAAAGGACCTCATGGCATATCTTGCAACGAGTGGGAAGGTGAACAAGGAGACCCTGAAAGTTAAAAGGGGTGCATATAAAAACGCAGTAAAAACTAGGAAAGCAGAATTCCTGAAATCTAAATGGGAAGCCCTCAAAGAAGCTGTCCTTGATAAGGCCAGTAAGACCTTCTGGGCTCTCGTAGCAGACCACAAAGAGAGCAACAATAACAGGCTTCAATGTATGATAACCGGAGCAGAATGGTTTTCTCACTTCCATGGTTTATACCACGAGGAGACTTCCCAAGAACCTGTGACTTATAGGGTCCGTCAGAGGCTGGTCAGTTGATGACTGACTGCACTGGACCGCCTATTGTTATCACCATGGTAGCAGTTAAAAAAGCTTTGGCAAACGCCAAAGGGAGGAAGGCATCTGGTCCCGATAACATCCTGATTAACATCCTGAAGGACGAGCCCGAAATCCGGCTCCAATCCTAGCAAGGTTATTCCAAGCAGTGGCTTGCTGTAATGGTATCCCGGAATTCTGGTGACAGGCACAGATAGTACCCATATACAAAAAAGGGGGAAAGCATAATCTGGGTAACTATAGGCCCATTTCACTGATTGATGCAACGGGAAAACTATTTGCCAGGAGTGGGTGACGAACAATGGGCTGATCTCCCACCTACAGGCTGGATTCCACAAGGGCTAAGTACAGTCGACAGTGCTTCTGTTTGTCTAATATAAACCAGAGGTTCACTGTGTTGAAACGCATGCAGATCTATGCTGTGTTTATAGACCTTCAGACAGCCTGTGCCAGTGTACCTAGGGCTCAGTTATGGCAGGTCCTCTTGAGGCGGGGGTGCCGGCTGAGTTGGTATCCCTGATCGCCAAGCTTTATTCCAGTAATACAGCGCTAAGGAGGTTGGGGCCGGAAAGGGAAACTACTGAGCAGTTCCTGGTTAACATCCTGGTTAACAGAGGCATGCGGCAAGGATGTGTGCTTACCCCGCTTCTGTTTTTCATTTACAGCAATGAAATCATTCTGGACTTAGTGGAAGAATGTTCCAGATTGGAGCTGGACCCACCCAAGTTTGGAACTGATGTTTATCCAACACTGTTTTTTGCTGATGACGCAGTTCTGCTGGCCACCTCGCCTATGGGGATAAAAAAAAGCCTGGAGCGTTTCATTGCTAAGTGTACACAGCTGGGCCTGATGCTCAATAGGACCAAGACTAAGGTGTTAATGTTTAGACCGAGCAGACCCAAGCCTGTGACACTTCGCTTGGAGGTCGACGGCACTGTACTAGAACAAGTCACCCAGTATGACTACTTAGGAGGGAGGTTTACAGATACAGGCTCATGGGCAGCTCTCACAAATAGGTCACAGTCCATTCTTGAAAGAAATGGTGGTGGCCTTAAAAAAATGTTGTTTCCCATGGAGAGGGAGCTGTGACACCAGCAATAAATATTTACTCCATTCAGACAGTACCAGCTGTACACTACGGAGCAGTGATTTGGGGTCACACCAAGAGCTTAAATCTAGAAGTAGCAGAGATCACATTTTGGAATAAGCTACTTAGATTGCTGTTTAGTTTTCCGAATGCCCCGCTCCATATGGAATGTTGTCTTGACCCTATTATCCACTAGTCAATATGGAAACCGGCCTCTATTGGCTTAGACTCTGGGGTTCTCTTGTGCTCACCAAGTATAAAGCAGCATAACCCAGACAATCAATGTAGTGGCCAAAAAAGAGACATCAAGCAGTTTGTGAAACGCAAGACCCAAGAATGTCTTATTACCTCATGCCTGAACCTGACAGTAAGGTTGGCTTATCTCTCAGCAAAACCAGCTCTGGGTGGAGAGAGATATCTGGACCTGGTCTCACCTGCTTGGGCCCTTACCCTATTCCTAGAGTTCAGGACTGGTACCCTGCAGGTTGCGTCCTTCACAAGGGGATGGAGGCATAGTCAACCATCAGAAGAATCCAAACTCTACAAAATAATGCCCTTAGAGCGGCATTAGGCATCTCCAGAAGAGAACACATCTCTGAGAGTAGGCGCCAGAACAACTGGCTTCAGACTAATGATAGAATCCTCCTAAAAACCTTGTCACTCATTCACAAATCCCTCAATAATGCGGCCCCCATCTATCTTGCTGACAGATTCCACAAAATAACATCCTCCATACCAACTAGATCTGCAAATAGAGATCGACTGTCCATCCCTAGATTCAAACTATCCACTATTGGAGGTAATAGCTTCCCTGTGCAGGCCGCCAAATTATGGAATTCCCAGCCCTCCACACTAAGAATTGACCAACCATATCAAAACGTTAGAGCCAATATCACTGCATGGCTGAAATCCAATGACCACTAATTGTACCTCAAAATTCTGAACTGCAACTATCAATGCCTCCCTGACCTAGCGGGTATCTCCATGATGGTACCTACACATTGTATGTAATTTCTGTAAATACTTGTGCCTTCCTGCTTATCCGTAATTATATGTATATTACCTTACCTGTAAACATTATGTACAAAGGTACCTTTTACCTTGATGAATTCCTGTAACTAAGCCTTGCATATTCTTGTACCGCTGCGCACGGTTACCCTTGGATCTGACGCGCATTATAAATAATAAAACAAACAAATAAACAAACATAGTAATTCAGAAACCTGCCCAAAATGTGGTCTAGAGACTGAGGTTCTGATTCATGGAACGTTTCCCTATGGGATTGTGCCATTATAAAACACTTCCATGAATCGGGCCCTGAATCTGTTTCCCATTTCTTGCTTTTCTCTGAGTCATACCAAGATTTGAGGAAGATTTATTTGATACATCTGTTCAGAAAATCACGTGTGACAACCACGCAAGAAGCAATTCATTTATGTAAATCTACGGCTGTGGTGAACGATGTATACTTTGTAACCAAATGTATCTATCGCGCGTAGCTGTGTAGGATGTTGCCCCAAGCCAATTGAAAAATCAATGTTTGCTTCCAGTTTTTTGCAGGTCTTCTTATATCAATGATTCTATAAATTGTGTATTTTATATTCATGTTTTCTATGCACGGATATTTAACCTTTTTATGTATTTTATCTTATGATGTAATTGTATGTGTGTGCTAAAGGCAAATTTGCTGAATAAAGCTTACTGACTGACTGATTTAATTGGACTTCAGTGAAGTACACGCAGAGTGCTTATAAATAGAGTGGCTGAATTCAGGCCTGGTAAGACATTTTTATTATACCAGTTTCTGGTTTACACCTTCAATTAAGATATTCACTCTCAGAAGACTACTTTGAAAAAACACTGGCAGGCACTTCAAGTGCAAAGTTTGATGCTAAAGCTTGATTAATGTGAGTTCAAAGAGTTTCCATGAGAAGGTGTTTTGGGTGGGGAGGGGCAAGAACTGGGTGGGAATGGCCATAGGGATTAGCATGGACATTGGCAGTCAATGGGTGTTGTGAGGGTCCAGTAGTGAGAGATCGACACACAGGTGGCATTTTTGTTGCTACAGACTTTTATTTAAATGATAGGGTTGGGGAAAGGCCTCACTAGCTCCAACAGTAAGAAGGGTTTAGTTTACCTGCCGCAACAAAAATCTCAAAAGGGTCTGTCAATTCAAAGGCTGACTAAGTCAGAATAAGGCTTCTGATGAAGAACCTAAGGCATGGTCCCAAAGTTTCTACTGCCTTTGCTAGTCACTGTAGGGACATCAGGATCAGGACCAGTGACAAATCTATTTCATCACAGACACATGTTCAAAGATCTGACGGTTGCCACAGATTATCAGTCCAGCATGCCGGGGAAACTCTGAGCGAAACCTCAGGATTAGCTCTGAAATTCTCTGAGGAAACTTCAGAAACACAAAAGAAGGTCGCTGGAACCTCTTCCAACTCAGGAGAACACTGGAAACGTGCCCCCCTGTCCGAGTTGCCTGAGTAAAAAGAGTGTTTACCGCCCTCAACTTGTCAAAGTCCTTGATGTGTGGAGGCGGGAGCGTGGAAAACTTCTTCTGACTTTTTCAGCTGCTTCCTAAGTATCTGATCTGAATAACAATTGCAACACACACACATAGGACTCAGATATGGTCCTCACAAGGCACTCTAGACGGAGCATGTATTGGCCCATGGCAGAGATGCAACAGGAAACCCAACGCTCATCGCTTAAACCTGTTTCCTGACATAAGTGTGAGGCCCAAAAGAGAACATTAATTTAGGCGCTGATTAGCACAGCTGCTACGTAGAGGTCCACTCTCTACCCACACAGAGAAAAGGACTGAAGGGTGGGGGGCACCCATGGGGGTCCCAGGTGGGGGAGGATGATTGCTTTTGTGCATGCACCAAGCTTTTTTTCTTTTGGAAATGTATGCTCTGGTCCCATCCCCGGACAACATCCTGTTCTCTAATCACTACCCCCTTCTCACTATAGTGTATACAGCCTGGCTCATGGAACACCTCTGATACTATGAAACCACCAACCAATCAGCTTTTGCCTACCTCATTTTATATCAAGTGTGCCTTGCCAGCAACTTAGTGTAGTCTCCTCCACTCTGTACAGTAACATACCGAAGACAATATGGTAATTTCTTACCGAATTAGGGGTGAGCCTGTACAGAAAGTCAACGCATCGTAACACCATTCTTCACTTTAATAGTGTCCATCCCAGGGCCTTATGTGAGAATATTGCAGTTGGACAATTCCTGAGAGTCAGGCTAAATTGCACCACTCTACAAGATTTCCACAATGAGAAAAGATTGCAATGAAGAGGTTATCCTAAGCAACTCTTAAGCCGATCTAAAAAAAAAAAAAAGAGCCTATGTCAGGATATATCACTGTTGTTATGGGGGCCTGACAAACCTAAGGAACCACAAAAGTGTCTACGTGACAATGTTCAGTTCACATACCAATGTGCCGTCAAAATATTCATTCAGAAATATTGGCACATTCTAAAACTGAATGAACCTCTATTACAACCACCCCTATTTGCATTCTGTAAAAAAGCAAAAATGTGAGGCAATTGCTGATTAATGCAGATGGAAAAGTCTGCCTCAGAATTTAAGAGCGTTTTTGGGACTGACCTGCATTACAGGTCATTTTCCATGCAGCCATTGCTGTGTATGCAAGTTTACATCGGTGAAGCACAGCTTAAGATCATGAGAAAAAGACGTGATACTTAATTTCAACACCACTCGTAAAATCACGAACGTAATTTACTTTGTTGAATGCCCATGTCATAAAGGGTGTGTAGGCAAAACATCGAGACATATCAGAATCTGCATCATACTTGCCAACCCTACAGATTTAGGCAGTAGGCTACTGCTTTTGAAGCAGTCCTACCGCCTACAGATTTCAGTGACAGGTCCTACTTCTTTTTACAGTGGCAAGTAATTTGACTTTAAGGCAGGCCCCGGGACAAAGGATGCATCACATTAATTAGTCTGTTTATACAGTGGACTGGTAGGTCATTACTTTGATTAGGCTCAGACCAATCCACTGACCTGACAGCTACTTGACTGTCTTGCACTCTTGCCGAGACAACCCTTGGGTGAACCACCAGTGAAGGCAAGTGGCATAGTGTAACACCATCACACAGCATCTGCCTATCACACAGTGTTCAACTTGCAATACATATATACTGCCTGGGCTGCCTCTACAGAGCTGTAGCAAACGTTGCCTACCAGCGTTGTGTGATTACCTTCTGTGAAGTTAGGTAATTGAATTTGGTGTTAAGTTACCATTCAGAATTATACATTTTTAAAATGTCAACATCTTTCCATGTTGTGCTGTTTGATGGGTTGTGTAGTTAAGAATGCTTCAATGGTGACAATGTAGGTTTTGTATTTTCCTGTGATGTCATTGTTATGGGAATTATTATTTTTGAAACTTAAAAAATCCTACATCTTTTTGGTCACAGAATGTTGGCAAGTATGCCGCATTACAGAACGCCAATCTAAATTATGAACCCAAATGCACTATGGGACATAGTTCAGATGATTTACAGTGGTGGGTTATTGACAAGATTACAGCCACAGATAGTAACGCATTGGAAGAAAAATGATCATGCAGAGAACAATTTTGGGTGTACAATCTGCAAAGCTTCAATGACGCCTGAAATGGCGTTGAGGAGTGGCATCCTTTGGGCGCCATATAATATTACATTTCGTACGATGCAACAGAAGTTTCTTCTGTATTATATAAATGGCTGTGACCCTTGAACACCAACAAGCCACATCATTATAATATTTTCCATGTCTATTGCTTTATCGTTATTCATAGTCCACATTTGTGATCTATTGATAGGTCCCTGTTACTTTAGGATGCCCTTCTAGTTGTTCTCACGTCCCATCATGTGACTACCATCCACGCATATGACAAGAGCCGCACGCAGTGGACATTGTATACGACATCACGTGGTATACGTCACAACGTTTTTCACCCGCAGTGACAATTACAATTTTAAGGCCCAAAGAACCTACATGATCGACGCTGCTATGTTCACCATTTCTCCAACACGGGGGGCGGGGAGAAGCCTGAGAAGCTGAGCAGGTTATTTAGCACTCTGTCAGAGCACATGCATCAGATGCAGTACTGCTAGGTAAGACAGCTTACACATAGAACATGTGCGTTCGCCGCAGCACACTGTCAGTTTACATCGTGGCCAATGCACGTTTCAGCAACACTCATGGACACAATATGACACTGTTAGGTAGAATTTCCATCTTGTGTGATATTCTCCTCACATGGCGAGTCACTATGATGAATCCTACGTATTCCTCACTAAAACCCTGCCTGCATTCTCCTCCCAGGTGGCCAGGGAAAGGCAGACGCTTCCCGATCCTGACCTTGTGGCCAGTGTTCTGCGGGGGGATCACCTGGGAGGAGAAAGGGCCCAGGGGAATAAGAGGAATCCGTGGGCTGGGACACAGCATTTGTCTTCCTCTAGGGAGGACTTTTCACAAATGCCAAAGTATATAATGGCTTGTTGTAATAATAATCTGTCTATTCCACAAATTGTACATCTTAATTTGGGTAAAACTAATCCAAAACCCTTTGGCACAGAGAGAAATAAAAACCCTTCTGAAGCCCGGGAAACTCATACAGCTAAAAGCTCTCTTAAATCCCAAAAATGTAGGGAAAGGAAGTATATGCATAACAGTGGTCTAAATTCTAAAGAACTTTATTCCTCTTTTCAGTCAAGTCTGATGACTGACCCTAAAGACATTTCGTTAGAAAATGTTATGGGGAACAGAAATAAAGTCAAGAGTGAAGAAGTCAGAAAAACTAACTTTGTTTCTAGGAACTTCAAGTCCCATAATTCCCTAAGTACTCGGACGAGGAAGAGGACGAGGACTAAAGAGGAATAATACTGTAGGCGTGGTCAACTAATTAATCTAAATGACCCACACTTGAGGGAGACTGGGAAGCTTAAAAGGCACCTTCAGGTGTAGGTATTAGGAGAACGAAGAAGCCGTTGTCAGAACGAGCAGGATGCGGCATGCAGACCGTGTATGCAGTCGAGGTCGGGACTGGATACAATTGTCTCAGTTGCAGCGTTCATGCAGCAGGAAGCGTGCAAGAGGAACATTGAAGAGATGTTGTGCGGAGGCTACACAGCGGGACCCGAAAGCAGTGAGGGATGTTTTCCCTTTTTTCCTGAGGTCTCTGGTGGCTGGTGGGCGCCAGAATAAAAAAAAAATAGGGGTTACCTGTACTGAATCCCTGGTCCTCCTCCCGTGCTCACCTAATCATTAGACGAGCACGGAAGAAGGTTGTTGCCCTCATCCAGGAGCCGGCACACAACATTGTGAATTTGGAACACGAGAAATTAAGTTGAATTAAGTTCAAATGCACTGTTTGTGCTTACATTAACGGAGCTAATAGAGAGAACGAAAACTAGAGGAAGTAGTGGAACGAATATATCAGGGTGAGTCCAAACCAGAATATCAAGACTTATTTGTATATATGTATCCCGAATAGGGAGATATGAACCGGGTGACTTCTATTGTTCTATGACCTGTGGCTGACTGATCCATAGAGGAAACACAATATGATCTGAATTTGGCTTTTTTTAAACTTGGGAGACAAAACAAATTTGTTTGTATTTGAAGAACCTGTGAGGGATTGATTCCATTACCATTGGCATAAACCCCGTCAATTATATATGGAGATGGTGTGACTCACTCCAGTCTGTTAGAAGCAAGAGACAATCAGATCTTCGCTTCTTGTCCTGATGATGGTCAAAGCAACAGATGGGTGTGATTGTTAGTGTCCAGCATTTATGACCGAAACACGTGTCGACCCAGAATACTGTTCATAATAGAAACGGACAGACATTGACACCTGCATTAGAGAAAGAGCTTTAAGACTATGTTACCTAATGTGTGTTCTAAAGATGGTGATATATGAGGTCTTACCTGTACAAGAAAGTCTAGAATTGATGTGTATATGAGAGTGTGTGTGTGTGTGAATGAATGACGGAAGAATTCATTGTGGGTCAAGAAATTGTTTATAAACTGTGTACAATTTGTTTTAAACAGTACTGATATGTATTTCAGAAGAACAGTATAGAGCATATATATTTTTGTATTGATGAAATAAAATTAAATGTAAAAATAGGAACAGAAATAGGGAATTTTGTCATCCTACATCCACTGGTCCATTGTGTTATATTATATGGTGAGCACCAGAGACTCTCAGGAGCAAAGGAAGCTCCAGAAATTAGTGCACAGGTGAAGCTGGACGTGGAGAAGCTATTCGCTGGGTCATGAGGAGCCACTACAGCAGAAGACCTGCGAACGCCAAGAGGATCGGAAAAGTGCGACTTACCTGGTGAGTTCACAAGTTGAAAGTGACTCCAGAGAGCTCCGATACTGCAAGTGTGTTCAAGGCAGGCGGTTTGCCTCGCATATGAGTGAACGAAGTGTTAGTAATACTTTTGAATACTGAACTATAAGAAAGCTGCAAAAGTTGTATTTATTGAAACCAAGTGACTATACATTTAGGCATGTGCGTTTATGGAAAGTCCAACAACCTGGTGGGGCAACATTGTTAAAAGCTAATGCATACAACCATCACCCAATGATATGATATGATATGTCATTTATAACGCGCCTGTACACAAGTGTTTATAGGCATGACAAAACAACGGAGGGAAGACAGAGTGATGGCAAGATAAATGTTCTTACTAGGCCTTATGTCATTCAGATTGTGCAAGTGCTATGATGTAAAGTGCACTGGGAAAAGAGGAGGGGGAGTACCAGGGAGAAGGAAGGGGGGAAGTGCAATCAGGGCAGTATTGCTCTGAGTAAGTGCAGGCAGGGCAGCGCAGCCTTGGGTGTTACGCTCACCTGGCTCCCAAAGAGGCGTCGATCTAGACTGGAATGCTGCGATCTCCACCAATGTGACGCGTAGGGCCGAGATGATGGACTGGACTGGCCCACCTAGCTTCGTTTGCTTGGCCCGTAGGAATATTCTTCTGCAAGTGGAGAAAGGGAATTAACCACCCGTGGAGTTGAGCGTAAATCCTTCCACCCCGTTGTTCTCCCCACTGATCACCTTGGATGTCCCCTCTTATAGTCTCACCTGATGATTTGAAAAGATGAGCTCTTCATCCTGCATTGAGCGCAGGGGCGCGTAGATAACCAGTTGCTTCACTGGCTCGAAGGAATTGGTGAGTTCCAGGACAATATTGACTCCGATATTCCCGGCAAGACGCCGTAAGTATGTAGTTTGTAAGAGTTCAAATGCCTGACTTTCACTCTTGTCCGATTCCTTGCAGGTTGCAGCTTGACCTTACTGAAGAGTTCCTCGTGGCAACCGGTAATGTTCTGGTAAGGATTTGTATTATCCAACACAGTTCGATAAAGATGTCCATATGTAACCTGTTGCTTTCTCCCTTATTCAGGCGCTGAGAGAAAGTATGAAGTCTCGGGGAATAATGCCTCCGGCGGTAAAATCAGGTAAGTCTTTTGTGGTGAGGAGGGTTCCCCTTGTTAGTCCCTTGTTTCACCTTGCTGTCCTTTTGTTTCCCCTTAGGGGCTGGGGTTCGGCTAGGATGCATTGGAAGCTGCGCCGACCCGTGAAGAAGAATAGTACCTCCGGTGGTAAAATCAGGTAAGTCTATGGGGGGTATTCCTCTGTGTATTCCCTTGGCTCACCTTGCTGTTCTTGTCTTCTCCTTAGGTGCCGGAGTGCAGCGGGAACATGCAGGAGGATGCAGTGAAATGTGAAGATGCTGCGAAGGCCGGTGAGTTCAGCGTGGCGCTGCAGCAGACGAGGTGACGCGCATAAAATAACTTCTTTCTTCCAGCTCGAAGGCGCGATGAATCGGGAATTCAGGTAAGGATCAAGGTATTGCTCTTGTTCTAACATTTTCTCCTTCTTTCTCCCTTTTTCTAGGAGCTCCAAACTCGAGGCGGGCATGGCAGAAGACTGGATGCAGACTTGCAGGCACGGTGAGCGTTACGCTGCTGGATGCAGAATAACGCGAAGCGTGTGCTGCTCTTCGGGCGTGGTTTAAATAGCCCCCAAAGTAGTCCCAGGTAAGTATTCCTCCCCAGCCCCACCCGAGTAAAAAAATAGTCCCTAGGTAAAATAGTCCCTTCCAAGCCCCTTTTGGCTTGGAGCTCTTGCAGCATGGTCTGCATCAGGTAAGTTTGCAGCATGGTCTGCATCAGGTAAGTTTTAATCTACGAGCCTGGCGCCTGTGGCGCCAGGACTGACTCTCCATATGAGCCTGGCGCCATAGGTGTCAGGACTGCAACCAAATAGCCTCTAGCAGGGGTTGTTGGGCTTGCTTGGGGTAACTTGATGCCTGCTTCCGGGGTTGCTGGACTTGGTCTGGGTCCCCGGGGGTAGGCATCATGACACTGGGTAAGTGCAAGGAATCGGGGGACTGTGGGTAACAGTTACCGCCCCTAAGTGCACAGTACGCCCAGAGACAGTGCAGGGGAGACTGATCATGGAGGAACCTGGTACCCATTAGACTGAGGGTAGCCAAACAACCAGTCGGCACATGAGACAGGTAGTTCAGCAGGGAAGAGAGAGAGAGAGAAAGCAGAGGAGAAAAAAAGTAAGGTCTTGGCCTGCTTCAGGAACTTCGGGTGGTCCAGCTCAAGTTTGAGAGGAGCAGGGAGGCCAAGCCAAGAGAAACCAAAACCTAAGCATTACAAGTCGAACAGGTTTGGCAAAAAGGGGAAAAGGGAATAATGGAAGACCCAATGGTTGTGAAACTTGCTATTCATGTTTTGTGAAACATATAACAACAGCTGATGTAAACACACTTTGCCAAAGCCAAGAAAGAAGCAAAATAAAACGCTATCCTTGTCAGTATTTGGTTACTTATGCAGTGAGGAAACGAAAGTGGCAAAAAGACTGCCCTTCTGGAAAATGTTATTCAGAAGGCAAGGAGCATTATTTGCAGAGGAATTTTAAAGAGCACCAATTTGATTCTTGTTTCCCTGAAAGTTGCTAAAGGTTTAATGCTGTAAAATAACGACCATTGTAAAGTTGTTGTAAAGCTGTTCTAAGCTGAAGGTAACCAGTGAAACACATTCTGTTTTGTGAAACGCTGTTCGGGCAATGGAGTATACCCGGATAGTAAACCTTTGAAGTAGTAGGCTTTGCATGGGAGCAAACCAGGTGTGATGGAGGTAATAAGCCTGGCATGGAAGTAAACTAGGTCACAGTTGATAAAGTGCTGAACTGTGGACCTAACAAAGACAATTTATGTTGTTTGTGGTGCTGAAGGAAGAACTGTATAAACCTGCTGTGGAGGAGTTACAGTTCTTCGGAAATATTCAGCTGTGGCAAATCATCCTGACAAAGACAATCATTGCTACTTATGTGAAGAAGATCATTCTGAAGATATTTTCTTTTCAAAGAAGAGAAAGATAATTCTGTTTTATTCAGTATATCATTGAAGTGACAGAACTTTCTGTTGACAAGTTGAAATGATCAAGAACTGTTTGCAACTTTGTTTTACTAATCAGGATTTCCTTAGTTCCACTCGAACTGTAGAGCAGAGTCCTGCTTAAATCTGGGGAAGAGGATTTCACCCAGATCATAAGAAAGGGCTCTGATCATATTACGACTTCAATTGTTATCTTATATTTTGTTGAACTGAACTGCCATGCATTTCCTTATTGTTCTGTTGAATGCATAGGTGTGAGGGACAGATATCCTTTGTCAAAGTGTTTCCTTTAGTTTATTTTAGGCAGGGAAATCCTCATAAGGGTTGGGATAGTGAAGCGTTTATCCAACCTTTTTATTTAATAAAATGGCAAATAGTGAAAACCTTTTACAAAGTTGTCCGTCTCAACTTTCTGACCCCTCACAGTCCCCCAGCACTTTTTGCTGGACTATTGTATTCTTCAAACTCTCATGTGTGAGTGGGAATCTTTTTCCTCACTCACCCATTCTTGTTTTGTACCCTGAGGACCCCTTTTTGAGCTTATTTTGATGGTGTCTCGTTTCATGTTTTTCTATGGCATTTGTTATTTCCTACTGTAGCACACATCACATTATGTGCAGTCTTACGGGAAGCTACTTGAGCTTCCCTCTTTGCTTTTATTTTATTTTCTTGTGAGAACTACTGTTCCCAAGGATAGGAGGGTACTTTTTATCCTGCCTACACTTTTCTTGTGAGACCAACACCCCCCACCTTGGAATGCTGATGAGACACTTTGTGTCTCTTTTCCCATTCTCCTGTAACTTTTTAATTAAAGTAACAATTCCATCTGAGGAGCTGGTGGCAGTGGATACTTTTTCTACCAATTTTGTGAAACTTACAATGCAGGCTGCATTCGCAGCTGCGTTAAGGCTCACATGGGACACCATTGATCCAAAATGGTTCTTGTCTTCTTTTTTTGCCAACTCACAATGTTTTGTTCTTTCTTGGTCCTTCTTCTGCTTTCATGGGTGGTGAAGGTCATTGTGTGTCTTTTGTATTTGCCAGGATACCTTTGTGAAGCTTGGCCAAAATGTGCCAATGTGTCTGGGAGGGCAGAAAGCCAGGAGGACTCAGAAACTCCACATGCCTTTGTCCTCCAATGACTCTTTAGATCCAGTTCCAACTGGGAGGCTGGCTGTCCTGAAAGGACAGCCTCCACACCAAGTTTGATTGACAGCAGGCATGTTGAATGGCTGGGTTCCTGAATTAAAGGTGAGTGTCTTGATGATGAAGCCAGAGTCGACTACTGGAAGATCCAGTCCAAAGAGGAGAAGAAGAAGGACATCTGCACCCACCTCCAGAGACTACCAGAGCCATCTGAGTGACTGCTGCTGCTCTGGCCCTCTTTTCCAAGCGACAGGGAAGCTCTGATCTGGACGACTTCCTCCCTTAGACTGGTGAGACCAACCAGTCTGAAGACGAACTTCATTCCGAGCCAACCCACAACGAGCTCTGATCTTCACGAGCAGCAAATCACCAATATCCAGGGACCTGTGGCCAGTGTTCAGTACATCGCATTTCGAAGATTGAATCCTCCTGAAATTTTGGTGGATGCCTTCCAGACTTCCAGAATCAAGATTCCGCTCCTTGAAGTCCCCTCATCTGAAGGTTGGGCCGAGAGAGCAAGCTGGATCGACCCGGCTGTAACTGTTCTTCACTGGTGCTTTCAAAAGGATGCCAGAACTATGAAGAATCCTTTTCTGAGAGCCTCTCTTCCTGACTGCTGCTGTGAAGATCCCTCCAGTGTCTCTTCTTCAGTCTGCCTGACCAAGAATTTGTGACTGGGCCTGCTGCTGCTGACTCTACACTAAAAGGAGAGTCTTCTATAGTTCTACAATAGGTGGAGTTTAGTAAAACTCCCTAACAGACACAACTATAGTATGTGAGTGTAAGATGTAGGTTCTTGGCTGGCGGAAGCAGTAACTGTTCAACATTGGATATGGTAGATGGATTCTTTTTTTTTTAGTTGTATTGGTTTATCTCAAACCTTATGCAAATTAACAAGGAGGTCCAGGGAGTCTCTCTGCCAGACATTAGTCCTGGTTACGAGAGACTTACCCAGAGTCTTTAGCTCACTATCGTTCACAGAGAAGAAATATCCCAAACATATCAGTCTTTGTCCTGCCCTGGGGCAGTCCAGCACCGAAATCCTAGGCAATTCTCCTCTGAACAAGAGTACCAACAGAAACCCCAGACACGTGTTCCGGTCTGGTTGGACCTCATCAGTAGGGTGGATCTGTGCCTCTCTAAGAATAGTGAGCAAGGGGTCCACGTCTGGATTCCCCTAGTAACTTAGGGTGAGACCCAAAGTTACTTAAATATGCAAATTAACAATGCCATGAGACCAAGCTTAGAGATAACGGCCATCATGAAAATGAGTAGGTTTGGCTGTTTGAAACATTATCAACTTGAACTATGAAGCAGACATAGTTCAAACACTTTTTAAATATATGTTTACATGTGTTCTGTTGTAGATGGCGGTATCACTGCAAGTTTGTGTTTTATAATGTTCAAACTAGTTTATGGGCCTCATCACGAGTTGGACTGTATTCCTGGCTGTAATACCGCCGACTGTAATAGCCCTAGCACCGACTGATCTGGTGGTATTACCCCCAGATCACGAGTTGGGCCATAACGGTAAATCCCCATTCCTGATTAGGTCCAATGGATCCAATGGGGAATTGTTGGTGCTAATACTGCGGGCTAATACAGCCGGGTGTACTACCGCCGAAAACACGGATTTTCACCTCCAGAAAAAAGCTGGAGGTAAAACAGCTGATTTAGCGCCCAACTCATGATAGGGTCAGCCCTTAAATGTGGCGGTAATACCTTTACCACCACATTTAAGGGTTACAGCCCAACTCGTGATGAGGCCCAATGAGTTTTAATTCAGCTAGAACTCCTTGAGCTCGAAAGATTTTGAAGACAACATGAGAATTCCATTGCCGTCTCAACTAGGAGACACTTAAAGCTCCTGATAAATTATATATAGATTTTGAAATTTAGCGATTGGAATATTTCTTGGAGCAAAATTTGGGAGAATGTTGTATTTCAGTAGGGTTAAGTAGAGGCCTTTAAAATATTAAGGAGGCCTCTTACTTTTGCATCTAGCACTTTGGCTCGCTATGGGTATATAAATTATTGTAAACCGCAAATATATATGGTTGCATTTTTGTAATGGAAGTCCATTGAAAATGATAACCTGCACCACCATGCACTTTATGCGCCATACATTTTTAATATTTTTTATGTTTGGGTACTGTATATAATGAAATGCGTTGTTTCTCTATTTGAATAAAGTTGGTAATTCAGTAGGGAATGTGACTTGCTGGGATAACATTTTCAGCATCCATATGATTTAAATTGGATTAATTTGTCCCTTCAGACACACATTTATCCGTATCATGTTGCAAAAACCTAACATCATATATTCACTTCTTTCAGTTCGTGGTCAAGGTATGGCCTATCCATAGCTGTCTTGTAACTTTTATAATATATACTAATTTTTTATTGCGCTCTGCCTATCTGCGTTTTTAAAATTTTGCAATCCTACCTACTTAGCTCCAATTTTATCATGACCTCTTTCAACCACCTGGATGATGTAACTAATGTTCATTATAGTCTCACCTGCACTGTGTAACTTTGCTTAAAACACTAACATTTGGTAGCAGATTTTAACTCTTTACATTTAATGTACTGCTTGCCTGCTGTTGCCATTGTTCATGTTGTACTACAGAAACAAGTGTAAACCCTCCTCAGCCTCTCTTCTGACCCAGTAGGGCTATCACCCACTACTCACCCCTACTTGTTACGTACACGTCCCCACCTCGGTTAGGGGAGGGGGGATTTCTAACCCCCACAATTAGCCTTCTCCCGGAACTGACTCAGTTGTCCAGCTTCACCTTCCCCCACATCAACACCAAGAAAAGTAGGAAGAATTTAGAAATAGATACACTCGTGGCCAACTTTGACTGTACTTATTCTGATAGATAGGGAATCAGCCGGAAACAACTACATTTGCAGTGACATTCTTGTATTCTCCCATATGTCTCAGACTTGGATCTGCATCTGTAAGACCTACTGTGATTTTTTTCCCATCAACTTATATCAATGCAGGTATCCTCTGAATCGCCTTCTGACCTGATTCTAGAACTTGAACCCTGACCATAAGCATTTATAACACTAGCACAATCATGCTCGAGGCAACCCTCTCACCCCGAGCAAGCTTGACTCCATTCTCCCCAGAATCTGTGCATTCAGAAAGCCTTCTGACTTCCTGCTATACTACCAAATCTGCATGGCCTGTCCCTACGAGTCTAATCTGGTCTTCTCACAGTAATATCCTTCCTTTCTCTCTCAGACACATGCCCTCCTCCTTCACTGACAATGATCCCCCACCCCCTTATAACCAAGGCACCATTTTATTCGGTTCCCCCAATTGCCACTCAGCCTTTAAAAACATGGACAGTTCCTCCCAAACGATTTGAAAATTTGACATTGACATCACTGTCTTGACAGAAACATTGTTTTCTGGCCATTTTGTCATATTAGTATCCAGCCTGATGCCTCATCAGCTTAACATCCTAGACTACGGACCATAAAACATCCCAAGCCTAGCCAACGGACCCACCGGGCTGAGGCTGTCAACAGCACATCACTGCTCCCTTGCACTTTCCCAGCTTATTCCCACTAACCCTCCCCATCTCCTCCCATTTTTCAGAGCCGCCAGAGCGCCAGGGGACCACTTCGGTGGTGATAGTGCGCGGTACAAATGTCCTTTAACATTAACATTTAACAATAAACACATGGGCAAAAGGTGTTGGAATGGCACTTGTTTTTTCCTCCAACCTCTAAATAACTTCTGTCCAAATAACCACCACACAACATTTCGAGAAGCATGATGGCAAAACTATCAATGCCAATGCCTCCTTACCCTACCCACTGCCTATTGGCTTCCCTGCACCAGATCTCTTTTCCTCACAAAATGGTCAAACTTTATATCCCCCCTCCAAAGAAAAGCCATCTGCATCTTCATCCTTGATGACCTGAACATTTGGCTTGATTGTTTGATACCAGACACTCTGAAGCCTTATCCCTCTTTATGCACAATCTCAGCTTCTTTCCATGGGTATCCAAGCCAACACACTCTGGCGGTCAGTGGCTAGATATGATCTGCACTTTCAATTCATCTTTAGGTCCAAACCATCACTTGCTCCTCCAGTGGACTGACCTTCACCTTCAGATAAATGACTGGCACTAGGATCCCCGCTCTTCCCCATCCCCTATCCATTCATCCCGCCTAAAACACAAATTCCTTGCCAGACTTTGCAAGCTCCTAACTGCAGCCAACTGAAAGCAAACTATGCACCTCCCTCGCCCCCACTGAGTCTTCCTCCAACCCTGTATTGCTTCTCAACAATCTCTTTCCAGGGATTAAGCTCCCCTTTAATGCTTTTAACCCAGCCAAACTCCAGTGTGGCAAAGCAATCATCAAGCAAGCCAACGTATGGTTTGATGACGATTTCGTTTTGGTGAAGAGATTGATAAGGAACTTGGAACATCAGAAGCACAAGTCCTGCACCCGCACTGACTAAATTCACTGCAAAGACCTATGTCGAGTTATGGAAAAGGAGAACATACTTCTAGAACTTCATCGCTAGTGCAGACAATAGAGCATCTAAGGTTTTCAAGATATACCTGGTACTCAGCAACCCCTCTTAAAATCACTTCATGCACCATTCAATCGCATTGTACTGACTTGGCCTCTCCCTTTCAATACAAAGTAAAACATGAATATCTTGCTGTCAAACAACAAGTGCCCTTACCTTCTTCCCCAACCTCCCCATCATTTGCATCTTCCAGAATGTCTCACTGATGTCTGGTGCCAAGATCCTTGACAAGGCTAAGAAAACTAGGCCACTGCCAACCAATGCCATCCTTGTTTGCTTCCTCTTATGAAAGAGGACATGCCACTGGCAGAGCCAATCACTAACCTTTGCAACACCTCTTTATCTAGTCCCTTCTTCTTCACTCAAAGCCACAACCATCGCACCTCTTCCCAATTTTAATATTCTATTCCGCATCTAGAAAAAATCCTTGGGAAACTCACAGCCTCCGAACTGATGGCTTATTGCAAATCCAATAACAGTCTCCTTGACAATCTTTCTGGTTTATAGCACAGAAACCAGCCTTTATGAGAAAACATATCTTAAAAGCTCTGAATAAGAACTCACATGTTGCTGTTATACACCTATCCTTGTCTGCAGCCGTCAATACCATTAATCACAAAATCCTCAGTAACAGACCCCATTCCACCTTTGGCTTAGACAGCACTGCTCTTAACTGGATTACTAATTACCTTGAGAACATTCTTGGTACATAAAACTGAGTGATTTCTCCTTTGCCAATTTCCATCTACCATGCAGTGTTTCTCGAGGTTCCTGAATCTCTCCATGTGTGTTCAAGGGATATGCGAGTCCTTTTTCCAAGTTGATAAACTAGATTACAACCCTACCAGATCTACACCTCCTGGAGCAAAACACAGACAACGGACTGACAGTTCAAACAAAGATATTTATTAACCCAAATGTCCGAATTGTTGAAGGCCTAACTTGCCCTATGCTAAGGTGGGATATATGATATGGCATTTATAACGCACCTATACATAAGTGTTTCAAGGTACAAGGATTTCCCTACCTGAACGAAACTAAGGAAAGTTTGAGTCAAACAGTTTAACTTAATAGTCTGTGTCCAAAACCTGTTCTTGCCCTCACAACTAAAACAAACAAATGTGTCGGGATATGTCAGGTTCAGGTGTTCCCTTCACCCCTTCCGAGTCACTCCAATCCCCTTCCTCCTCACCTGTGAGTTCTGAATGTAAGGTTCCTCCGAACCGCTTCTTCCACAGCTCTTCTTTCTTCTTTCCTTTTTTTTGTGGAAGGGATCTGTCCCAAAGGGAAGCCACCCTGACCCCAAAATAGAAGGTCCGGGGGGGGCCCTCCTCCAGTTCAGACCAGAGGGGAAAAAGCCGTTGGCATAAAAAACCCCTTTGTAATGGTCTCTGGTGGTCTTCACACTTGATATAGCAGAAGGTAAGTTCAGAATTACAGGGATGAGATGCCGGCAGGAAAATGGCATACAGTAAGGAGTGGAGTGGAGGAGCCTAGAGAGGAACCCAGGGGCAAGCCCCAAAGACAGACCGCGAAACACTGTATCTAAGACAGAGAAGGAAAGCAGGAGGAAAGGGAAGGGAAAAGGTAATAAGATCCCTGCGAAACCTGGTGGGAGCCCACGAGTCCCAGGAGAGAGAGGGCAAAAAGATAGACAGGAGAAAGGGCGCCAGCAACAGGGAAGAGAAAGCTGGAGCTGAGAAAAGACGCAGGGCAGCACGCAGAGGGAGAAAACTTACGAGCGCTCCAACCCGAAAGCCTGACGCGAGTAGGTTGCAACGCGCAGACTTCCGGGTTGGAGCGGCTAAAAGCGGTCCTCCCCGGCGGCCGGCCGAAAAGACTAGACCGCCGCTGAGCATTGCATGGAGACGTGGCGGAACGGCTAATGGCCGCTCCAACGCCATCGGCTCCATGCACGCCAGTCACGGCGGTGTGTGACAGGATATCAAAGACAAAATAAACATGGTTTAACTCAAAGTTCTGTGCTTCTTCCAGCTCACAGCTTTCTCTCAGCTCCCCTTCTCCAAGCATAAGAAAGTTTAAAAAAAGAGTCTTGAAGTTTAACTTGCTCCAGTTCAAAGCAATATAGTTCAAAGCAATATAGTTGATCACTTCTGGGGTTCCCTTTCCCAAGTTTCAAATAACGCAATCCAAACAAAGGGGTCTTGAGACTCCAATCCCAATACAACATATATAAACCTGCAATGTCTCAGGATTCCCTTCCCCAAGACTTCAATGTCTCCCACAAGATCCTTGGTGCTTGTTCCTGTGCACCAAGTTACCTTTTCTTGATTCATTTTATTGGTTTCTAGACTTAGGGTGTGCTCTTGGGCTCCACTGGTTTCTCCTTAGCCGTCTTGTGGCTCTGCCACCATGTGTCACACACCCCTTTTCAAATGGTAGCCTTGTGCAGGGGAAAGAGAAGGTGAAATGCGACAGGGAAAGTGAGGAAGGGCAAGTGCAGGACACAGGATCAGAAACAAGTAGTGCAGACAACAGGCGGCAGTGCACGTGTTAAGTGCAGACAAGTGTTGGATAAGTGCGGGTAAAGGGACTGTAGTGTTGCAGATACAGGTCCAACTGGAAAGGTTGTCAGGAGGCAGTGCAGGTGTGCAACTGGGCGGGCAGGGACCTGGGCCCGAAGTTCAGAGGGTAACCAGGTGACCAGTGTAGTTTCAGACAGGAGATCAGCAGGGAAGAGGAAGAGAGAAGGCAGAAGCAAAGAGGAAAGTCTTGAGATGCTTCTGGGAACCTGAGAGGTTCTGCTCAAGTTTCAGAGAGGCAGAAAGGTTGTGTGAGTCTAGAAATTACCCTCCCATAGCATAGGCGATGTATTTTGTTGGCAGAAAACCAACCACATCATGTATTCAGCATCGGTAGTACAGACTCATGAGCATGACCAGACAGCATCCATTTTGTAGGAATAGAATTCGGCATTTTGATGAATTTTTGCTTCTTGTTTTCTGTTCAAACTGCTTTGCTGTAAGCGTATTCTATTCCGTTGTTGCTCATGCAATAGAGCAAGGCCACAAGATACATGTTGAAACACAACGCAGGCAACCCAGACAGTAATGCCCGGTCTCCTCCCTCACAAGTCCTTGGAAGTAAGCAACAAGGCATTTAATCACTACGAAGGTGCCAGCTAGTCTCACTGATGCGGTAGAAATGGTAGGAACGAACAATTAATGGCTTGAATTATGCTCTCTTTTACGGCCCCCCTTCACTGAGCCCTGTAGAGCGAGTTGACCCTTAGCACACGAATAGAAACTAAAAGATAGTGAGGCCTGGAATGTGTCTCTCCCCTGCATGCAGCTTGCTTGAAAGAAGAAGGGCAGTATGTTCCTTAAAACAAAGAATCGTGTCTGCAAGTCCACAAATTGCAAACTGGTGCTAAATGAATGTCTGAAGGTGTCATATTCGACACAATTGTCAATCATCAAATCAATTACAAAGGAAGGACATTATGGGCAGTATTGAATATGTCATTTCTGATGATAAGATGTTTGTTTTGTATATATGTAACTGTTGTAGAATGCTCGCTCTCTTGCGTCCCTCGGGGTCTGGAGACACACGTTGCGGGACGTGAGACCCAGCTGGCCAACTGAGACTATTTGCTTTGCAATAAACCCTAGATTTTGGGAATTGAACCTTGTGTCTGGCGTATCAGTTTGTGTGTGGTGATTGTGCCTTGTTTCCATACGCGAGGGTCCCCTAGGGGCCCCATCAAAATGGCACCCGAATAGGGACCCTCCCCCACTTGTTCCATCTTATACGTTGTAATATAAAGAAGGCGAGAGGAGAAAACGAAGCGAGGACGAGACGGTCGAGCCGGGATCAAGAGGTGTTCAGGGCTCCCCTGTGAAAGTGATGAGAGACTCCTTTGCAGATCTGTACACAGCTGATCCCTGATCGACGTGTCCGGCCAGAGAACAAGGAGGCGAGGGTCTCGAAACGAGGCAGAGTGAGCCAAGATACGCAGACACGACGATTTTTGGTTGTGTCAGTATATGGACGAATTGCGTCTTGAAAGACGATTTGGTTGATCAGGTGAATAGTGCCCCGATTCTAAATAACCGTGATATTGGTTGAGAGTTGGTTTTGCAAAATCAAATGCCCAGGGTAAGGTTAATTAACTAAGGGTAAGGTTAAAAGATGCCTGGGGTATTGTCTTCCTGCCTAGTGGGATTTTTCCACTGCGGTAGACAATCTTTGGAAACTGGCCAGGTCGCGCCACCCGTGGGGTCTCCGGCATATGAGATGTTTGTGAAGTATGGTGTAGGGGCGATAATGTTTTGTGAAATTTTGCATAGGCAAACCAGACACGAAGAAGTGTTACAATGGCCAAAACACGAGAGTTATGAGATTGTGAGGATAGATTATTTGGAAAAGGTATTGCTGCGAAAGAAAGCACGTCCTGCGGCATTTGACGTCATTAGAGACTAGAGGAAGGACGCTATGCTTCATTGGAAAAGCAGGGAGAAAAATGCGTGCAGGCACAAGTCAAGAACAGTGAGAGTGAAGGAGCAGGATGAAAAGGAGTGGGATGATAATTTAAGAAAGTCAGAGGGATGTGGTCAGTTGGGAGTAGACAAAATATATCCTCAACAAGAATTGCATTCATCAGATGAGTTAATAAATAAAAGATTAACTGAGAAGAGACAAGACCGCCCAAAAAGAGAGGCTAATGGAATTGCACCAGTGCCCATTGCTCAACCCCCTTCAGTTGCACAGCCCATCCCTGCTGCTCAGACCCCAGTGCAGCCGCAGATCATACAGCAAACAGCGCCACGGCTCGCAACTCCGGCGCCGCAGCAGCCACTCCCCGTTCCCGTTGTCCCATCCGCACCTCCCTCTCAAGACATTCCCCTTCCCCCTCCGCCCATTGAACTTGAATTAACTGTAACAGGAGAAGACGATACAGGGAGAGAGGGGACGGCACAAAGTGAGTGCACTAGAGTAACGCATAGTGCGGTCAGCAAGGAGAGAAAACAGGAGTTGAAAAAACAGGCAGAGATGTATATAGATGGAAATGATGAGACATCAACGCTGGATTCGATGTATGATTTCATAAAGACTGGTGAAAAACAGGTACTGTTGGAATGCATGGGAGAATATTTAATGGAGAGATGGAAGCAGTTAATTGGAATGGTACCGCCACAGAAGTTGCGGGATTTGAATGCATTGGCACGATGCAGAGAGAGAGATGTAGAAATAAAGGAACATGTGGACAGGCTTTTTGAGTTTAAAAATGAACTTGATTATGCATATACTGAAATGTTTGCCATGCCAGGGTATAGGAATAAAGATATAGGAAGGGATAGGAAAGAGGCGATACCATATGTGCAGCGGCGATTTCTTCCGTCGTCAAGACAGACTAGTGAAAAATTGAAAATATGTACACGAGAGACGCTAAAATGAATTACAGATCCTAGTGTTCCCAAGATGGAAGTGCACCAAATATTTGATCAATATACATTGCCAATGAAGAGAAAAGCACTGCAGGTGATGGTTGAATATTTGCAGGACAGAGATATAGAAAATGAACAAGCTAGCCCCCCCGAATTGATGGCAATATATAAGAGAGTTATTGAATGAGGAACAGGAGAAACAGCCTTATCACTTGATTTGGCAATAGTATTGCATATGAGGGAAGGAGGGGGTAAAGTAAGTGCAGTATTTCTGATGAGGGAAGTCCCACCTACTTTTGTGCCGAAAGTAGAAATTCCTGGTGTTAATGGAGGCACAGCGCAGGTAACGGAAGCGCATTATACAGCACAGTATGTACATGTCCCGTTCTCCAGACAAGAGGTGAATAATATAAAACAAACAGTTCCTGATTTGAGGAAGAATCCGGGGGGATTCTATAAGGAAATAGAGTCCTATTTGAGATCGTCCATTTTTACTATGAATGATATAGACTTAATATTCCCAGTAATTATGCCAGCGGACATATCGAAGCAAATAAGGAAAGTGAATGATGAGGATGCTTACAGTGCCACATGGCAAAATCTAGCAATAGAGGATAAGAATAGAAAAGCAGGCGAGAAACCATCGCCAAATATGGCAGCGCTACCAGGATGAATAATACAAAAACTGAAGGAAATAGTTCCAGAAAAAGGAATTGTATGGGACAAATTAACTGCATGTGTTCAAAACCAAGATGAGTTATCTACAGATTATTTCAATAGATTTGAGGAAGTGTTTACAGATTTTAGTGGGCAGGATGTAAGCACGGAGGCAGGTAAAAGGCTATTTGTTGATAAGTATGTGAGAGGATTAATACCTCCAATTCAAAACTTAATAATGACATCGGAAAGTGCATGGCAAGCAAAATCATTGAGTGAAGTATTGCATATAGCCCAGTATTATGAGAATAGGGTGAATACAGAGAAAGAGAAAGAGGCGAAGGATAGGGTAAATTTGAAAACGAGGGTGTTACTTCAGCAGGTAGCGGGACATAATAGAGGAAGAGGAAATACACAAGAGAGGAGTAATTCTAACATGCATGGAGGGCCTTTGGGATTAAATCAGTGTGCATATTGTAGAGAAGAGGGTCATTGGCGAGCGCAATGTCCACACTTGTAAAATAGGAATGTGTATGGTCAGAAAAGACCGCACAGGGGACACCCGGTAACAAATGGACAGAGTAGAAATAATAATATGCAGCAACACCAGAATAGTCAAGGAAATGGCGCTCAGAATCAGAGCCAAGATCAGAGTCAGAATCAGCTTCCTTACAACCAAAATCAGAGTGAGCAAAATAAAGTCAGGAGCGGAAACATTTTGGACACACAACCCAATACATATTATTGTGGTGATTATACATCGGATGATGTGTTGTTTCCTCAATAGGACAGCCCAAGACAGGGGTCGAAACCAGTGTCTATTCCCGTGAATCAAAAAGGACCCTACATAGAAATGAAAGACGGGAATAGGGAGCACAGCTTTCTCGTAGACACAGGTGCGCAGAAGTGCTCAGTAGACCACCACTTAGTTCCGGAGAACCGCTGTCAGAGCAAAGAAATATTTCAGTAGGGTTTGTAGGTACGCCAGTCCATGTAATGCACATGAATCTGAAAGTACTAGCATTGATGTCTGTCTGATCTATCCACACCCATCACTGATGCCCTGCCTCACTGTCCCCCACAGGCACAACATCTGACAATGAGGGGGAAGAGGCATTCACATGCAGGGGCACCAGGGCATTGCCCTGCCGCAGGGACACCAGCACCTCAAGCCAGGATCCCAGCGCATCCACCACCAGACAGGAGCGTACAACAACACCTTTGGCCCAGCCCACCCGCCAGCCGTAGACACCTGCTGCCAAGCAGCCCTGCCAGCTGGAGACACCTGCTGCAAAGCAGCCCCACCAGCCGGGGACACCTGCTGCCAAGCAGCCCAGCCAGCTGGAGACACCCGCTGCCAAGCAGCCCCACCAGCAGGAGACACCTGCTGCCAAGCAGCCCCGCCAGCAGGATGAACCTGTTTCCCCGGCCCCCAGCCAGCAGGATGAACCTGTTTCCCCAGCCCCCAGTCAGCAGGATGAACCTGTTTCCCCGGCCCCCAGCCAGCAGGATGAACCTGCACCGCTACCACAAGGGTCTGGAGCTGACAGCATTGTGGAGGGCAGTGTGCACAACATACACAGTGACCCTATCTATGGGGATGGTGCTGAATTCAGTCAATTGGCCCTCGGAGCCCACCACCCACACCACAACCTGGACTACGTAATGTAGGTGATATTGATGGGCGCCTCACCAGGATGGAGGAACGGCAGCAGGCAATGCATGTAATGGTGCAACAATACCTTGCGGAGGCACAACTCACGCGCCAGACGATGCAGGACACTGCACGAATGCTGGGCAGAGGCACAGAGAGGGTGTACCACCTTGCGAGGCGTGTGAGAGAGGGCAATGGTACCATCTCATCCCTGGTGGAGTCAATCATCGTGTTGGTTCGGGCATTGCCGAACAACGCCACATCACCACGCCACTGGCCCCATCCTTGAGCACAACACCATTGAGTTCTATGCAAAGCAGCCCTGTGCGTCGTTCCCAGTGGCTCAATCGCCCGGCAGAGGAACACCCCCTCCTACTAAAAGGGGGCTTAAATAGGTCAAGGTTCTTGTGCATGTGGGGAGGGAGTAGTTGGGCAGGGGGTGTGGGGATAGTTGGGGAGGGGGTGTGGGGTCAGTAGTACGGGATTGTAGTGGTAGGCAATGACAATCACATTTGTACATAGTTATTCATGTCACAATACACCTGGTGCTTCAAAAAACATGACTGGACATTTCAGTGTGAGTGCATTTATTCATGTACACTGTCCAATGCCCAGTGTGACCCATGCCCAGTGCCAAGTGTGATCCATGTCTAGTGCTGTGCCTGTAATAGTTCATCAAAAGTAGTGTTGTATTAATTCTTGCCATGTGGCACGTCCATCATTGCCATTGTGGCGCTGTGCATTATCCCCAAATACTCCATTATGGCCTATGAGCCATTCTATTGTGTAGTCCCTCCACCTCACTTTGGTCCTTTATGGCCCCAACCAATGAGGTGATAGGGATTAAGCTATGCCCCAGGCAGCCATCTTCAGATTTTGAACCCTAGAAACTACAGTATGATGGGTGCTGAGCGTAGGAGCAGCCTCTCAGGAGAGGCGGGTGGGCGCATGTGAATCTATGAAAGAATCCAATGCTGGAGAAATACAATTACAGTTAAGTAACTAAGACTTCTCCAGCATTGGATCTTTCATAGATTCAGATGCTTGAATAGAATACCAAGCAGTTAAAGCATGCCGCCATCATATACATATATACATATATAAGCATGATGCAGAAAAGTATTTTCTGACAAACCTTTACCATGCAGCAACACAACGGTTACCTACTCAGGGAAAGGCGGGAAAAGAGGCTGGTCCTACCTTATGCAAAGAGGTGGCGGAGCACTGCCTGTCCAACTTCAGATTCATTATTGGCATCTTCTGCTAGGCAGTAGTATTTGGCAAACGTGTGCAGAGTGCTCCAGGTAGCGGCTCTACAGATGTCCTTCAAGGGTACCCCTGCGTGAAACGCTACTGACGCCGCTCTCCCTCTGGTGAAGTGTGCTGAAGGCAGTCTGGAGAGGTGGTCGCCCTTCAATTGATGACAATGGGTGATGCATAACGAGACCCATCTTGCCAGACCTTGCTTGGAGATGTGCTGCCCTCTTGTGTGGCCAGTGAAGGCAATGAACAGTCTGTTAGATAAACGGAACTCCTTAGTTCTCTGCAAGTAGAATTTCAAAACCCTAGTCACATCTAGGGAATGTAAAGCTCTTTCCGGCTCTGAGGTATGGTTCCGGAAGAAAGATGGTAGAACAATGCGCTCTGTGAGTGTCATTTCTGATAAGACCTTGGGCAGAAACTTTGGGTGTGTCCTCAAAATGACACGTTCTTGCTGAAACAAGGTAAAAGGAGGTTCTGAAGACAGGGCTTGTAATTCATTGATCCTCCTGACCGAAGTCATGGCTATCAAAAAAGCTGTTTTCCAAGATAAGAATGAGCTCTGTGAGTGTCATTTCTGATAAGACCTTGGGCAGAAACTTTGGGTGTGTCCTCAAAATGACACGTTCTTGCTGAAACAAGGTAAAAGGAGGTTCTGAAGACAGGGCTTGTAATTCATTGATCCTCCTGACCGAAGTCATGGCTATCAAAAAAGCTGTTTTCCAAGATAAGAATTTTATTTCACATCTGTGAATGGGTTTGAAAGGGGGTTCCATGAGGGCCGTTAGTACAATGTTTAGGCTCCAGGAAGGAACTGCTGAGGGCGTAGGAGGGTAAGTACGCATCAACCCCTTTAGGAAGATCTCGATGGCCGCAAGAGAGAGTAATGACTGCGCTTCTGGAGTCATCGTGTATGCCGATATGGCCGACAGGTGAACTTTGATGGAGGCTAGGGAGAGACCTGTCTTAGCCAAATGTAATAAGTAAGGTAGTATCTGTTCTACCGAAGCTGTCAGTGGGTTAATCGTAGATGTTTCACACCACTTAGAGAAACGGATCCATTTCCGCACGCAGGTGATCCTTGTCGAGGGCGCTCTAGAGGCCCTGATTATGTCCCAGCAGTCTGCCGGAAGGTTCAAGTTCATGAGTTTGTGCTGCTCAGGACCCAAGCTTTGAGGGAAAGGCTTGCTGGGTCATGGTGGAGGACTTTGTGGTTCTGCTGAGTCAAGAGGTCTTGATGTGCCTGGAGGCAAATAGGAGGCCACCGGGATAGATATTGCAGATTCGGGTACCAGGTCTGTCACGCCCAGTCCGGCGCTATTAGGATCATGGAGTGTTAAGACGGATTTCTGAACTCTGTCCTGGTGGCGCAGAAGTTCAGAAGGCCAACCTAATTACTTGGAACAGGGTAACGTCTGGACGAGCCAGACCAATCAAGGTAGCGATCGCGGCGGTCAAGACTAGGTCTCAAGAGGGGTGAGGGTGACTGAAAGCCCGCAATGAGCACACAAAGCAAGAGCGCTTACAAACTACTCCAAACAGTTGTTATATCAAAAATAGATACACATTTATTTTAAGGCCTTTAAAATAATGATCGTAGCGAGAAAATCACAATATCACAATACTAAACCAACACATACCATATCAACACAATATATATACAAATACAACAGTCGCTAGCGTTATAAGCACGAAATGTGTAGTCCACCTGAAAGGGAAGGAAAACAGGCAGTGCGATAACGCTTTAGACTCAGTTCGCCTTCAGAGGCACCTAACTAGATGGAAGTCCGAGCCCTGCGAAGAGTGGAGCCTTGTGCTCAAAAGTACCTGCACACGCTGGTGCCAACGGGCAAAAGGAGAGTCTCTTCTAAGGAACTCAGGCAGTTCAGTTCAGTGCACAAATGAAGGAGAACAAGTTCCGCGACTCAAGCGCAGCCTCCACAGTGGTCAGAAGCAGAGCGCGAGTACGGCAAAAGGGTGCTGTTTTACACAGCGGGGAAAAGCAATGGGCTCCTGCAGGAGGGCGACCAGATCCTAGCTATACTACTCACCGGTCCCCGATGCAAGCAGACCCAGGCTTCTCCGCGTCAGTTTCAGCAGCTGGCAGGTTCAGAAGAGCAGGGAACGCCTCGTCGTCGTGTTGAGTAAAAAGACGTCCCAATCGAAGAAACCTGCACAGTTTTGTCACCACAGCAGGGCAACGGAGCGGCCGTGTGTATCTGAGCCAAATGTACACTACTCACTTCAGACTTGGGAACGCCAAGTGTACTAAGCGTGTGAGAGTGACAAGGACTCGAAATACAACACAACCTGGCGGCGGTTACAGAGCAAGACTCCCTTGTAAGCTGGTCAGTCAACTGGATGGCCCAGAGATGCTTCCGAAGGCTTACTGGCAGGAGATGATGAAGATGCCGAGAATAGCTGTTCCCGCTATTCCAAAGGTCGAAGTACCAGTACAGGCCTTCTGGTTCGATAAAAGGTGAAAAAGGTTTCACAAGGCGACAGCAGTGCAGAGCAGAAGTCCTTCAGCGGGTCACCAGCGATTCCTCGGTCCAGCCTCTTGTTTGCAGGATACTTGGCTCCTGTATTCCTTTGTTCGTGAGAACTCAGGAGATCGACATGGTAGTGGTGTTTCCAGCCCCCTCTTATCCACGGTTCCCTTTGCGCCAAAACGGAGGGGACCCAATGGGAGATCTGCTCATCAACACTCACACCATTCGTGGACCAATCACGGACCACGGTGGTCCCAGGCATTCACACCACCCTAGACTCTCTGGCACCCAGGATGTGTATTGGGACCAGACATCCCAGCCCACACCCTGGAGGCGCACAAAAGACATGTAGAAGCCCGCGAAAGCATCCGTGTTTCGCGGGAAAGTACATGCCCAAATAAGGAAGGCCCAGGGTCGGCTCGACCTGGGGAAGGTAAAGGGAGCAAGACGGTCAGCAGACAGGACAAAGGAGCCTCGTGGTCTGGCCATTTTGGGAGCCAGGCCACCATTTTGGGTTAAGCGCAGAAAACGCGCTTAGAACGCCAAAAGGAGCTCAAAATACAAAGAAACGATCGCTGCCACCATTCCCGTCCCTGAATCACTTGCACCGATCAAATACAATCCTAAACGAGTATCTAGGGCCTGTAGAAGGCTAGAGACCCAAAAGAGCTGTAACTTAGCTTACAGTGCCCTCTTGTGTCATGTTGCACGAAAGCCGCAACATGATAAAAGAAACTACGGGAAACAGCGTTCCCCGGTACTGACTGTCTTAAGGGCATGTCAGTTTCCCCATAAGAAAAGGAGCGAAAGCCCAGAGGAGTGCAGCAGAAGGCTGCACTTCTCTGGCAAAGTCAAGAACAAGGTGAAAAACAACAGCAAAAAGTTTAGGGGTTGCCACATGGAAGGAAAATTACCTACAATTACGAAATCTTTCCTAACACTCGCCCCTCCCAGACTATGGACAGGGGGAACTAATCCACCCCTGGATGAGTCTCTTGTTCAGGTCGGTTAAACATTCTGGACAACCCATCAGCATTGCTATGTTGGACACCTGGCCTATGCTCAATAGTGAAGTCGAAGCCTTGTAGACTTATGGACCACCTAAGCAACTTTGGATTCTCCCCCTTCATGTTCATTAGCCACTTTAAAGGCTTATGGTCAGTTTGCACAGTGAAGTGGGTCCCATAGAGGTAGGGCCTCAGCTTCCTTAGGGCCCACACAACGGAGAAACATTCTTTCTCTACCGTGGACCATCTGAGCTCTCTGTCCTTAAGCTGGCGACTAATAAAACCGATAGGGTGTTCCTTACCCTTCTCATCTACTTGTGATAGTACAGCTCCTATCCCAGTGTCAGAGGCGTCCGTCTGCACGATAAAAGGTCTTTGATAATCAGGGGCCCTGAGGACAGGGGCCTGGCACAAGGAGTCTTTTAAGCCATTGAAGGCCTTCTCACACTCGTTGGTCCAAGTTACCTTCTTGGGTTTCTTCGGAGTTGTGAGGGCAGTCAGAGGGGCAGCTATGGTGCCATAGTCTGCCACAAAATTGCGGTAATACCCCGTGAGTCCTAAGAAGGCTCTCACTTGGGTTTGCGTAGTGGGGGTAGGCCAGTCTTGTACTGCTTGTACCTTACTGGGTAGAGGCTGTCTCCTCCCTCCACCTACTTCATGTCCAAAGTAAACCACTGAGCCTTGTCCATTTTGGTGAGGGGCCACTCGGACACCCTCAAAAGAGCTATCTGAAGGACTGCTTTGGAACAGGTCGGGGAGAGGTTCAGACTCCTCTTCCTCAACGTCTGAAGCCAGTAGCAGTGCTGCGATTTCGACGCTTGGGACGAAAGCCTTCAGCCTATTCATGTGAAACACTTTTGGAGCCTGTCCAGGCCTTCCAAGGTCCACTGAATAGTTAACCTCACCCAGGGGCTCCACCATTGGGTAAGGGCCTGACCATTTGTCCTGTAAAGCTCGAGGCCTTATGGGATTCATGATCAGGACTTGCTGACCAAGTGTAAAGTTGATGAGGGAAGCTTTCTGGTCGTACCAATGTTTCACCAGCGCTTGCCCTGCCTTCAATTTATCACTAGCCAAACCCATCAGAAGTACCATCCGTTTTCTGAGCCCTAGCACATAATCAACTACGTTGGTAGTAACAGGGGGAGTGGGCATCTCCCATCCCTCCTTGACGATGGCTAAGGGTCCCCGTACGGGATGACCGAACAGAAGTTCGAAGGGGCTATAGCCAACACCCTCCTGTGGTACCTCTCGGTAGGCAAACAGTAAGCATGAAACAAGAAGATCCCATTTTCTTCTCTGAGGCTCCTCCAGAGCCCCAATCATGCTCTTTAACGTCCTGTTGAATCGCCCCCCCAGACCATTGGTCTGGGGGTGGTATGCAGAAGAGAACCTGTAGGTGACCCCACATTCTTTCCACATAGCCTGCCTATACTTCGACATAAAGTTGGTGCCATGATCCGACAACTTCTTTAGGGAAGCCAACCCTAGTAAATATGCTAAATAAAGCTTCTGCAACTGACTTGGCAGTTACAGTTTTCAATGGGATGGCCTCAGGATATCTGGTTGCATGGTCGACCAGCACCAGGATAAACCTATTGCCTGAGGATGTTTGCGGGTCAAGGGGACCAACGATGTCTATCCCTACCCTTTCAAATGGTACCCCCACAACTGGGAGCGGCACCAACGGAGCTTGGATTGTCGCGCCAACCTTACCAGACAACTGGCAGGAGGCACAACTCCTGCAGTGACTTTCTACTTGCACCCCCATCTTGGGCCAGTAGAAGTGCATGGATAACCTTTGCTTGGTCCTCTTCATACCAAGGTGACCAGCAAGGGGAACTTCATGCGCCAACTGCAGGAGGAAGGGCCTAACAGCAAGGGGAACCACCAACCTCCTATGGTCTCCTTCTGTAGACTCTGTGGGCTCACTATACAGGAGTCCACCTTCCCAATAAATCCTATGCGTCCCAGGAGGTTCACCCTCAAGCTGGGCGCAGGCCTGTCTCCTTAAGCCTTCCAGAGATGGGCACTCACGTTGGCCTTTACTGAATTCGTCCCTATCAGGACCTCCTTCAACTAACAAGTCTTCTAGTTCAGGATGATCGTTGGGGTCGAATACTTCAGGCATCGCCACCTCCTCGTCAGGCCCGGGCGATTGACCAACTTCCTCCACCGCAGTGGTAGGCGAGCTCGGGGGAATATTCTCTTTCCCTCGTCGTGACTTGTCGACTCCTTTCGCCTTGGGTTTCCCCTTCGGCTGGGGCGGCGTATTGGTCTTGGCCAATGCTGCCCGTGCTTGAGACCGTGTGTAGGGTCTTTCGGCAGTGTCTCCTACGAGCCCTAAAGCTCTGAGATCATTACCTAACAAGACCTTTCCCGGGACGTTTCTCTGAATGCTCACTGGAATCCTGACTGCTGTACCATTTAAAGTAAGATTTACAGGTATTACGGGAAACAAACGGAGGGGGCCGTCAGCCAACTTAGTGGGCATCAGAGTAGCTCTGGCAACTTCCTCTGAGTCTACCAAGGTAGAATCCACTACAGTGCGACTGCACCCACTATCCCTAAGAGCTGGAGTATCCACTCCATTGATCAGCACACTGTCTTTAAAGTAGTGCTTGGTATTATCCGGAATCCTAGCATAAGCCTCTGCGACTTTAGGCTCCCAGGAACCCAGGGACACTAAAACTACCTCAGCCTCTACCCCGCTGGGAAATGAGTCTGAGGAGAAGGATGCTCCTGTAATCTCTTCTTCCTCGTAGGAGGAGAAGGCCAGATTAGCGGAGTGGACCCCCAAAGGTCTAACCTTACAACGGGGATCCCCCTTCACGTGGTCAGTTGCTCCACAAGCAAAACAAGATCCATTGGGTCTGTTTACATAGGGAGGCTTATTGTAACCAGAGTTCTGTTTCGGAGGCGGACCTCCACTACCCTGCGAGTTCTCTTGTGTCCTACCCTTATTTTTCCTTTTTGTGGCCCTTATGGGAAGAAGATTTAGCAGATTCTCCACCCTCCATATCTTTGGACTTTTTCCCTTCCTCCTGCTTACCAGGATGAGTTTTGTCCTTATGGGACACTCGATGTGACACCCATAAGTCTGCTGCAATGGCCAGCCTCTTAGGATCTATCTCCTTCGAATCGGCCAAATGCTGCTTAAGCTCCGGGGAAGAAGAAGCAAAAATGTGTTCCAGCATGACAAGATTTATCATGCCTTCGAAGGTAGAAACCTTATAACCTTCGACCCAGCCAGTTAAGTTTTTCAAGGATTCAGCGACATAAGATACCCAAGTACCACCTTCCTTTTTCTTATACTCTCTGAAACGTTTCAAATATTGGGCCGGAGTCTTCCCAAACTTTAAAATGAGAGTTTGCTTTAACATTGCAAAATCAGCTCGCTCAGCCTTCGACATTTCCATAATGGCACTACAGCCAGAATGGGGCAGTCTGCTGAGTAACCAGGCAATCTTATCAGCATTGTCAACTTGTTGAACTTCGCATGCGTACTCAAACGCATTCAGCCAGTCCATAATGTCATTCCTTTCTTCATACTCACTGAGCAGATCTTTCGGAAACCGTGGATGAGAGGAAGCCCCAGACCCATGTCCAGGACCGTTGGACCCATTTGCAAACTGAAGCTTGGCCAGTTCCAACTGGTGATCCCTGTCTTTCTGCCTGTTCGATTTTTAATTTGGCTATGCTGAATTCAAGCTCCTGCTGCCTAAACCGCAGCTCTTGCTTCTTGAATTCAAGCAAAGCCTCCCCATCAGCACTGGCAGAAGAAACAGACATCACATCCTCCCTGTCCTCGTGGTCGCGATGGATCAGTGCAGCGGCAGAACCGTCGGTTCTACCAGTGAGAGCAGCCCCACCACCTTCTGCACTGTCCTCAGAAGTTATAGCGTCAAGCTGCGCTTCTTGCCACGCCACGATTCTTTGGATCATTTCCAATTTCGTGCCTTGAGAGGAAACACCTCTCTCCGCACACATCTTCTTCAATGTTTCTGATTTGGAAGCATTTAAAGTTAACAAGGTATTTGTTTCCATACTGTTAGATAGGACTATGGCCTTTTTAAAGTTATACTACAACAATTCACTACGTGTCCTGGTTGGAATAACCTGAAATGCCTTAGTTCGTGCGCAACACTGGATACCTTCAGTCGTATCCCACCGCTGTACACCAATTTGTTAAGACGGATTTCTAAACTCTGTCCTGGTGGCGCAGAAGTTCAGAAGGCCAACCTAATTACTTGGAACAGGGTAACCTCTGGACGAGCCAGACCAATCAAGGTAGCGATCGCGGCGGTCAAGACTAGGTCTCAAGAGGGGTGAGGGTGACTGAAAGCCCGCAATGAGCACACAAAGCAAGATCACTTACAAACTACTCCAAACAGTTGTTGTATCAAAAATATATACACATTTATTTTAAGGCCTTTAAAACAATGACCGTAGCGAGAAAATCACAGTATCACAATATTAAACCAACACATACCATATCAACACAATATATATACAAATACGACAGTCGCAAGCGTTATATGCACGAAATGTGTAGTCCACCTGCAAGGGAAGGAAAACAGGCAGTGCGATACAATGCTTTAGACTCAGTTCGCCTTCAGAGGCACCTAACTAGATGGAAGTCCGAGCCCTGCGAAGAGTGGAGCCTTGTGCTCAAAAGTACCTGCACACGCTGGTGCCAACGGGCAAAAGGAGAGTCTCTTCTAAGGAACTCAGGCAGTTCAGTTCAGTGCACAAATGAAGGAGAACAAGTTCCGCGACTCAAGCGCAGCCTCCACAGTGGGCAGAAGCAGAGCGCGAGTATGGCAAAAGGGTGCTGTTTTACACAGCGGGGAAAAGCAATGGGCTCCTGCAGGAGGGCGACCAGATCCTAGCTATACTACTCACCGGTCCCCGATGCAAGCAGACCCAGGCTTCTCCGCGTCAGTTTCAGCAGCTGGCAGGTTCAGAAGAGCAGGGAACGCCTCGTCGTCGTGTTGAGTAAAAAGACGTCCCAATCGAAGAAACCTGCACAGTTTTGTCACCACAGCAGGGCAACGGAGCGGCCGTGTGTATCTGAGCCAAATGTACACTACTCACTTCAGACTTGGGAACGCCAAGTGTACTAAGCGTGTGAGAGTGACAAGGACTCGAAATACAACACAACCTGGCGGCGGTTACAGAGCAAGACTCCCTTGTAAGCTGGTCAGTCAACTGGATGGCCCAGAGACGCTTCCGAAGGCTTACTGGCAGGAGATGATGAAGATGCCGAGAATAGCTGTTCCCGCTATTGCAAAGGTCGAAGTACCAGTACAGGCCTTCTGGTTCGATAAAAGGTGAAAAGGGTTTCACAAGGCGACAGCAGTGCAGAGCAGAAGTCCTTCAGCGGGTCACCAGCGATTCCTCGGTCCAGCCTCTTGTTTGCAGGATACTTGGCTCCTGTATTCCTTCGTTCGTGAGAACTCAGGAGATCGACATGGTAGTGGTGTTTCCAGCCCCCTCTTATCCACGGTTCCCTTCGCGCCAAAACGGAGGGGACCCAATGGGAGATCTGCTCATCAACACTCACACCATTCGTGGACCAATCACGGACCACGGTGGTCCCAGGCATTCACACCACCCTAGACTCTCTGGCACCCAGGATGTGTATTGGGACCAGACATCCCAGCCCACACCCTGGAGGCGCACAAAAGACATGTAGAAGCCCGCGAAAGCATCCGTGTTTCGCGGGAAAGTACATGCCCAAATAAGGAAGGCCCCGGGTCGGCTCGACCTGGGGAAGGTAAAGGGAGCAAGACGGTCAGCGGACAGGACAAAGGAGCCTCGTGGTCTGGCCATTTTGGGAGCCAGGCCACCATTTTGGGTTAAGCGCAGAAAAACGCGCTTAGAACGCCAAAAGGAGCTCAAAATACAAAGAAACGATCGCCGCCACCATTCCCGTCCCTGAATCACTTGCACCGATCAAATACAATCCTAAACGAGTATCTAGGGCCTGTAGAAGGCTAGAGACCCAAAAGAGCTGTAACTTAGCTTACAGTGCCCTCTTGTGTCATGTTGCACGAAAGCCGCAACATGATAAAAGAAACTACGGGAAACAGCGTTCCCCGGTACTGACTGTCTTAAGGGCATGTCAGTTTCCCCATAAGAAAAGGAGCGAAAGCCCAGAGGAGTGCAGCAGAAGGCTGCGCTTCTCTGGCAAAGTCAAGAACAAGGTGAAAAACAACAGCAAAAAGTTTAGGGGTTGCCACATGGAAGGAAAATTACCTACAATTACGAAAACTTTCCTAACATGGAGCAATCCTGTTCCTTCATTCTGCGCAGAACTCTGGCTATGAGTGGAATGGGGGGAAAGGCATAAAGGAACTTCCCTTTCCAGTCCACCGAGAATGCATCTCCTGCTGACTGATGTTCCGGGTACCTTGATACAAATGCTTGACATTTTCTGTTGACTCTGGGGGCAAACAGGTCGATCTGTGGATGTCCCCATACAGAGAAAATCCGTTGAACTTCCCTTTCGTCTAACTCCCATTCGTAGGACGATGCATACTCCCTGCTCAGTTTGTCCTCTAAGACATTGTCCACTCCCGGGAGATGTTCCGCCCTGATCTGGACTTTGTGGTGCAAGGCCCATGACCATAGTAGTTGAGCTTCCTGTGATAAGATCTCTGACTTCGTGCCCCCTTGCTTGTTTGTGTAGTGCATGGAGGTTGTATTGTCTGTCTAGATGATCAAGACTTGACCCGCCACTACTGGAAGGAAAGCGTTTAGAGCCCAACGTATCACCCTGAGCTGTAGGACATTGATGTGGAGCTGTGATTCCTGGTCTGATCAGGCCCCTTTTGTCTGGAGGTCTGCCAAGTGCACTCCCCATCCCAAAAGGGAAGCATCTGTCCTTAGAAGAAGAGTAGACGTTGGTGCCTGGAATGGCATCCCTTGAAGCAGGTTCCGTGGAGTATTCCACCATCAAAGCGCCTTGTGCACTGCCGTTGGCTTGCTTCCATTGGTGGTCCAGGGCCTCCTGGATTGGCCTCATGCGAAGTCTGTAGTTTGGTATGAGAAATATACATGAGGACATCATGCCAAGGAGGGATTTGAAAGAGCGTACTGTGGTTGTCTCTTTTTCTAGGAACAATGATGCCGAGCGGAGGATGGCTGTTACCCTGTCCGCCGATGGTCTTACCCTGGGAATGGTGGTGTCGAACTCGGCCCCCAGAAAGAGAACCGTCTTGCTGGGTACTGGGCAGGATTTTATGTTGTTTATCAAAAAACCTAACCCTTTTAGGAGTTTTATCGTTTTCAATACTGCCAATTGAGCTTGACTGGAGGAGCTTGCCCTTATCAACCAGTCGTCGAAATATGGAAAGACCTCCATTCCCAACCTTCTGAGGTTCGCTGCTGCGGGCGCCAGACATTTGGTAAATACCCTCGGTGCTGATTTTAGCCCAAACGAGAGTACTCTGAATTGGAAATGTAGGTCTCCTATAGCGAACCTGAGGAACTGTATGTGGGCAGGATGAATTGGAATGTGGAAATATGCGTCTTCTAAGTCTAGAGTGTCTAGGAAGTTGTTTTTATTCAGCTACGGTAAGACGCCTTACAGGGATATCATTTTGAATTTGAAGAGTTTGATGTATTTATTGAGTGTCCTTAAGTCCAATACGGGCCTCCATTGACCGTTCTTCTTTTTGATTAGAGAGAATCGGAAATAGAAACGTTTTCCTTTCTGTGGATAAGGAACTGGCTCTATCGCTGCTTTGCGCAGTAATTTTTTAACTTCTGCCATGACGTGCCGCAGCATGTGAACTTTGCAAGGGGTGGGAGCAAGGGATGGAGGATGGTCTAGGAATATTATGGTGTGACCCTTGCGGACCACCTGTAGTACCCACTTGTCTGATGTTATTGTATTCCAGCGTTGAAAAAACTGGCTTACCCTTCCCCTCACAGGTGTTCGACATAGAGTGAGAAGAATCGAATGGTCAATTTTGTTTGTTATGGGCTTTACCTTGGGAAGAGCCATGCCTTCCTCTCTGGGAATACCTGTTGGAGGATTGATATCTGTTGCCTTGGAATGTGTTACCTTGCGATTTCTGAACATAGGAGGATCGCGTATATCCTCTGTCTTTTGACGCTGAGCCTCGAAAGGGCCGAAAAGACCTGCTGTCCTTATATTTATCCTTAAATGAACTGATGGCTCCAGCTGTGTCTGTGTCTGTTTTAATTCCTTTTAGGTGGTCATCCACTTTTTTGCCAAATAAGTCTTGCCTGTCGAAGGGCATGTCCAAAATTTGTGCTTGCACCTCAGGCCTGAAATTCGTGGCCTTCATCCATTCCTGTCTCCTTAGCACCGTGCCGTGGCCCCTTTCTCTGAAGCCTGACTCAGACACATCGACTGCAGCGTCGATCATGTGGTCTGACATAGCTTCTCCATCCGCAATGATGGACCTAACGTCTTCCTGTAGATCTGCGGGTATGTGTTTGGTCAGCTTGGACATGCAAAGCCAAAGATCGCAGTCAAACCTGGCTGTCATGGCTAATGCGTTGCCCACTCTAATCGTGAGAGATGCTGAGGAAGTCACCTTTCTACCCATGGCTTCCAGCTTACGACCTTCCTTGTCTGGCGGTGCTGACAGTGGTGATGATGGGTTGGCTAACTTCTTTCTCGCCGCTACTGTAATGACTGAGTCTGGCTTAGTATGACCCCTTAAACAAAGCGGTACCGAGTCAGGTGCCTTGTACTTCTTTTCAGGTCTTGAAACCAACAGCAGTGTGGATAAAGGTGTGGCTAGTATCTTCGACCCAGACTCCCATATGGTGTCGAGAAGAGGAATGGTGGTAACCGTTCTTCTGCGTTTGTCTCTGTGCTCATAAAGCACCGACTTCTTCTCTTCCGATGAAACTTGTATTTTGAACAAGTCCGCAGCTTTACCAATTATAGTATGAAACGATACCAAATCGTCCGGAGGTGACGAATCACCTGGGGAGTCTTTCTTCCTGGGTTTCTCGACCATATGATCATCCCATTCACTGGGAGCATCAGGCTCCTGTGTAATCTCCCCTTCCTCAGGATTCGAGAAGACCCTGAACGAGTTATCTGTAACGCTCACCTGATTCCCGTAGAGGCGCCGGTCTTGACTGGGCGTATACCGTATCTTCAAAGGTGATGTGTAACACACGGCTGGCTCTTTGGGCTGGACCTCTGTGGACTGTATGTCTGACTCGAAGGGTAAGATGTCTGCAGATAGAAAATATGGGATTAAGGAACTGGGTTAT
Source organism: Ambystoma mexicanum (assembly GCF_040938575.1). Taxonomy (NCBI): domain Eukaryota; kingdom Metazoa; phylum Chordata; class Amphibia; order Caudata; family Ambystomatidae; genus Ambystoma; species Ambystoma mexicanum. The sequence continues at coordinate 791,631,897 of NC_090932.1, read as the reverse complement.
TGAATGTCTCTCTCTTCTTCCCTTTCTCTTCTCCTGTAGAACCCCAAAGGTTAACGCTCTCACCTTAGGTAAGTGAACGCCGTGCTCTCCATCTGCCTCGGGGCAGGGTGCTGTAACCAGTAGGGGAGCAGGCCTCTTGACTTCAGAGGACTGCTGTCCGTCGTTTACTGCACGAACGGTAAGTTTCGAGTAATTCTAATGTCTTTAAAGTCTTTAGTAATGATGTTTCTTGTTTTGCAGGGTTCCGGCGATGGCGGATGACGGGCTGAAGTGAGTTGAAGATGGAGCCCGTGTGATGAATAGAAGCGCCTGGAAGCACGTAAGTAAGCGCTTGTTGCCTGCTTCACGATGCGCTCTAACTGTCTTTTTATTTTGCAGGTACAAGTTCGGAGCGGCTGCAGGGTGCCGGAATACCCACTGGGTTGGATGTGGAAAGGAGTAATGGCACGTGAGTATTAAAGTTCCCCAATGTCTTTAAACGCACCTTGTTTTGTCTTTCAGATGTGGGATGCAGCGCCGAAGGCCTCCGGAGCGTGCGAAGAGTTGGTAAGCTTTTGTCTTTCAGATGCCGGAATGCAGTGTGAAGACCTCCGGAGCGCACGAAGAGTAGGTAAGCCTTTGTCTTTCAGATGCCGGAATGCAGCGCGAGGCGTTGGTGACAGCCGATGGACCAGGTAAGTGAAGAGCTGTCACTGAAGACCGTAATGCTAACCTGTTCTTTCTTGTCTTTATAGGTGTTGCTGAAGACTGGATTCAGGATGGTAAGCCTTTTTCCTTAGGCCCAGGATCAGATGGAGAAGACACGATGAGCGTTCTGCTGCAGAGGATGCAGAATAACGCAAAGCAAGATTCATCCATCGGGTGTGGTTTAAATAGCCTCCTGTAGTGCTTAGGTGTCTCCTTCCACAGCCACGCCTAGGTAAGAAAAGAGTTCCTGCTTTCCAGAAGAGTTCCAGTGTTCTGAATCTAGGGAGTGGCTCCTGCCCCACCCAACAGGAAAAGTAGTTCCAAACAGAAGAGGATCAGAGGCTCAACTGGCAGGCAAGTAAGCAGCATGGTCTGCTGCAGGTAAGTCCATCCAAGCATTATGAGCCCGGCGCTTCCAGCGCTGGGACTGGGCATATTTATGAGCCTGGTGCCACTGGCGCCAGGACTGGGTCCAAAAGGTCCCAATTGGGACTGGTTGGCACTCGGAACCTGGGTTATGGATCTGCTTCCAAGGGAGTTGGGAAAACCCTGACCTTTTGGAAGCAGAGATCATGACAGTACCCCCCCTCAAGGCCCCTCCCAAACCGGGCTTCTCCGGGGGTTTTGGCTTGTCAGGAAATGTTCGGTGAAATCTTTTGATTAGGCGAGGAGCGTGGACATATTCAGCAGGTTCCCAGGATCTCTCTTGGGGGCCGTAGCCTTTCCAGTCAATTAGGTAAAATAGTTTAGATTTGGAGATCTTGGAGTCCAGAATGCTTTTGACTTCAAACTCGAGTTCTCCATCAACTAGGATAGGTTTTGGAGATTTAGTTAGTCGGGTTTGAGGTTGCACGGGTTTTAATAGAGAGACGTGGAAGACCGATGTATCTTCATGTGCGGGGGCAAGTCCAACTTGACCGCTACTGGGTTTACTATGGTAGTGATGGAATAGGGACCAAGGTATCTTGGGTTGAATGTGCGTGGCCCTTTTAGAGGTAGATATTTGGTGGATAACCAGACTTGATCCCCTACTTGATATTGAGGGGCTTCCTTCCGATGTTGATCTGCTCCTTTCTTGTATTGTTCTTTAGCCCTTTGAAGGTGAGAAACAGCTTCCTTAAAGGTTTGGGTGATTGTAGAATGCAGGTAGTCTACTGCTGGTGTTTCAAGATCTTGGAGGGGATCCAACTCCGAGGTTCGAGGGTGACTGCCGTACAAAAGAAAAAACGGGGTTTTCCCAGTTCCCGAATGGACAGAGTTATTGTAGGCATATTCGGCTATCCAAAGGATGTCTTTCCAAGTTTTTTCAGTTTGTTGCAGCATGCAGCGTAAATACTGTTCCAGAGTTTGATTGGTCCTCTCGGTTTGTCCATCGGTCTGAGGGTGGTGACTGGTCGATAGTCTCACATCAATTTGAGCCGACCGACAGCAACTTCGCCAAAAATGAGAAATAAATTGACTACCTCGATCCGAAATTAGAACCGAAGGAAAACCGTGCAGTCGGACGATGTTTTCGAGAAATTCTCGGCCCAGAGTTGCTGCTGTTGGCAAGCCTTTGAGCGGAATGAAATGCGCCATCTTGGAGAATAAGTCCACGATTACTAGAATCGTATTGTATCCGGAGCATGGAGGTAGATCGGTGATGAAGTCCATAGAAAGCGTATGCCAAGGGCGAGGTGGGATGTCAATAGGGCGTAAGAGGCCTGCTGGTCTTTCCTTTTGACTCTTGTTTTGGGCGCATACTCCACAGGACATTATAAAGTCTCTGATATCTTTTTTCCAAGACGGCCACCAGAAGTAGCGCTTGATCTTTTCTGAGGTCTTGGCCATACCGGGATGTCCTTCCATTAAAGAATCGTGATAACAAGAGATTACTTTTTTCTGTAAATCTGTGCTGGGTAGGTATAATCGTTCTTGGAAATACAATAAGTTGTCCTTTACTGCAAAGTCCTTTCCCTGCAGATGCCAATTCTGTATGTCTGCTGGAGTTACAAGTTGCCTGGCTTTATCCTTAACTTCCTCTATGGATTCTGTGGCGATTACACCCAGAATTCTTTGTTCGGGAATGATTGGTACAGGTTTAGGGTTGATCAAGTGTTCTTCCACTCCCATCCGAGAAAGGGCATCAGCTTTACCGTTCTTTGTACCAGGTCGATAGGTAATTATGAAGTCAAACTCGGCAAAGAATAATGCCCAACGGAGTTGTCTAGAGGATTGGGCTTTTGCGGTTTTCAAATATTGCAGGTTTCGGTGATCCGTAATCACAGTAACGGTGTGTCGGGCCCCCAGCAGATAATGCCACCAAGCCTTAAAGGCAGACATGATAGCCAGAAGTTCCTTGTCAGTAATCGTGTAATTGATTTCAGGAGGCGAGAATTTGCGGGACCAAAATGCCACGGGATGCAACTGATTGGTTACCGGGTCCTTTTGTGATAGAACTGCCCCCATGGCAAGGCTTGAAGCATCAGTTTCCACGATGTAGGGGAGTTCGGGGCGAGGGTGTTTTAAGATTGGTGCAGAGATAAATTTAGTCTTTAAATCCTGGAAAGCTTGTTCCGCCTCGGTAGACCATTCAAAACGTTTGTTTTTCTTTAACAAGGCAGTTATGGGCTGGACTATTCGAGAGAATTCGGGGATAAACCTGCGGTAAAAGTTAGCGAAGCCTAACATGCTTTGCACACCTTTTACGGAGGATGGTGATGGCCATTTGAGAACTGCATCGACCTTCTTTGAATCCATACGCACTCCGCCAGGTGATAATATGAATCCCAAGAATTCAACTTCAGTCACGTTGAAAACACATTTTTCCAACTTAGCGAAAAGTTTGTGTTGACGCAATCTTTCGAGGACCATTTTCACGTGTTTCCGATGTTCAGATTCCGATGAAGAATAAACGAGGATGTCGTCAATGTAAACAACAACACACACATCTATGAGCTCTCTGAGGACATCGTTCATAAAATATTGAAAGGCGGCCGGGGCATTGCAAAGTCCGAAGGGCATGACCTGATATTCAAATAGCCCATACTTGGTGCCGAAGGCCGTCTTCCATTCATCGCCCTCTTTTACTCGTACCAAGTGGTAAGCTCCTCTAAGATCCAGCTTTGTATATATGCATGCTTTTCTGACTTGGTCCAGGAGTTCAGGGATCAAAGGTAACGGATATCTATTCTTAACGGTGATCTGGTTCAGGGAGCGATAATCTATACAAGTTCTAAGGTCTCCTTCCTTTTTTGGAACGAAGAACAAAGCTGAAGAAGCAGGGGACTTGGAAGGACGAATAAACCCATTTGCCAGGTATTGATCCAGGTATTGTCGAAGGTGAAGGTTCTCAGGCTCGGTGAGGGCATAAATTCTACTACAAGGAGGAGTAGATCCAGGTATCAGGTCTATCTGGCAGTCATAAGACCTATGAGGAGGTAGAGAGTTAGCCTGATCCTTCCGGAAAACATCTTGGTATTCTAGGTATTCGGGAGGTAACTGGGGAGTCTCTGAAGAAATTGCTGCCAGTGCAACACCAGGTGGAGGGTGACAAGTAGAGACACATTCTGGAAACTGGACCGTTCTTGCTCACCAATCGATCAGAGGATTGTGTTTCTCTAACCAAGGTATTCCTAGAATAATCTGAAACTGAGGGGCCTTGATCACATCGAACACGATCTTCTCATGGTGTCCATCTTGACTTACTAGCGTCACCTCTTGAGTGGTATGCGTTACTCGCCCGGAGGCTATCTCCGTACCATCCACCGTAGTAATGACGTCCTTTACAGCCTTGGGACAAAGAGTTAGATTCATCCTCAAAACCATTTCATGATCCACATAATTGCCGATGGCACCGCTGTCGACGTAAGCTCCAATTGCATGTAATCGATCCAGATTATCAGGGCTAATGAGGACCATAGGTATCACGAAATGCGAGGTCACGGAACTGGTTTTCACGCTCGGCAAGAGGACCTCTATTCTTGTCGGGCGAGGTCGTTTCCCTGCTCAGAGTTTGTAACTTTGGTAACTGCAGCTCCTACTGTCTTCTTGGCAGGTTTCACCGGACAGTCTCGAAGAAAGTGCCCTGAGTTTCCGCAATAGAGGCATAATTGCAACTGTTTTCTCCTTTCCCGCTCCTTTTGTGTTAGAGGACCTTTCAGACCCCCTATTTGCATGGGTTCCCCGGAGTCTACTCCTTTGGAAGGAGTTGGCGGTTTGGAAAATACTCGAGCATCAAACTTGGAACGATCGGCCTTCCTGTTCTGCAGTCTGTGATCTATTTGAACGACTAAGTCTATATAGTCCGAACAATCTTGTGGGGGATTCACTACTTGGGCTAACACATCTTTGAGCTCTCCACGTAGACCTCTATAAAACAGCGTAATCCTTTTGTCCTCAGGCCATTGAGTTTCCACTATCAGTCTGTTGAAAGACGCAATATAAGCCAAAAGGTCTTGATTACCTTGTCGCAACGAAAGAAGCTCATTGTCCAAGGCCTGCCCCTGTGAATGTCTTGCGAACAGTTTTTCCATACTGAGCTGAAAAGCTTGAAAATCATGGAGGACCGGATCATCTTGATTTACTAGAGGGATCGACCAGTCTGCCGCATTGCCACTAAGGTACGAAAGCACGAAAGCTACTTTAGCTTGATCAGTTGGAAAGGCTGCTGGCCGGCATAAGAAATGCAACCGGCACTGATTGATAAATACTGCAAACCTCTTTGGGTCACCAGAAAATCGTTCGGGCGGAGCCAGAGGTACATTCCCAGGTAGGTTGATCTGCACTGGATTCATAGAGGATGTAGAAGGAAGATTTCCCCCAGATGCGGGTAACGGGGTCTGTCCGGCTTGTGACTGTAGCAATTGTCTAGCGAGATCATCTGTTCGCTCCTTGGAAATAATCAGTTCCCTTCTTAGAGCGTTAGTTTCCTGACGGGCTGCATGCACTTCTGCCCTTAGTTCCCCAAGTAACTGGGCTAGCTGGTCGGTATCCGAGGTTTCCATAGCGCCTGGACGGGAGTTTTGTGGTAGGCTTTGCGTTCTGTAACGCTAACCTGATTCCCGTAGAGGCGCCGGTCTTGACTGGGCGTATACCGTATCTTCAAAGGTGATGTGTGTTAAGACGGATTTCTGAACTCTGTCCTGGTGGCGCAGAAGTTCAGAAGGCCAACCTAATTACTTGGAACAGGGTAACCTCTGGACGAGCCAGACCAATCAAGGTAGCGATCGCGGCGGTCAAGACTAGGTCTCAAGAGGGGTGAGGGTGACTGAAAGCCCGCAATGAGCACACAAAGCAAGAGCGCTTACAAACTACTCCAAACAGTTGTTATATCAAAAATAGATACACATTTATTTTAAGGCCTTTAAAATAATGACCGTAGCGAGAAAATCACAATATCACAATACTAAACCAACACATACCATATCAACACAATATATATACAAATACAACAGTCGCTAGCGTTATAAGCACGAAATGTGTAGTCCACCTGAAAGGGAAGGAAAACAGGCAGTGCGATAACGCTTTAGACTCAGTTCGCCTTCAGAGGCGCCTAACTAGATGGAAGTCCGAGCCCTGCGAAGAGTGGAGCCTTGCGCTCAAAGTACCTGCCACGCCGGTGCCAACGGGCAAAAGGAGAAGCTCTTCGGAGGAAGTCAGGCAGTTCGGGTTAGTGCACAACAGAAGAAGAACAGGTTCCGCGACTCAAGCGCAGCCTCCACAGTGAGCAGAAGCAGAGCGCGAGTACGGACAAAAGGGTGCTGTTTTTACACAGCGGGGAAAAGCAATGGGCTACTGCAGGAGGGCGACCAGATCCTAGCTATACTACTCACCGGTCCCCGAAGCAAGCAGACCCAGGCTTCTCCACGTTAGTTTCAGCAGCTGGCAGGTTCAGAAGAGCAGGGAACGCCTCGTAGTCGTGTAGAGCAAAAAGACGTCCCAATCGACGAAACCAGCACAGTTTCTTGCCGCAGCAGGACAACGGAGCGGCCGTGTGTATCCGAGCCAAATGTACACTCCTCCCTTCAGGCTTGGGAACGCCAAGTGTACGAAGCGTGGGAGAGTGACAAGGACTCGAAATACAACACAACCTGGCGGCGGTTACAGAGCAGGACTCCCTTGTAAGCTGGTCAGTCAACTGGATGGCCCAGAGACACTTCCGAAGGCTTACTTGGCAGGAGATGATGAAGTCGCCGGGAATAGCTGTTCCTGCTATTCCAAAGGTCGAAGCACCAGTACAGGCCTTCTGGTTCGATCAAAGGAGGAAAGGGTTTCACAGGACGACAGCAGTGCAAAGGAGGATTCCTTCAGCGGGTCACCAGCGATTCCTCGGTCCAGCCTCGTGGTTGCAGGATACTTGGCTCCTGTATTCCTTCGTTCGTGAGAACTCAGGAGATCGACATGGTAGTGGTGTTTCCAGCCCCCTCTTATCCACGGTTCCCTTCGCGCCAAAACGGAGGGGAGCCAATGGGAGATCCGCTCATCAACACACATACCATACGTGGACCAATCACGGACCACGGTGGTCCCAGGCATTCACACCACCCTAAACTCTCTGGCACCCAGGATGTGTATTGGGACCAGACATCCCAGCCCACACCCTGGAGGCACACAAACGACATGTAGAAGCCCGCGAAAGCAACCACGTTTCGCGGGAAAGTACATGCCCAAATAAGGAAGGCCCCGGGTCGCTCGACCTGGGGAAGGTGAAGGGAGCAAGACGGTCAGTGGACAGGACAAAGGAGCCTCGTGGTCTGGCCATTTTGGGAGCCAGGCCACCATTTTGGGTTCAGTGCGAAAAACGTGCTCAGAACGCCAAAAGGAGCTCAAAATAAACAAAACGGTCGCTGCCACCATTCCAGTCCCTGAATGACTTGCACCGATCAAATACCATCCTAAAAGAGTATCTAGGGCCTTTAGAAGGCTAGAGACCCAAGAGAGCTGTAACTTAGCTTACAGTGCCCTCTTGTGTCATGTTGCACTAAAGCCGCAACATGATAAAAGAAACTACGGGAAACAGCGTTCCCCGGTACTGACTGTCTTAAGGGCATGTCAGTTTCCCCATAAGAAAAGAGCGAAAGCCCAGAGGAGTGCGGCAGAAGGCTGCACTTCTCTGGCAAAGTCAAGAACAAGGTGAAAAACAACAGCAAAAAGTTTAGGGGTTGCCACATGGAAGGAAAATTACCTACAATTACGAAATCTCTCCTAACACTCGCCCCTCCCAGACTATGGACAGGGGGAACTAATCCACCCCTGGATGAGTCTCTTGTTCAGGTCGGTTAAACATTCTGGACAACCCATCAGCATTGCTATGCTGGACACCTGGCCTATGCTCAATAGTGAAGTCGAAGCCTTGTCGACTTATGGACCACCTAAGCAACTTTGGATTCTCCCCCTTCATGTTCATTAGCCACTTTAACGGCTTATGGTCAGTCTGCACAGTGAAGTGGGTCCCATAGAGGTAGGGCCTCAGCTTCCTTAGGGCCCACACAACAGAGAAACATTCTTTCTCTACCGTGGACCATCTGAGCTCTCTGTCCTTAAGCTGGCGACTAATAAAACCGATATGGTGTTCCTTACCCTTCTCATCTACTTGTGATAGTACAGCTCCTATCCCAGTGTCAGAGGCGTCCGTCTGCACGATAAAAGGTCTTTGATAATCAGGGGCCCTGAGGACAGGGGCCTGGCACAAGGAGTCTTTTAAGCCATTGAAGGCCTTCTCACACTCGTCGGTCCAAGTTACCTTCTTGGGTTTCTTCGGAGTTGTGAGGGCAGTCAGAGGAGCAGCTATGGTGCCATAGTCTGCCATAAAATTGCGATAATACCCCGTGAGTCCTAAGAAGGCTCTCACTTGGGTTTGCGTAGTGGGGGTAGGCCAGTCTTGTACTGCTTGTACTTTACTGGGTAGAGGCTGTATCCTCCCTCCACCTACTTCATGTCCAAGGTAAACCACTGAGCCTTGTCCAATCTGGCATTTACTAGCCTTTATGGTCAAGTGGGCTTTCTGAAGAGCCTGGAGCACAATCCCGAGGTGTTTCACATGGTCTTCCCAGGTGGCACTGAAAACTGCTATATCGTCCAGATATGCAAGACAGAATTCGTCCAACCCATTCAACACATGATTCACAAGCCTCTGGAAAGTGGCAGGTGCATTCTTCAACCCGAACGGCATTACCCGGAATTGGTAAAGGCCGTCTGGAGTAGAAAATGCTGTCTTCTCCTTGGCATGTTCTGCTAAAGCTATTTGCCAATAGCCAGCAGTGAGGTCAAACGTGCTGAGGTACTTGGAGGCACCCAAAGTATCCACCAGCTCATCTGTTCGAGGCAAGGGGTGTGCATCTGTCTTGGTGACAGCATTCAGAGCCCTGTAATCCACGCAGAACCTCAATTCAGAAGTGCCTGCCTTTGGAACCAACACCACAGGGCTGGACCAAGGACTACTAGAGGGTTCAATCACCCCAAGGTCTAACATCTTGTTGACCTCGGTCTTGATATAAGACCGTACTTTGTCTGACATCCTGTATCCCCTACTTTTGGTAGGTACACTGTCTCCTGTGTCAATGTTATGTTTGCACCAAGGTGTCAAACCAGGCGACTGTGAAAACAGGGGGGAAAACTGCCTAAGCAAACTTTTCACCTCAGCCTGCTGATCAGAAGTCAGCTGAGGGGCCACTCGGACACCCTCAAAGGAGCTATCTGAAGGACCGCTTTGGAACAGGTCGGGGAGAGGTTCAGACTCCTCTTCCTCAACGTCTGAAGCCAGTAGCAGTGCTGCGATTTCGACTCTTGGGACGAAAGCCTTCAGCCTATTCACGTGAAACACTTTTGGAGCCTGTCCAGGCCTTCCAAGGTCCACTAAATAGTTAACCTCACCCAGGGGCTCCACCACTGTGTAAGGGCCTGACCATTTGTCCTGTAAAGCTCGAGGCCTTATGGGATTCATGATCAGGACTTGCTGACCAGGTGTAAAGTTGATGAGGGAAGCTTTCTGGTCGTACCAATGTTTCACCAGCGCTTGCCCTGCCTTCAATTTATCACTAGCCAAGCCCATCAGAAGTACCATCCGTTTTCTGAGCCCTAGCACATAATCAACTACGTTGGTAGTAACAGGGGGAGTGGGCATCTCCCATCCCTCTTTGACGATGGCTAAGGGTCCCCGTACGGGATGACCGAACAGAAGTTCGAAGGGGCTGAAGCCAACACCCTCCTGTGGTACCTCTCGGTAGGCAAACAGTAAGCATGGTAAAAGAAGATCCCATTTTCTTCTCTGAGGCTCCTCCAGAGCCCCAATCATGCTCTTTAACGTTCTGTTGAAACGTTCCACCAGACCATTGGTCTGGGGGCGGTATGCAGAAGAGAACTTGTAGGTGACCCCACATTCTTTCCACATAGCCTGCATATACTTCGACATAAAGTTGCTGCCACGATCTGACACAACTTCTTTAGGGAAGCCAACCCTAGTAAATATGCCGAGTAAAGCTTTTGCAACTGACTTGGCAGTTACAGTTTTCAATGGGATGGCCTCAGGATACCTGGTTGCATGGTCGACCAGCACCAGGATAAACCTATTGCCTGAGGATGTTTGCGGGTCAAGGGGACCAACAATGTCGATCCCTACCCTTTCAAATGGTACCCCCACAACTGGGAGCGGTACCAACGGAGCTTGGATTGTCGCGCCAACCTTACCAGACAACTGGCAGGAGGTACAACTCCTGCAGTGACTTTCTACTTGCACCCCCATCTTGGGCCAGTAGAAGTGCATGGATAACCTTTGCTTGGTCCTCTTCATACCAAGGTGACCAGCAAGGGGAACTTCATGCGCCAACTGCAGGAGGAAGGGCCTAACAGCAAGGGGAACCACCAACCTCCTATGGTCTCCTTCTGTAGACTCTGTGGGCTCACTATACAGGAGTCCACCTTCCCAATAAATCCTATGCGTCCCAGGAGGTTCACCCTCAAGCTGGGAGCAGGCCTGTCTCCTTAGGCCTTCCAGAGATGGGCACTCACGTTGGCCTTTACTGAATTCGTCCCTATCAGGACCTCCTTCAACTAACAAGTCTTTTAGTTCAGGATGATCGTTGGGGTCGAATACTTCAGGCATCGCCACCTCCTCGTCAGGCCCGGGCGATTGACCAACTTCCTCCACCGCAGTGGTAGGCGAGCTCGGGGGAATATTCTCTTTCCCTCGTTTTGACTTGTAGACTCCTTTCGCCTTGGGTTTCCCCTTCGGCTGGGGCGGCGTATTGGACTTGGCCAATGCTGCCCGTGCTTGAGACCGTGTGTAGGGTCTTTCGGCAGTGTCTCCTACGAGCCCTAAAGCTCTGAGATCATTACCTAACAAGACCTTTCCCGGGACGTTTCTCTGAATGCTCACTGGAATCCTGACTGCTGTACCATTTAAAGTAAGATTTACAGGTATTACTGGAAACATACGGAGGGGGCCGTCAGCCAACTTAGTGGGCATCAGAGTAGCTCTGGCAACTTCCTCTGAGTCTACCAAGGTAGAATCCACTACAGTGCGACTGCACCCACTATCCCTAAGAGCTGGAGTATCCACTCCATTGATCAGCACACTGTCTTTAAAGTAGTGCTTGGTATTATCCGGAATCCTAGCATAAGCCTCTGCGACTTTAGGCTCCCAGGAACCCAGGGACACTAAAACTACCTCAGCCTCTATTCCGCTGGGAAATGAGTCTGAGGAGAAGGATGCTCCTGTAATCTCTTCTTCCTCGTAGGAGGAGAAGGCCAGATTAGCGGAGTGGACCCCCAAAGGTCTAACCTTACAACGGGGATCCCCCTTCACGTGGTCAGTTGCTCCACAAGAAAAACAAGCCCCAGTGGGTCTGTTTACGTAGGGAGGCTTATTGTAACCAGAGTTCTGTTTCGGAGGCTGACCTCCACTACCCTGTGAGTTCTCTTGTGTCTTACCCTTGTTTTTCTTTTTGTGGCCCTTATGGGAAGAAGATTTAGCAGATTCCCCACCCTCCATATCTTTGGACTTTTTCCCTTCCTCCTGCTTACCAGGATGAGTTTTGTCCTTATGGGACACTCGATGTGACACCCATAAGTCTGCTGCAATGGCCAGCTTCTTAGGATCTATCTCCTTCGAATCGGCCAAATGCTGCTTAAGCTCCGGGGAAGAAGAAGCAAAAATGTGTTCCAGCATGACAAGATTTATCATGCCTTCGAAGGTAGAAACCTTATAACCTTCGACCCAGCCAGTTAAGTTTTTCAAGGATTCAGCGACATAAGATACCCAAGTACCACCTTCCTTTTTCTTATACTCTCGAAAACGCTTTAAATATTGGGCCGGAGTCTTCCCAAACTTTAAAATGAGAGTTTGCTTTAACATTGCGAAATCAGCTCGCTCAGCCTTTGACATTTCCATAATGGCACTACAGCCAGAATGGGGCAGTCTACTGAGCAACCACGCAATCTTATCAGCATTGTCAACTTCTTGAACCTCGCATGCATACTCAAACGCATTCAGCCAGTCCATAATGTCATTCCTTTCTTCATACACACTGAGCAGATCTTTCGGAAACCGTGGATGAGAGGAAGCCCCAGACCCATGTCCAGGACCCTTGGACCCATTTGCAACCTGAAGCTTGGCCAGTTCCAACTGGTGATCCCTGTCTTTTTGTTTTTCTGCCTGTTCGATTTTTAGTTTGGCTATGCTGAATTCAAGCTCCTGCTGCCTAAACCGCAGCTCTTGCTTCTTGAATTCAAGCATAGCCTCCCCATCAGCACTGGCAGAGGAAACATTAGACATCACATCCTCCCTGTCCTCGTGATCGCGATGGATCAGTGCAGCGGCAGAACCGTTGGTTCTACCAGTGAGAGCAGCCCCACCACCTTCTGCACTGTCCTCAGAAGTTATAGCGTCAAGCTGCGCTTCTTGCCACGCCACGATTCTTTGGATCATTTCCAATTTAGTGCCTTGAGAGGAAACACCTCTCTCCGCACACATCTTCTTCAATGTTTCTGATTTGGAAGCATTTAAAGTTAACAAGGTATTTGTTTCCATACTGTTTGATAGGACTATGGCCTTTTTAAAGTTATACTACAACAATTCACTACGTGTACTGGTTGGAATAACCTGAAATGCCTTAGTTCATGCGCAACACTGGATACCTTCAGTCGTATCCCACCGCTGTACACCAATTTGTTAAGACGGATTTCTGAACTCTGTCCTGGTGGCGCAGAAGTTCAGAAGGCCAACCTAATTACTTGGAACAGGGTAACGTCTGGACGAGCCAGACCAATCAAGGTAGCGATCGCGGCGGTCAAGACTAGGTCTCAAGAGGGGTGAGGGTGACTGAAAGCCCGCAATGAGCACACAAAGCAAGAGCGCTTACAAACTACTCCAAACAGTTGTTATATCAAAAATAGATACACATTTATTTTAAGGCCTTTAAAATAATGATCGTAGCGAGAAAATCACAATATCACAATACTAAACCAACACATACCATATCAACACAATATATATACAAATACAACAGTCGCTAGCGTTATAAGCACGAAATGTGTAGTCCACCTGAAAGGGAAGGAAAACAGGCAGTGCGATAACGCTTTAGACTCAGTTCGCCTTCAGAGGCACCTAACTAGATGGAAGTCCGAGCCCTGCGAAGAGTGGAGCCTTGTGCTCAAAGTACCTGCCACGCCGGTGCCAACGGGCAAAAGGAGAAGCTCTTCGGAGGAAGTCAGGCAGTTTGGGTTAGTGCACAACAGAAGAAGAACAGGTTCCGCGACTCAAGCGCAGCCTCCACAGTGAGCAGAAGCAGAGCGCGAGTACGGACAAAAGGGTGCTGTTTTTACACAGCGGGGAAAAGCAATGGGCTACTGCAGGAGGGCGACCAGATCCTAGCTATACTACTCACCGGTCCCCGAAGCAAGCAGACCCAGGCTTCTCCACGTTAGTTTCAGCAGCTGGCAGGTTCAGAAGAGCAGGGAACACCTCGTAGTCGTGTAGAGCAAAAAGACGTCCCAATCGACGAAACCAGCACAGTTTGTTGCCGCAGCAGGACAACGGAGCGGCCGTGTGTATCCGAGCCAAATGTACACTCCTCCCTTCAGACTTGGGAACGCCAAGTGTACGAAGCGTGGGAGAGTGACAAGGACTCGAAATACAACACAACCTGGCGGCGGTTACAGAGCAGGACTCCCTTGTAAGCTGGTCAGTCAACTGGATGGCCCAGAGACACTTCCGAAGGCTTACTTGGCAGGAGATGATGAAGTCGCCGGGAATAGCTGTTCCTGCTATTCCAAAGGTCGAAGCACCAGTACAGGCCTTCTGGTTCGATCAAAGGAGGAAAGGGTTTCACAGGACGACAGCAGTGCAAAGGAGGATTCCTTCAGCGGGTCACCAGCGATTCCTCGGTCCAGCCTCGTGGTTGCAGGATACTTGGCTCCTGTATTCCTTCGTTCGTGAGAACTCAGGAGATCGACATGGTAGTGGTGTTTCCAGCCCCCTCTTATCCACGGTTCCCTTCGCGCCAAAACGGAGGGGAGCCAATGGGAGATCCGCTCATCAACACACATATCATACGTGGACCAATCACGGACCACGGTGGTCCCAGGCATTCACACCACCCTAGACTCTCTGGCACCCAGGATGTGTATTGGGACCAGACATCCCAGCCCACACCCTGGAGGCACACAAACGACATGTAGAAGCCCGCGAAAGCAACCACGTTTCGCGGGAAAGTACATGCCCAAATAAGGAAGGCCCCGGGTCGCTCGACCTGGGGAAGGTGAAGGGAGCAAGACGGTCAGTGGACAGGACAAAGGAGCCTCGTGGTCTGGCCATTTTGGGAGCCAGGCCACCATTTTGGGTTCAGTGCGAAAAACGTGCTCAGAACGCCAAAAGGAGCTCAAAATAAACAAAACGATCGCTGCCACCATTCCAGTCCCTGAATGACTTGCACCGATCAAATACCATCCTAAAAGAGTATCTAGGGCCTTTAGAAGGCTAGAGACCCAAGAGAGCTGTAACTTAGCTTACAGTGCCCTCTTGTGTCATGTTGCACTAAAGCCGCAACATGATAAAAGAAACTACGGGAAACAGCGTTCCCCGGTACTGACTGTCTTAAGGGCATGTCAGTTTCCCCATAAGAAAAGAGCGAAAGCCCAGAGGAGTGCGGCAGAAGGCTGCACTTCTCTGGCAAAGTCAAGAACAAGGTGAAAAACAACAGCAAAAAGTTTAGGGGTTGCCACATGGAAGGAAAATTACCTACAATTACGAAATCTCTCCTAACAATGTGTAACACATGGCTGGCTCTTTGGGCTGGACCTCTGTGCACTGTATGTCTGACTCGAAGGGTAAGATGTCTGCAGATAGAAAATATGGGATTAAGGAACTGGGTTATTGAATTTCTCTCTCTTCTTCCCTTTCTCTTCTCCTGTAGAACCCCAAAGGGTAACGCTCTCACCTTAGGTAAGTGAACGCCGTGCTCTCCATCTGCCTCGGGGCAGGGTGCTGTAACCAGTTTCTTCACTGGATAAGGGGAGCAGGCCTCTTGACTTCAGAGGACTGCTGTCCGTCGTTTACTGCACGAACGGTAAGTTTCGAGTAATTCTAATGTCTTTAAAGTCTTTAGTAATGATGTTTCTTGTTTTGCAGGGTTCCGGCGATGGCGGATGACGGGCTGAAGTGAGTTGAAGATGGAGCCCGTGTGATGAATAGAAGCGCCTGGAAGCACGTAAGTAAGCGCTTGTTGCCTGCTTCACGATGCGCTCTAACTGTCTTTTTATTTTGCAGGTACAAGTTCGGAGCGGCTGCAGGGTGCCGGAATACCCACTGGGTTAGATGTGGAAAGGAGTAATGGCACGTGAGTATTAAAGTTCCCCAATGTCTTTAAACGCACCTTGTTTTGTCTTTCAGATGCGGGATGCAGCGCCGAAGGCCTCCGGAGCGTGCAAAGAGTTGGTAAGCTTTTGTCTTTCAGATGCCGGAATGCAGTGTGAAGACCTCCGGAGCGCACGAAGAGTAGGTAAGCCTTTGTCTTTCAGATGCCGGAATGCAGCGCGAGGCGTTGGTGACAGCCGATGGACCAGGTAAGTGAAGAGCTGTCACTGAAGACCGTAATGCTAACCTGTTCTTTCTTGTCTTTATAGGTGTTGCTGAAGACTGGATTCAGGATGGTAAGCCTTTTTCCTTAGGCCCAGGATCAGATGCAGAAGACACGATGAGCGTTCTGCTGCAGAGGATGCAGAATAACGCAAAGCAAGATTCATCCATCGGGTGTGGTTTAAATAGCCTCCTGTAGTGCTTAGGTGTCTCCTTCCACAGCCACGCCTAGGTAAGAAAAGAGTTCCTGCTTTCCAGAAGAGTTCCAGTGTTCTGAATCTAGGGAGTGGCTCCTGCCCCACCCAACAGGAAAAGTAGTTCCAAACAGAAGAGGATCAGAGGCTCAACTGGCAGGCAAGTAAGCAGCATGGTCTGCTGCAGGTAAGTCCACCCAAGCATTATGAGCCCGGCGCTTCCAGCGCTGGGACTGGGCATATTTATGAGCCTGGTGCCACTGGCGCCAGGACTGGGTCCAAAAGGTCCCAATTGGGACTGGTTGGCACTCGGAACCTGGGTTATGGATCTGCTTCCAAGGGAGTTGGGAAAACCCTGACCTTTTGGAAGCAGAGATCATGACATTATCTTGCCAATCAGATATTGACATAGATGAAGGTACCATTGTTGGATCTCGGACTGGTGATCGAGGTCTATGCAGTGATGCTGCAGAGGGGACTCTTGTCAGTGAAGCACTGAATGTTCTGCTCTTGGATCTATGTGGAGGCTCAAGTGATCATGCTCTTCTGTGGTCTACTCCTGGAAGGGGAGTGTCTGGGTGTGCTATGCCGAGGTGAAGCATCCCTCAGGGGGATTCTTGGTTCCTTCAGCACAGAGGACCTATTATTTTGTTCTTGGCGCCTGTTAAATTCCTTGATGATTCTTTGCATCGATGCCATGAGCACCGGGTCCTAAGGATCAGCAATGTCCTCTGAATCCAGTTGCCAAGGAGGGCTGTTTTCCTTAGGAAGGAAGAAAGGTTGCTCACCAAGAATTTCTGTGTCTGAGAACTCCTCCTGAAGAATGATGTCTGGGAGTTATGTCATCTCCTTTAAAGGGAACAGTTGTGCTCCAACTGGCTCAGGCGTATCTGAAATTGGAGACGCTGCTCCCAAAGACTTGTGGAGACTGCTCACATTGGATGGTTTATCCGTGACATCCGCAAATGGTGTTGTGGTTTCTACTTCTTCAGAAGACACAGAATTTTTTGGAGTCGTCAATGGTACTTTCGTCGACGGTGGTTTCGCGGATGATGGCTTCTTCAATGGGGGTTTTATGGACGAAGACTTTGAAGATGGTTGATCCGATGACTTCGATGACGAGGATTTGGTCGTGGACGATGAGGCTTGGAGTGTTGTCGTAGTTGATAGTGGTTTCATTGACGCCTTGGTCGTCGGTGAGTCCCTAACCTTGCTGCCGCTCGTGGACGGCTTCTCCGTGGATGACTGCCCCCCCAACCCCTGTTTTTTTTAAAACATCTCCTTACTTTTGGAGGTGGTTTTTTCTTCGGGATGACGTGCCTTGTGGTGTCCTGAGTCCAAGGAAGGCATAGAAGAAGTGGCTTCCAACTTTCTTTCAGCCTTATGAGAGGGAGAGGAACTTCTTTCCACTGAAGAGGCCCTTCTATTAGAAGTTTTTCTCTCAGATGGTTTATTAGATGATGCAGGAGCTGTCTTGGCAGACTCTTCGTCAGAGGACAGACCTTTGGCTTATAGGTGTAACAGAAGTCTCCTGTGTCTGTCTTGCAGGGTTTTGGTGGAGAAAGTCCTGCAAATGTCACATTTGTTGATGTCATGTGTATATAAGCAGTAAATACAGTGATCATGTGGGTCCTTCATGTAGACCAGTTTCTTCCTGCACCTCGTGCAGTCCCTAAACAGGGAAGGCTTCTTGGCAGACTGAAGCTCAGTCATGCTGAGGAGAACTTTCACTCGACAAAATAGTGCCAAGAAAAACGATTCTCAGAGCCTAAAAGCTCAGAATAGAAAGCTCCTAAGGAGGGGAAAACAGTAGAATATATTACAAAAATATATACTACACACAAAAGGTGAAACAAATTTGAAAGCTCAGAGAGCTGGAGGATTCCTCCTGTCTGATAGACTGCGGTGAAAAATCTGAAGATGGCTGCCTGGGGCGGAGCTTAAACCCTGTCACCACATTGGTTGGGGCCATAAAGGACCAAAGTGAGGTAGAATGGCTCATAGGCCACAATGGAGTATTAACATGCATTCTCTAGGGGAGAAGGAATGTATATTAAAAATGTTAATAAATATTATTTTTACCACCGAGGATTCCCAGTCTGACGACGGGGAATATTCAAGCATCTGAATCTATGAAAGATCCAATGCTGGAGAAACTGGGCATCACCTGCACAGGAGCAAGGGAAAGGGTACATATTATTTTTGTGGTCAGTCCATGTTGGCACAGGCTGTACAGTGTTCATTTGAGAAGACTACCGTGCACAGGGAATTATTACTTTACATGGCATAGGTTATTTCCTATGTACCCCTAAGGGTGCCAGATGCATGTGGGGGGTGGGTTTTGTGCAGTTGCTGTCACATGGACCATTCACTGTCAACCTGCCCTCGTAACTAATACCGTACAAGTGACACCAAGTATGTAAATGTCATTAATGTGTAACCATTGAAAGCGGACTGTGCCAATTTATTTAGTGGAATTCTCGGTGTGCAGTCTACATCTACAGGACTTCATGTACACATCCATCTACATCGTAACACATATGACAAGGTCACATATCGATTGGTAGTATGTTTGAGGGGTAAAGGGTTACATAATAACATTACGGCTGGGTGGGTGTTTGCATGGATGATAGAAGCTTAATTGGGTGAGGCCGCCAGGTCTCAATCATGTATTGGTTTTAGTCAAGTTTTAGTCAAGGATTGTTGCATTTAGCAAATTCTACTTAAGGGTGTCCCTTAAGGAGACATGACAAGCGTACTGACCAGCGGTGTACTTGTGAAATGTGTGTGCAAATGTGTGTGCAGTCACAATTCTATTGAGTATGGCAGATAGTTTTACCTCTGGCTGACCATTGTGACTTGTGTATTTACTTTACTGTGTTTTTGAATGTCATTCATTGTCACTAATGTGTGGTGCATTCTGGTAAATGTGGTTTGAGTTTTCTGCAGGCCCAAATACACCTATGCTATTAACTGCCCCACTCCCACCCAATTCAGCACTCCTCATGGCCTTGTGGTTAGACTCACCCAGCAGCCAGGTTACCTATGCTGTTAACTGTCCACGACCCAATTCAACACACCTCATTGCCTTGTGGTTAGACTCACCCAGCAGCCAGGTATGATGTCCAGCGTGTCGTTCCATGTAGCGGGGCAGCGTGGAGTTGCGCAGCACCATGGAGTCATGTGTGGAGCCAGGGAATCTTGCACAGCAATGTGTGATTATCTTGCAGGCATCGCACACCATCTCTACGTTGAGGGAATGGTACAGCTTCCTGTTGCGGTACACTACCTCCACAACATGCCGGACAACCAACTCCACATGTGTGCAGTTGACCGCACCGATTACATTAGGCATGCCTGCAAGTGCATGGAATGCTATTTTTGTTGCATTCACCTCCTCCGCAGTCCGTGGTAAGCTGATGTGGTTGCGTACGTGGGACAGGAGTGCATCTAGCACATGGGACAGCACACGGGAGAAACAGGGTTAGGAGATTCCATGCTGCTGCCCCACTGTGTGCTGATAAGTGCCTGTGGCAAGGAGTGTAGCACAGACACCACCTTCAGCAAGGGGGGAATGGCTGTCCGGATATTTATTATGCTCACCAGGCCATCATGTATCAGGTCCACTATAGTGGTGATGGTGTCCCTGTCCAGCTGGCACAGGGTGTGGATCTGAGCAGGGGTGAGATTGAATGGGGTGGCCCTTAGGCGAGGGATTAGTGGCTGCCTGCGGGGTACAACTGGCTGCACATTGGGTATCTGCTATGCCATGATGGCCCTCCTCATGCGCCTATGCTGCGTCCTCCGCCTCACTGCCTCCTCAATGAGTAGCTCTGCAGGTATGTCCTCCAGCTCCAATACTGCTACTGCTAATGGTAGCATTGTGGATTTGAAAGGGGTGTTGGGTGTGGTGTGTGGGAGTGGGCCTTTTGTGCTGTGCCACAGACCATTGGCTCCACCTGTGCTGATTGTGAGCACCTGTGGCAGATTTCTACACAACCAGACTCCTCTTAACGCCTAGTCCACGATGCCGGTGTTTCCGGCATCATTGCACCCGTTATTACCGGCATGTACATGCCGGTGGTTGCGTGTCCATGCACCTCTTAATGTGGAATTACTTACGCAATGCCGGTATCACTGGCACGGCTGCCGTGTGTCACTGCTGATACCGGCAATGGTGTGGCCGGGCTAGGCAGGTCCCTGGCTATGCCGGTAACACCGGCATTGCGACTCGGACTACAGTGGTCTGGAAAAGGGTGCCGGTACGGAAATAACGGCAACGCTATTTCCAGACCTGCATTCTTGTAATGAGGCCCATTGTCTTCATGTTTTGGCAAAATTATTGCAACCCTAATTATAGCAAGAATACATTGAATATTACAAACAGAACATGTTAAGGTGCAGTAATTTACATTAATCTAGTCGTGGTGCAACACCAGTCCAGTAGGATTCCCAATGGTTTTTAACTTAATTTGAGATTAAGTTGATGTTTACCAGGAATGTAGTTAAGTGGGATATGGGGCATTTTTTAAGCACAAAAGTCCATTGATGCTGGTCGAAACATGTAAGAATTAAAGAACACTTACCAGCACTTTAAGTTAACTCATATACAACATGTTATTGCACTATCACAGTTGGTGGTCACATGAGAATGCATTGCACAGGAAGCATGGTAAGAGGGTACAGGTTAAGCGTGCTCCATGAAGACTGACACTTAAAATCAGAATCAAAAACCTCTGCCTGCTTACGGTGGTGTGAATGTGCAATTTGTATTGAACTAATGAGGTGGCAATTGAAGAGGACCTCAGGGCCCAAAACGAAGGCAGCTTTCCAATCCCAAGGAAGATCAATGCTACTGCTGTTGTGATCAACATAAATCAGTCATTTGATGAACCTGCATTAACTGTGCCAGTCTTCCCCGGCAACACTCCAAAATCTCTGCACCACATGGAGTAGGTACTGCGGCTGCAGCAGGCATTTAATCTGTTCAGGAACCACTTTAACCAGCTGGGCCTCCCCTTCTGCACTGCAGTAAGGTGTAATAGGACTTTTAGAGGAAACTGTTCACAATTACATATGTTCTAGTTGCTCTTTTGTACATGCAAGGATTGTGTTTGTATCCACTGTTCACATTATTTGTTAGAAATGTATAGCACATTAAATTAGACACATGCCCATGTTTGTGTCCAGATGAGCAATTGTCATAATTTGTTTTATTTGTTTTATTTGTATATAGTTCTGCCATGAACCTTTACAAAAAACAGAATCTCGAAAAAAGATCACAATTATACATCGCAAAAAACAAACAAACCACAAGTCAAACAACCTAAAAAGAGAAATTAAATGTTTGCACAATACATACATTATTCTAAAATAAGCTAAAATTTCGCCATTTACAGTTGCCAGTCCAAAAAACATTATTCCATTATTTTACAGAGTTTTAGGACTCGTACAACCGACGCTGTTAGAGCAATATAATAACCGGAAACCAAGTAATCCCAAAAATACTCTGCTATAATCCCTTCTTCTTGAGATACAAATCTACCAAACAACATCTTTCGAACTGCCCATGTGCCCTCACACTCCATCAATAAATGCCTTAGAGGTAGATTTGCGGGGCTGACACAAACATTACACAATTGTAGGGCATCTTCTATCCCTTTGACCAGCTAGAATGTGGGAAATTAACCAAGAGTTAGCATGCATGCATGCCCAACTTTCCATCCTTAATTCATTTGCCTATGCCTAATTTATACAGGCACGGTTACGTTTAAAGCCATCATGCATATTTGCCAGAAATGCACCATACTCATTGCTGTGTTCTAGTTAGAAAATTAGATCGTCTGATATGTTGCCCATCTGGCATTTGGAAAATGGCAAAAAAAACAAGATGCATGCTAAGATGTTCATGATTTAATAAATTGCCTAACTTCAAATGAACTTACTGTTGATCATTGTTTATTGAAATGCCAGTACATTCCTCCAAATATCATAGGTATAACTACCAAACCACTCTTTACAAAGATCTGCAAATGCTCCAATTTGTGGCCAGTTACTGTGCTTAAAAAAGCACCATTTGCCACTGCGTTTCTCAAATTCCTTGAGGAATAACCCTAAAGCACCAGTAATGTGTTCTTTAAAGGGGAAGTTCTCTCAGGAATGTTATTGGCCCAATGGATCAGGCATGTATTTTTGAGAGTATATTTATGAATGGTAATCTTTTTCCCAATACATCTTACCTTTGGTTCGGTTTTCTCACATTTGTGCATGGTATGGTATGGTATTGTTTATTTATAAAGCGCCTATACACAGGCAAGTGTTTCAAAGCGCTCAAGGAGGGTGGGAACACAGTGAAAAAACAACAGTTGCTCAGCGCCCTTGAATTTCTGAAGCGATAACGGTCTGCACAGGCAGATTAGGTGGATATGGTACATTTACCAGTTAGGATACAACAAATAGGCCTTATAGCGATTCTGCAGTTTTTTCAAGTGCACATTAAGGGTTAAGACAAGGAAGGACAAAGATCTACAGGCAGAGCTGTAGTGCAAGTGCAGGCAGGACGAGGGAGGGGCAGGGGACCAAGTGCACCCAGTCAGTAGAGACTGGGGAAGTGCGGAGAGAGAGCTCTCAGGGTGTATTGAAAGTGCAGTGAGTGGGTGGGGTGCAGGGCCCTGAGGCAAGTGCAGTAGGACTGGCAGGGGTGCCTGGGACCTGTGAGACTCTGGGGTACACCAGGCTGCCAGTCAGTGAGCTGTATGGAAGGAGGGAGAGAGGGAAGAGCAGAGAGCTAGGTTAGCAGAGTTTCCAGAAAGATCCACACACACACACACGCACACGTAAAAGTTTACTTTCTTTTCACAAAAAGAAGAAAACAATTTACACTTTTAAGAAAATACTAATAGTCAGGATTTTACCAAGCTGTTATATTTTTTAATTCAAGTTAAACATAGAAGATTGAATCTAACGAATCATTGAAAACCATTTGAGAATATAATGATTGCAGGAAAACTTTGTTTACTACAAGGCAGAGCACTAATGTTTAGTTGTCACATTCTATTCAAAGGTTTCACATTGCTTTCATCGATCTGTAATTGAATTGTGAAGTCAAAGTTCTGTGTGGTAAAATATAATGCACTTGTGTTCCATCTTCTTTTTTGTATCGATGCACATGGCGTTCTGTTTGTTCAGTCCCCATTGATGCGTCGACAATATGTATTATTGCCTAATGACACCAGTATTATTTGGGGGGAGGATGGTGGGACTCATGGAGGAAAGGAGACTTAGGACTAAGAGTATGTTAGTCACTCCGGTTAGAAACTTGTAATTACTTTTACATCCCGTCCCCTTTCCTCCAGACTGTATGGGCGATTACAACTGAATGTAGCCCCAGGGTGGAGAGGAGAGCCTCCTTAAGCAATCAAGTACCTTAGAACCGCCTGTCCGAAGGCCACGTCTGACTTAGAGCCGGCGTCCAAACAGTAATGCTTACAGAAAGCTGAACTGGTGGCCCAGGTAGCTGCCCTGCTTATGACCTGCCACAGAACCTGCATCTGGAATGCGATGGCCGTGGCCTTGGCCCTGACGGCATGGGCGTGCATGTTGGCTGGCAGCGGCTTGCACTGCCCCTTATAGGCGTCTTTGATAGCTGCAGCCATCCACCTTTCGATCCAGCATTGGATGCCTGATAAACGGGTCTGGAACCCCCAAAGGTGACAAAGAGTTTGTCCGACTTGCGGAAGCCCTTGGTCCTATCCAGATCGAATTTCAGCACACGTCTGACATCCAGACAGTGCAAGAGTCTCTGAGCCTCGTCCTGGGGGTCAGCAAATAATGCAGGTAGGATTATTTCCTCGTTTAGATGGAATGCAAAGGGTACCTTAGGTAGGAACACCGGGTGACTCCGCAGGATCACCTTATCCATGTGGAAAGTGGTATAGGGTTCTGACGCCACCAGAGGCTGATCTCACTGACTCAGTAAGCGGAGGTGAGACCTACTAGCAGATCTGTCTTGATGGTGACCAGCCTGATGTCCGCGGACGCCATTGGTTCGAAGGGTTTGTGCGCCAAGGCGCCCAACACCACATTGAGGTCCTACATTGGGTGTGGCTTCTTGATGGCCGGGTAAAGCCTGGACAAGCCTGCCAGATGTTTCTTGACTATCAGGTTGGAAGAGGAGAAGACCTCCTCCTCCGAATTTCTGTAGGCCTCTATGGCTGCGATATAGGTGCTAAATGTGTTCTCCTGTATGCCTGAGTGGGCAAGGTGTGCCGAGAAAGAGAGCACATCGTCCAGTGTGCACGTCAGGGGGTTGATCTCCTTAGAATCTGCCCAGTGACAGAACCTGCTCCATTTACTCCTGTATTGGCCCCTAGTGGCCTTGCTCCTAGTGCTCTGGATGATCTCCAGGTTAGCCCGAGAGAGGTTCAGGTGCTTGAGGGTGATCTTCTCAGGAACCATGCTGTGAGGGCTAGCTTCCGAGGAGCGGGTGGAGAACCCTGCCCCCCTGCTGCGACAGGAGAGGTGCTGGGCCCAGCGGAAGGTGAACGGGTGGTTGGTCCGAGAGGTTGAGCAATTTGGAGAACCACGGTTTATCACTATGATGCTTAGGTGACAAGTCTCTTTTATCTTGCAGAGTACCCTGGGGATCAGGGGTGTGGGTGGAAAAGCATAGGCTGTCATACCCTCCCATTGAATCTGCATGGCGTCGCCCAGGGAGCCGGGGCCTAGTCCCTGCCAAGACACGATCTGATGGCACTTCCTGTTCCTCCAGGAGGCAAATAGATCCACCTGAGGATGGCCTCATGTGTTGAAAACCACCTGCAGCGCCTGGTCGTCAAATGCCACTCATAATTGTCTGCTCCCAGCCTGCTGAGTCTGTCCGCTTCCAAGTCGGCCTCCCCTGGAGGTGGATGGCCCTGAGGTAGATGTTTTTTTCCAGGGCCCATTCCCACATGCTGACCACTAGGTTTCAGAGCGGAGGGGACCTGGTACACCCCTGCTTGTTGACGTAGTACATGCTGGTGGAGTTGTTGGTCTGGATCAAGACGATCCTGCCCTTGATGAGAGGAAGGAATGCCCTGAGGGCTAGCCAAAAGGCTCTGAGCTCCAGCCAGTTGATATGCGAGAGGACCCCTGCCTTGATACCCAGTAAGTGCTGGTACCACCAAGCCAAAGTCACTGGTCTGGTAAGGAAGTGCATAGTGGCCCTCTTAATGGCTGTAATCTTGTCCTCCGAAGGAAATACCTTGTCGGAGCTTGTATCCCAGATGAGGCCCAGGAAGGTGAGGCTCTGCGTGGGCTGCAGCTGAGACTTCTTGAAGTTGATGGTAAACCCCAGGTCATGGAGTGTACCCATAAGCGCGGAGGAAGTGTGGACAACCCCCTCCGGGGATATCGCCCTGATGAGCCAGTCATCCAGGTACGGGTAGACATGGTGGCCCTGGGCCCTGAGGAGGGCTTGCACTGCATTCATAAGTCTAGTAAACACCCTTGGGGCTGAGTTGAGGCCAAAGGGTAGCACCTTGTACTGGAAATGACAGCCCATGATCCTGAAGCGTAGGAAGGAGCGATGGGGGTGCCAAATCGGGACGTGTAGGTAGGCGTCCTTCAGATCCAGGGAGCACATCCAATCTCCCTTGTCTAGTGTCTCTGCAATGAGTGTGGGCGTAACCATCTTGAATTTTTGAAGTGGGAGGGAGAGGTTGAGGGTGGAGAGGTCCAACACAACTCTCAATGCCAGCCTGGTTCTTTTTTAGTATGGTGAAAATCTTGGAGTAGAAGCCTAATCCTCTCTGGGAGGCTGGTACTTCTTCCACTGCCTGGCTCTCGACAAGCGACTGGATCTGCGCCAACAGAGTTGCCATCCCTATCTGTGGGAGCAGAGGGGAGGAAGGAGGAGAGGGAGGTATAGGTAGGCGGTAACCCGTGGATACTATTGAGAGGATCCAAGGGTCTACGAAGTTCTGATGCCTAAAATGCACGTGAGAGGCTACCCTCCCCCACACTGAAGACACATGGGCCCGGAGGGACACATCATGCCTTTTTGCTCTCTGAGGCTGCTGCTGAGGAGGGGCACAGGAAGAAGCCCTTGCCCCCCCCTTTTTGTTGCTTGAGCCGGTGCTGACTCCGCAAGCGGTCAGGTTGTCTTGACTTCTGTTCCTGGAATCCCTGGAACCCGGCAAACAACCACCCCTTATCAGAGCATTGATGTAACTGGGTGTACGCCTTGGGTGGGGCTTTCGTAAGAATAGATAAAGACTTTGCTGTTTGCGAGCTGTTCTTCTTCTTATCCAATTTCTGGTTGGTGGTAGTGGAAGAGGTCACTACCCTCGAAAGGAGGGTCCAATATGCAATCCTGGACTTCGGGGTTGAACTTTGTAGCCCAAAGCCAGGCTGTCTTTCTCATGTCTGTGGCGATGCAGATGGCCCGGCAAGAGGTGTCACTGTGGGCCACTGTGGACTCCATGATGTCTTGCGCTACCAGCTTGGCTTCTCCTAGACCTGCCTTAAAGCGTACCTCAGTAGAACAAAAGAGGCTGCCCAGGAGCGGGGAGGACTGGAGGGCTGGAGAAGCTATAACTAGGGGGTTGTCCTTCCCTCTATGAGTCAAAGGAATGCAAAATAATTCAAGTGCAAACAGGTTTTAGACCATTTTGGATGCACATACAGTTAGGGCAACCATTGTTAGGAACAGCATGCTCGCTGCTGGTGAACACACATCTCTTACACAGATGAAAAGTGTCAGCTTTTTATTATTCATTGGCTGATGATTTTTCTTTTGCACAATAGTTAAGTATTTATATATACATGACAGTACATGATGACAGTTGTAATGAACAAACACATGGCTATGTCAAAAAGTTCAATGGAGCATGCTTACAGGTAACTTGTAGTGTAAACCATCCACTTATATATTTAGCAGACAACTTGTTAATAGGTGGAATGTGCCATATGGTTAGGTGCAGAAAACACAGAATGAGAGTGCAATTAGGGGAGATGTTGGTTGTAGGTCTCCTAAGCCCGGCTGAAATCTGACCTCATATTTGGTCTACGTCTGAGTAGAATGTTAGAAGTATGGGTACAGCATAAAAAATAGCCCATGAAGATTCTGTGTCTGTGTGCTGCTGACGTTTCGGCAGAATAGATGGACGCCTTCTTCTGGGGCCAAAAAAAGTCAGGGAACTCACTGTTCGTGCTGTGAGTAGGGGTGGATGAATCAAGGGGGTATCATCGCAGGGCAGGCAGGAAAATAGGAGACGCCACGGTGGGCGAAGGTTATGGAGGCTGCCGCAGTGTGGGCAGAGAGCCTGTAGGGAGCAGGCACTGGCCCCCTAGTGATGGGACCAGGGTCCGGCTGGATCCAGGTGACACGAGCCTGGAGGTAATGTATGAACAGAGCCCAATGCAGGAGGCGGGCTGGATCCCTGTAAGATGGAGGTGAGGTCATCAATGCTGGATTGCAAAGGTGAATACCGTCTAGTTCGCCCTCTGAAAGTCAGGGCAAACAGGAGCAGGACCGGCTGTTTCTTCTTATCCAATTCCTTGTTGGTGGTAGTGGAAGAGGTCACTACCCTATCAAAGGAAGGTCCAATATGCGATCCTGGATTTCGGGTTGAACTTTGTAGCCCAAAGCCAGGCCGTCTTTCTCATGTCTGTGGTGATGCAGATGGCCCGGTAAGAGGTGTCGATGTGGGCCACTGTGGACTCCATGATGACTTGCGCTACCAGCTCGGCTTCTCCTAGACCTGCCTTAAAGCGTGCCTGGCTCTGCACTGGGTGTTCTGGAAGGAAGTCTGATATTTCCCGACACAATATTCTGCCAAACCTGCAAGCCTTTGCAGATGACGGCATGTCAGGGTCCTCCTCCTCATTTGTATCCGCCTGGGTGTCAGGCTGGTCTGCCGCGGGAGGAGGGGTGCTGGGTGCCGTGAGCTGCAGTGTGGAGACCGGAGCCGGATGCTGCTGCAGAGGTTGGCTCGGAACCGGCTGCACTGGGGGCGGATTCGAAGGAGCCGGCAGCAGGGGCTGTGCTGGGACCTGTGGTGCCAGAGCCATGGGAGAAATGACAATAGCCACCGATGGAGTGACCGGAGGGAGCAAGTCCCTGACTGCATCCCTTAGAATGGCCCCCATCTGGGGGGTTCGCATCAGCCCCAAAAACCTTTAGAAGAACATGTCCTCAGAGGCTGAAGAGAAGGCAGAGGATACTGACAAAGTGGCTGGGGACTGCTGGGGCCGTAGCATACTCAGTCTGGGTTGCAGGGGGAACCTGCCTTGCACTACTGATGGATACACTGTAGGCCACATACTTGGTTGATACCAGTCCTGCCTTGAAAATCGTTCACCCGTCTGCTCTGTGCCTAGGAGTGGCATCGGACGAGCGTCCATGTTGTCTGGCGTGGCTGCCATTTTGTCGGGCTGCGTGCCACGTGCCAGAGTCATGGTGCATGGCCCTCCGGACACAGCCTCGCCCAAGACTTTTGGTGTTGAAACATGAGGCTTATCCCGCACCTTAGGTCTAGGCCTGGAAGGCGTATCGCCCTTGGCATTGTCGCTGGTAGTGCTGTGTAAAGGCGCCCCCTCGGACATGGAGCTGGTACTAGGGCTTAGCCCCTCGGGTTTAGACCCCGGTAGAAGAGCCTTGCAGTCCCTCAGCACTGATACCGGCAGGGTCCGAAGACCCCCCGGCTGTAAGGCCAGTAGCTGGGTTAACCTTGGTGCGTGTGCTGGTAACAGAACCCGAGAGGTTCCTCCCGCTTGGGTGTTTTCTCAGGAAGGAATCGCACTTATGGGTGTGATGGAAAATAACGGCCCTCCCTTGGGCCTCGATCTCTGCTGGTCAAACTTCTTCAAGCAAGCCCTCTGGCGACGACACTTCGAAGAGTTCGCTTCACCTAGCTAGCCTGTTCTTTACTGCGCGTGGAGTCAGAGAGTCACATGCGGTGCAACCTTCGCAGCCCTGGTCAGGGCCAAGGCAGCGGAGGCAAAGATTGTGGGGGTCAGAGGTGGGAAAGTGTCCCTCGCAGGCTGGACACCTGCTGAAACCCGCTGAAGTCGACATGCGCCGTGGAGGAATGTGACGCCGGAGGACCAAAATACCTAGATGACAAATAAAGACAAAAAGATAAGAGAAGAATCTCCGGGGAAGGGCGCGTGGAATTACATAGCAAGGCCAAACCTAGGAGAGCTGGTGAAATCGGCCCGTTCCCGTCGATGCGGAAAAGGGCACTGAGGAGGGCGCATGCTACCAGTGTCACACCCCTGTGCGCCTCTAAATTCAAAGGGGAAGAAGGTTTTTCTGGCGAAAAAGGTTCTGTCTCCCGTTCCTAGGAAGGGACGTCAATACAGTATGGAGGAAAGGGGACGGGATGTAAGAGTATATGGTTATTACTGTTCCATTACTGATAATTATCTTCAAGTTCAAGAACCCATCCCCAGGAAGATTGTATCCACAAATCCGAAGGACGTACACTCTTTGCGTCAACTTGAATATCAATGCGGCACATCGTTAATTATGAAGCATACAATTGCATACATATTATGTAAAAGTTTACTTTGTTTACTTACATTATTTGCCGATTTTCCAGTCTAGCAATGTAAAGTGAATGACCGTCTTGCTTGAAAGCTATTTATGAACAAAACCTTAGTATGTCATGTTTAATCCTAGTGAATCGTATCATTTCCTTGTGGTTACTCGTCACATTGTGTCCTTGAAAATGTTAGTGCGAGGCATTCAGGGACAAATAAAAAAGAGAACCTGTATTGTGTGGTCATGTTGCCAAAGGAAGGTTACATTTTTGGGAACAAATACCACAAAATGAAGAATATAATCTTCAAGTTTTAATTGAAAGCTGTGCTGTGAACATAAGAAAATGATTTAACTCGTAACAAGAAGCAAATATTTTCTTTGTTATGTACTATAAATAAACACATTCTTAATTTCAACCTTGTTTAATTATTTTAAAAATGTTAGCATGCAAGACTACATGTGGACATGGGAGTCTTGTTATGTACTATAAATAAACACATTCTTAATTTCAACCTTGTTTAATTATTTTAAAAATGTTAGCATGCAAGACTACATGTGGACATGGGAGTGCTCATCTGGTCAACTAATGTTACAGTGCAAATAGATTATAACTTGTCTTCAAAATCAAATTTATTTTGGTACTATCAATAACGACTAACTTCTTTCAACCAAATTCAAACAGTGTCCTACAATAACCCCAACACTTTATCCACGATTGTATGTGAGTTTGCTACAATATTAACCAGTGGCATCATGTGCAGGGACTGCTGGGGGAGCTGGTTGGTGTCCCACTGCAAAGACAATTACGTTGCCATATGAGCAGAGCACACCAGAAACAGGTGTCCATGTTATGTTATGTTGTTATTTGTACCGTGCACCGCTGCCATTTTCATGGTCTCCATGTGCCCTGTGTCACCCCGGTTTGGCCAACTGTGGCACATGCAGCCTGGAGCGGTGCAGGGCCTGGACACCACACAGTGCTGTGTGCTCAGGGCTGCCCAAGGCATGGCTAGTCTGTGCGGCTGACAGATGCCCGTGGCCATAGAGGCTGGGCCCCGCAAACACCTGCTGCCTGCCTGTCTGCTTACTGTGGCATTTTGTTTTCTGTGCATGTATGATGAGCTTTGTCAGAGATACCCTGAAAGGAGGCCATCACACAGCAGTGGGGGCTTGAGGGGCCTGCACTGTCTGCACCTAAGGTTCCGGTCTGGCCAGGTTGTGACACGTACCATGCTTTTCTTAAATAAACCAAGCATTGTGTGCATTGGTTATTGGCTAGAGTGCAGTTTGTGACTGCCAGTTGAGAACTTTCTTGCTGTGTCCTGTTGGCTTCTCTTTTGGGCATCCTGTCTGGGACAGCAGTGTTGCCATGAGCCTCATTATGAGTCTGCCGGTCCGGAAATAAGGGTGCCGGTAGCAACATACTGGCACCCTTTCCGGACCAGCAGACTACAACTCTGCTTTTCGGGGCCTCTGCACCCGGGAGGAGCCTCGGCTTTCCGGGCGCAATAGCCCCGGAAAGCAGAGTTGTCACAGAGTGCTTCAGAGTCCCCATTCCCGTGGAGCCCTATAGGACTAGGCTCCACGGGAATGAGGACTAATTCCCGAACCGTCGGGACTTGTAATGTCCCAGTGACACCAGGAAGACGGGCGCTGGAAACAATGTTACGGGGTTGGCGGCAACGCACCTGTGGCATCAGTGGATTACTGCCAACCTCGTAATGAGGCCTCATGTCTTCCTGCTCTCCCCAGCTGCCTGTAGAACGGTGGTCTTGAGCAGGACACGGACAGCAGTGGGGCCTTATGCTCATGCTCTGCACCCCACATGCACAATGGGTGGCACAGTAGGAGCACGATTCATGTCACACTCCAGGACGGGGACTGCACTGCAGGACCAATAAGGGGCAGAGCCAGATGAGCAGCATGAGCACACAGCTCCATGGTCCACCCCTGTCTGGATGTTAC
The DNA here is from genome assembly GCF_040938575.1 of Ambystoma mexicanum. Classification (NCBI taxonomy): domain Eukaryota; kingdom Metazoa; phylum Chordata; class Amphibia; order Caudata; family Ambystomatidae; genus Ambystoma; species Ambystoma mexicanum. Next base: position 791,600,471 of record NC_090932.1, on the reverse strand, counting down.
AGGGATAGGGCACTGATTAAAGTCACCATGTGTGGTGCAGGAATGATTGTGTGTACGTTTATCATTAATTGTCCAAGGTGCATTTGGTGGCAAAAGTAGCATGACTTTCTTCGTGGCATAGGCCCCCTTGCCCCCAATCTTGCAAATCTGGATAGTCCCTTGGTACTAATGGCTCATAATATACCACCAACACCTACACCCAGGTGACTGGTGTGTTCATGTGTTTCCGTACTTGCATCCTCTCCATCGAGACAGCCAGCCGTGGACATGGGGAAAGATATGAATGTTTTTACACCTAGGCACCAATATGTGGCAAGTTTGTGTTTATGTTCTGGCTGTTGGGTGGCGGGTAACAGTAAATTATCTCTCATATAATGGCATTACTGTCACAAGAGCTTTTACAATCAGGTCCCAGTCTTTCTTCAATGTAAATTCAAGCACCCCATCACAACAAAACGTAACCGTATCACACCCCGACACAGCCAACCCATCTTCACACGTCTCAATAAACACTACTTGATTACACACACTGAAAACTTGCATCGCCACCTCAAACTCAATACTTAGACAAACGCAAAATTCTGTCCATCAGTTCACCCTTGTGACTCTCCCACCTCCTTCAAAATTACAGATTATAGATTGTTAATGAGTGATATCATTGTTTTTGTTAAAGAGACTTGTCTAGCCTCTGAAGAAGCTTGCTGGAAGAGGCAATAAGCAATGCCCTCTCCAAGTGAAACACATGTTGTGCAAAGGCAATTGCTACAAAATGCAAATATGCTTGAGATGACAACTTATTGAAGAATGTGTGTTAACTGAGATGGAAATTGGAAGTGTTTTCCCAGATATGTTTGGGCTGTTGAATTCGACAATCATTGATTATGGGACAATACATTAAAGTTCATATAAAGATTGAACAGTTACTTGGAGGTTTCGAGGATCTTTTCCTTATATATCATAAATGGGACACGAGAGAGGATTGGTGATTTAGTTTTTTTGTTCTATTAGTGATCTGCACAAGAAGGGATTTCACCTTCCCCTCGCAAGACCCAGTTATTATACACAGTTTTAAACTAGCACGAGTGTACACATCAGGGATCACGTAGAATGTTTCCGTTACTAGAGAATTATGTGTAAATAAAGTTGCAGAGAGATGAACTTTGAGATCAATGTATACACACCAATCGATATAGGCATAAGTGAAGATGCATTCATGGAGAAGAATAAATGTTGATGGATAAAGATCGATCAAAGTATACATTTCTATATACATGAAAACTCATAAATATAGTTATAGATGCAGAGAGAGATGGATACAGCCATCGAGACACACCTATGGATCAAGGTATATAGACAGACACTAATGGATATGTACTTTTATATATACAGAGAGAGATAAATTACATAAAAAATGTATATCATCAGTTAGAAAAGTCTATTTCGGATTCAAAAATCCATAAAACACATAAGTCCAAGCAATACATACAAGAATAAAACCCTTCCCTTAAGAACATCCACAAAAACCACATTATGCATCTGCAAAACAGTCACATAATAAAATACCAAATAAAATACAATATAAACTGCCGTTACCGCAACAATATCAAACCTACAATTTGAATACCCTTCCCAATGTAGCTAATTGGGGGAGTCAACAACACTCCTCGCCCTGTTACCTCAATTACCCTTTTCTAAAGGACAATGCTCTTTTCAAAAAGGTAAGTAAAGCCCATGCAACCAAAACAGAGTATGCGCTTAAAAGAAATGAAATAGCCTCTCTGTAATGGTGAATCTTAGTTTCCCTAAGGACTGGAATTATTGTCGTTCTCCGTATCCCTATGTACCATGGGCAAAATAGTAACAAATGCACCAAATTTTCATTAATATACCCACACAATGGACAAACAGCACTATCCGGATATCCTTTCCAGTTCACTGTGTTCCCCCGCAAACTGAGACAATCAAACCTTGCCCTAGTGATTAGCCACTGTTACGCTCACCTGGTTCCCACAGGGGCATCGATCGGACCCGGACAGCTGCGGTCTCCACCAACGTGATGGTAAGTGAAGAGATGACAGTCTGGACTGGCCCACCTAATCTTGTCTGTTGGACTCGTAGAAGTATTCTCCTGCAAGTGGAGAAAGGGATTTAGCCACCCGTGGACTTTAGTGATGCCCCCCCAACTGTTCTCGTTCTCCCCACTAATCACCTCCGATATCCCCTCTTGGTAACCTCACCTTATGTTTTTAAATGATGAGCTCTCCATCCTGCATGGCATGCAGGGGCACGTAGATACCAGTTACTTCACTGGTTTGAAGGTACTGGAGGAGTTCCGGAGGAATATTGACTCCAGTGTCTATAAAGTTCAAAGAGTTCAATATGTCCGATGTTCACTCTTGTTCCATTCCCTCGTTAGGTTGCAGCTGGGTCCAAAAGAATATTGCCTGGAGGCAGCTGATGGCGTTCAGGTAAGACTCTGTATTACCAAACACTGTCCGGTAAAAGTTGCATGAGTTTAACTTGCTGTTTTCTCTCCCTTTATAGGTGCGGCATAGTAAGATGCAGCGAATTAAAGGATAATACCTCCGGTGGTAAAGCAGGTAAGCCTATGGTGGCAAAGAGATTGGGCCTCATTATAAATCAGGCGGTCCGGAAATAACGGTGGCGATAAACCCGCCGCCACTGTTATTTCCGGACCGCCTGATCCCGACTCCTGCAGGCGAGAGGTGATGTTCTCGCCAGGTTTGACCTGGCGGGTTTAACACCGCCCGTCTGCAGGCGGCCGAGGAAACACCAGCAACATTACGAGAGCATTAAGCGACGCGTGCTGAAATAATGTCCTTTCCAGGCTTGGAGATGTGCTGGGTCCGGAATCAGGTAAGGAATCAAATAATGTCCGTGATCTAACCTCTTCTCCTTTCTTTTCCTTTTGTCTAGGAGCTCCGGATTCGAGGCGGGCGTGGCAGAAGACTGGATGCTGACTTGCAGACACGGTGAGCGTTACGCTGCTGGATGCAGAATAACACGAAGCATGAGCTGCTGTTCGGGCGTGGTTTAAATAGCCTGCAAAGTAGTCCCAGGTAAGAAGTTCCCCAGAACCACACCCGAGTAAAAAAATAGTCCCTGTAATAGAATAGTCCCATCCAGGCCTCACGTTGGCTTGGACTCATTTGCAGCATGGTCTGCATAAGGTAAGTAAAGTCTATGAGCCTGGCGCCTATGGCACCAGGACTGATTTCTATGATGAGCCTGGCGCCTAAGGCGCCAGGACTGAATCCAAACAGCCCGCAGCCGGGGCTGTTGGGGTTTTAATGAGTATCTGGATGCCTGCTCCCGGGGCTGATGGACTCGATCTGGATGCCCGGGGGTAGGCATCATGACAACACTCCCCCCCAAAGCCCCTCCTAAAGTTGTTCTTCCCCTTGGTCCTGGCTTGTCTGGGAAGTCCCGATGGAATTTTTTCACCAATCGAGGAGCATGAACGTGGTCACTAGGTTCCCATGACCTTTCTTGTGGTCCGTAACCCTTCCAGTCGATTAAATAAAAAAAGTCTTGATTTAACCATTTTAGAGTCCAGGATGTTTTTTTACCTCGAATTCAGGTTCTCCATCTATTAGGATGGGGTCAGGTGGTTTGGTTAATCTTGTCCCGGGTTGAACTGGTTTTAGAAGTGAAACATGAAAGACAGGATGAATCCGCATATTAGAGGGTAATTCTAATTTGACGGCCACCGGGTTGATAATGGCCTTAATGGTGTAAGGTCCCAAATATCTAGGATTAAAAGTCTGAGTTCCTTTCAGAGGTATATGTCTTGTAGCCAGCCAAACTTGGTCTCCGATTCGATATGGTGGGGTCTCACTTCTATGTTGATCAGCATTTTTCTTGTATTTCTCTTTTGCTTGTTTCAAATGTTTTGTTGCCTCTTTAAAAGCTTTGGTAATAGTAGAATGCAGATGAGTTACTGCCGGCATTTCTAAATGCTGAGGCAAATCGAGTTCTGAGGTTCGAGGATGATGTCCATATATGGTATAAAAGGGGCTTTGTCCGGTTCCTGAATGTAAAGAGTTATTGTATGCGTAGTCAGAAATCCATAAAATGTCCTTCCAATTACTTTCGGTTTGGTGGAGCATATAAAGTAGGTATTGTTCAAGAGTCTGGTTGGTTCTCTCCGTCTGACCATCAGTTTGGGGATGGTGACTGGTTGATAACCTTACGTCGATTTGTGCGAATTGACAACACTTCTGCCAAAATTGCAAAATGAACTGACTACCTTGGTCAGAGATCAATACGGAAGGAAATCCATGTATTCGAACAATATTTTCGAGAAATTCCTTGGCCAAGATTGAAGCAGAAGGTAATCCTTTTAAAGGAATAAAGTGGGCCATCTTGGAAAAAAGATCCACAATAACTAGAATGGTGTTGAATCCATTACATGGCGGTAGATCTGTAATAAAGTCTAAAGACAAAGTGTGTCATGGTGTGGGTGGAATATCTAAAGGTTGTAAAAGACCAGCTGGTTTCTTCTTTTGACTTTTGTTCTGAGCGCAGATGCCACAAGGCAGTACAAATGACTTTACATCTTTTCGCCAGGTGGGCCACCAGAATTGTCTTTTAATTTTAGCTTCAGTTTTTGCAATACCTGGGTGCCCTTCCATCAGAGCTTCATGGTAATTGGAGATGACTTGTTCTTGTAGTTCCTTGTGTGGTAGAAATAGACGCCCTTGATAGTAAGGTAGGTCATTGACAACTGAATAATCTGGGTCCTTTTTAACCCAGTCCTGCAGGGCTGCTGAATTGAAAAGTTGTTGGATCTTTAAATGAATATCTTCTAAGGTATGTAGAGTAGTTATCCCAAGAATTCTTTGTTCAGGAATTATAGGCACCGGTTCCGGGTTTGAATATGCTTCTCCCATCCCAATTCGGATACAGCGTCTGCCTTACCATTCTTACAACCTGATCGATAAGTGATCTCGAAATTGAATTCGGCAAGGAATAAGGCCCATCGAAGTTGACGCGATGATTGGGCCTTGGCTGTTTTTAAATACTGCAAGTTCCTGTGATCAGTGATTACAGTAATGGTATGCCTGGCACCGAGAAGATAATGCCGCCAAGCCTTAAAGGCGGATTTGATGGCTAACAACTCTTTATCGGTAACCGCATAGTTTAATTCGGGGGGCGAGAATTTTCTGGACCAAAATGCTACTGGATGAAGTTGACCGGTTTCCGGATCCTTCTGGGACAGGACAGCCCCCATTGCTAAACTGGATGCATCGGTTTCAACTATGTATGGGAGCTCGGGGCGTGGATGCTTTAAGACAGGTGCCGATGTGAATTTCAATTTCAGTTCTTGGAAGGCTTTTTCAACCTCTTCGGTCCACAAGAAGCGTTTGTTTTTACGCAAAAGTGCTGTGATGGGGTGTACAACATATGAGAAGTCAGGAATAAAATCTGCGGTAGAAATTAGCAAATCCAAGCATGCTTTGCACCCCTTTAACTGAACTGGGTGATGGCCACTTGAGAATTGCGTCCACCTTTAGAGAGTCCATTCGGACTCCTTTTGGAGTCAGGATAAATCCAAGGAATTCAACTTCTGTAGCATGAAAAACACATTTTTCCAATTTTGCATATAACTTGTGCTGGCGTAGTTTCTCAAGGACTGCACGAACGTGCTTAATATGGTCTGATTCTGAGGAGGAGTACACTAGAATATCGTCTATGTATACGACAACACAGACGTCAATGAGTTCACGAAGGACATTGTTCATAAAATACTGGAAGGCTGCTGGTGCATTGTACAACCGAAGGGCATCACCTGATATTCGAATAATCCGTACTTGGTGCGAAAAGCGGTCTTCCATTCGTCACCCTTCTTTACACGTAGCAGATGATATGCCCCTCGGAGATCTAATTTAGTGTAGATGCAAGCATCCTTTACTTGATCTAGTAGTTCGGGGATCAGAGGCAATGGATATCGGTTCTTCACCGTGATCTGGTTCAATGCGCGGTAGTCTATGCACGTTCTGAGGTCACCTTCCTTTTTGGGCACGAAGAATAAAGCTGAAGATGCGGGGGATTTAGATGGACGAATGAAAGCCATTAGCAAGGTATTGGTCCAAGTATTGTCATAGGTGACGGTTTTCGGGTTCCGTAAGGGCGTAGATCCTACTGCATGGAAGTTGTGCACCGGGTATGAGGTCGATATGACAATCGTATGATCTATGAGGTGGTAAGGTGTTTGCCTGTTCTTTTTGGAAAACATCCTGGAATTCTTGATATTCCTGAGGTAACTGCATGACTGGATTAGCGACTGTAGCTAGGCTTTTGTTGAAGGTTTTTTCCGGGTAACAGGTGTGTGCACACTCCGGGAAGGTTACTCTCTTCTCTCGCCAATCAATACAAGGATTATGTGTTTCCAACCAAGGTATCCCCAGTATTATTTGGAACTGCAGGGCTTTGATTAAGTCAAACACAAGAGTCTCTCGATGCCCATCCTGACCCAACAGTGTCATCTCTGTGGTGGAATGAGTTACAGGCCCAGAGGCAATTTCAGTTCCATCGACTGTGGTAATAACATCCGAAGTGGTCTTTTTGCAGAGAGGTAGATTCATCCTAGAAGCCAATTCGTGGTCCACATAGTTTCCTACGGCCCCGCTATCAATGTATGCCCTCACTGCGTGCATACGTGATGGCTAACTTGGATCAATAAGGACCATTGGTATGATTAGGTGCGAGGTCTGAGTGTCCTTCTTTAAGCTCGGCAAGCGGACCTCTACGCTTGTCGGGCGTGGTCGTTTCCCGAATCAGGCTCTGTTTGATTTCTATCAGCAACTCCAACCACTTTCTTGGATGGTTTTATAGGGAAATCCCGTAGAAAATGTCCTGAGGCCCCACAGTACAGACACAACTGCATCTGTCGTCTCCTTTATCTTTCTTTTTGAGTTAAGGGTCCCGTAACCCCCCCGATCTGCATTGGTTCTGATGCATCTGTTCCTTTGGGAGTAACATTGGGTTTAACCAATACCTGATTCTCGAACTTAGCTCGGTCAGCTTTTCTATTCTGAAGTCGGTGCTCTAGCTGGACCACTAAGTCTATATATTCTGCGCAATCCTGATGTGGGTTCACAACTTGGGCCAAAACATCTTTGAGTTCACCCCGAAGTCCACGATGAAATAATGTAATTCGCTTTACCTCTGGCCATCCGGTTTCCACCACCAACCTATTGAAGGTTGCGATATAAGTTAGCAGGTCCTGGTTTCCTTGTCGTAGGGATAGAAGTTCGTTATCCAGGGCCTGTCCCTGTGAATGTCTGGCGAATAGTCTTTCCATGCTCAATTGAAAACCCTGAAAATCCCGAAGAAGAGGGTCATCCTGGTTGACTAATGGAATTGACCAATCCGCTGCGCTGCCACTAAGGTATGACAGTACAAAGGCTACTTTGGCTTGGTCGTTTGGAAAAGCACCTGGTCTGCATAAAAAGTGCAAGCGGCATTGGTTCATGAACACGGCAAACCTTTTCGGGTCCCCAGCAAAGCGTTCGGGTGGAGCTAAAGGAATGCTCCCTGGTAGAACCACTTGCACAGGGCTGCTCGATGAAACGGGGGTTGAATTCCCCCAAGTCCAGGTAGTGGTGTTTGCCCGGCTTGGTTTTGCAGCAGTTGTCTGGCAAGATCATCAGTGCGCTCCTTTGACACAATCAGTTCTCTCCTGAGGGCATTAGTTTCTTGGTGCGCGGAGTGCACTTCTGCCCTAAATTCTCCTAACAATTGGGCTAGTTGGTCGGTTTCTGAGGTCTCCATTACACCCGGGTGGGGATTTGTAGATAGGCTTCGTGTTCTGTTACGCTCACCTGGTTCCCACAGGGGTGTCGATCAGACCCGGACAGCTGCGGTCTCCACCAAAGTGATGCGTAGTGAAGAGATGACAGTCTGGACTGGCCCGCCTAATCTTGTCTGCTGGACTCGTAGAAGTATTCTCCTGTAAGTGGAGAAAGGGATTTAGCCACCCGTGGACTTTAGTGATGGCCCCCCCAACTGTTCTCGTTCTCCCCACTAATCACCTCCGATATCCCCTCTTGGTAACCTCACGTAATGTTTTTAAATGATGAGCTCTCCATCCTGCATGGCATGCAGGGGCGCGTAGATACCAGTTACTTCACTGGTTTGAAGGTACTGGAGGAGTTCTGGAGAAATATTGACTCCAGTGTCTATGAAGTTCAAAGAGTTCAATATGTCCGATGTTCACTCTTGTTCCATTCCCTCGTTAGGTTGCAGCTGGGTCCAAAAGAATATTGCCTGGAGGCAGCTGATGGCGTTCAGGTAAGAGTCTGTATTACCAAACACTGTCCGGTAAAAGTTGCATGAGTTTAACTTGCTGTTTTCTCTCCCTTTATAGGTGCGGCATAGAAAGATGCAGCGAATTAAAGGATAATACCTCCGGTGGTAAAGCAGGTAAGCCTATGGTGGCAAAGAGATTGTCTTTGTCGGTTTTCTCGGCTCACCTTGTTATTCCTTTTGTTTTCCCCCCAGGTGCTGGGCTTCAAAGAAGAAAATGATGGCGGCAGCGCCGAGTTGAAAGATGCGGTGGACTGGTGAGTATAACGCGGCGCTGCTGCTGACGAAGCGACGCGTGCTGAAATAATGTCCTTTCCAGGCTTGAAGATGTGCTGGGTCCGGAATCAGGCAAGGAATCAAATAAGGTCCGTGATCTAACCTCTTCTCCTCTCTTTTCCTTTTGTCTAGGAGCTCCGGATTCGAGGCGGGCGTGGCAGAAGACTGGATGCTGACTTGCAGACACGGTGAGCGTTACGCTGCTGGATGCAGAATAACACGAAGCATGAGCTGCTGTTCGGGCGTGGTTTAAATAGCCTGCAAAGTAGTCCCAGGTAAGAAGTTCCCCAGAACCACACCCGAGTAAAAAATAGTCCCTGTAATAAAATAGTCCCATCCAGGCCTCACGTTGGCTTGGACTCATTTGCAGCATGGTCTGCATAAGGTAAGTAAAGACTATGAGCCTGGCGCCTATGGCGCCAGGACTGATTTCCATAGGAAATTCTACAGAGGGGTAGGATGGGAGGGCGATGAGGAATACGTTGGAGGAACATCCAGTCGAAAGAATGTTACCAGTTGGTAAGTAACTTGTTCTTCAAATGAATTGTTAGGCAGAAACCTGTGCAGTTCCATTAGGGACCACTGCAAAATGTTCAAGACCCCAGGTGTTAGCAGTAAACCCAATTGGTAGCAGTCTGTACCACCCAGATTTACCTGGTAGCTGTGGCTGAGCAGTCAGACTTCTCTCAAGAAGAGTTAGGCAGTATATAGAGTATACACATTAGGGCCAAAAATACAGTAGTACAAGCAAACACTGACCAGAGTTTTGGTATACAAGTATATAATTATTTATTTAAAAACACACTTGTAAAAATACACTGGCACTAATATGTCAAGCAAGTTCAAACACAGCCACTAGAAATATATACACCTCCCTAATTCATTATTTGACAAGTCTAGGTTAATACACCACTTATTTAGCAAAACAGAGGTGAGCACGTAACCATAGATGGCACTCCAATAATTATTTAAAAAGGGAGAGAAAAGGCAGAAATAGGAAAAACACACAATACCAACACTTTTAAAGAACCACAGCAAGTCAAGAAAGGCAGGGTCTACTGTAGAGCAAAAAGTTCATAGGCCAGGCCCACTCTTGGAGAGAGCAAGGCGGAATATGCCCCAGATCATACAGTAGAAATGCACTAAAAGTATTTGCAGGAAAGTCAAAAAGAGGTTGGATCAAGTTAGAAAGGTAATGTTAACAGGTCCGAGGTCACCCCAGGATAGAGAGTCAAGGATTTACGGGACACCTTGGACGGTCTGTTGCAAGGGAGACCAGGCGGGACACAGTACCTGAAATGGTGAGAAAGCTCCAGCGGGGGCAGTTGTTCCTGGCAGCGGGTGCAAGCGGGTGCAAGTTGGTGCTTCGTCCAGGGGAAGAGAATATCTCGACGTGGAGGAAAGCTGGAGGTCGTTGCACTGCCAGGGAAGAAACCAGCCGCAGAGTTTCCCGGTTAAAAGGTACTACCCTTTTATTTGCGGTAGTGGTGAAGCGTGGCTATCCGGCCGCCGGGGTGCTTGGCACGGGCGATTCGACCACGAGACGATCCAGGAAGGCGAAAAAGGCGAACTGGTTGGTCCCAACAGCTCAAAGGAAAGAAGACTCTCCTAGAAGATCTTCTCTGTCGTCGGGAAAGTGGTGAGTTTCGTACAGCAGGGCTCCACCGGTGGTGTCGTCGTTGTAGATGGCTCAGCTTCTCCCTGCTTCAGATTCTTTAGGTCCTGTGGCGACTTCTGAAGTTCCAGTCCCCAAAGCCCTGCTTTTATGCAGAAAACCCCCATTCATCAGCCAAGCTGTCAATCAAACATGCTAAGTGGGGAGCCGGGCGGGACACCACTGGGCCAATCACACAAGAGTGCGACTTGAGTTGCCAAGGCAACTCTGTCCAGGGTGCCTATTCCCCCCCTCCCACACATCCTGTAGAGCCAGAGAGAGTGGCACCACTTGTGGAGGCTTCTGTGTAGAAGCCCACCAAAAGTGGAACAAAGGGCTCGACTTGGGTTGGAGTTACAGAGGTGAAAAACAAACGCCATTTTAAAACCGAGTCCTGGCAAAAAAGACCCAACCGGGGAATAAATATTAAATAAATAACCCGGCGGTATCTTTAACATTGCACCAAAAAAGGGGTGCGTTTAAAATGAATGGGAAAATCCCATAGGAAATATTCCGGTGGAATATTTCGGGTGGTAACCACTGTCACCAGCCAGAAACTCGACAAGGGGGGACGGAACAGTGTCCCCTTGGAAAACAGATCGAAATTACCCCTACCAGTACTTCCACAATATGATGGTTTGTACTGGTTCTGTTCACAATTTAAGACTAGTAAAGTCAATGGTAACTTTACATGCCCTGGGAGACAGTAGTCAGTCCCAGGGTATGGAGTCTATGTTTGGGGGTCACTATGACACCCCTGTGTTACTGCACTGAGGGTGCTGTGTAACACTTACCAAAAACACATGAAGCCCTATGGAGTAAAAGACCCCATAGCCCATAAAACACATTACAAAGTCAAAGGACATTCTCAAATCATGCCTAAGGGTGGGAGAAAAGAGTCTCACTCTTAGCAGGAGAAAAAAATAAACCCCAAAAATCCAGCAAAGCTGCTGGGGGACTCACTAGGTGTGGGAAATTAGCCTTTACAGAGAATTCTCCCTAACAATTGTGTCCTCCAACGTATTCCTCATATTTGATAGACTCCCAAAACAGTATGTAGAATTGGAGGAGGAAGGAGAATTTAGAATTGGCGGCTTTTAATAAGGTCGAATACAGTACCGCCTTACCAGGCGACACCCTGAGAGTGGGAAGCATCCAGACAATAATGCTTTGTGAACGTATGCAACGATGACCATGTTGCAGCATCACAAATGGATCTAATAGGTACTCCCCTTTGAAGAGCTGCAGAAGAGGCTATACCTCTGGTAGAATGAGCTCTCATACCCTCTGGCGGGTCCTTGCCTGTCAATTTGTAACATTCTGAGATACCAAGTATAATCCACCTTGACAAAGTCTGTTTCGAAACAGCTTGTCCCAATTTTCTTCCGGTGTAACCAATACAGAGTTGGTCATCCACTCTTAGTTTGGAGCATCTAGAAATACAGAAGCTTAAAGCTAATCTAGGGTCCAATCTATGGAGCCTCTCTTCCTCTTTACTGGCATGTGGCAGGGGGTAAAACGCCAGCAGAACAATCTTTTGATTTAGATAAGATACAACCTTAGGTAGGAAGGAGGGTTTTACCCTCAACACAACCCTGTTCTTGTGAAATACATAGAGTGGCTGGAGGAGAGTGCCTGTAATTCGCTCACTCTACGTGCAGATGTTAATGCAACCAACCATATGGTTTTGACCTCAATGAGCATGTGTGAAAGGGTTCAAATGGGGCACACATTAGAAGTTTTAGAATCAAATTAAGATCCCAAACTGGAACCTGAAAAGTAGAAGGTGGGAACACGTTTGTGAGCCCTTTCAGAAATTGAACATTCTTCCAAAGAGCGCTTGAATATGGAAAGCGCTGCCAGGTAACCTTTAATGGTTCCAATATGAAGACCTGTCTGTGCTAATGAAAGGAGAAAAGAAAGCACATCCGGAGTGGAACATAGAAAAGGATCAACATTCTTTTCCCTGCACCAGTCTCAAAATTTGTTCAAGCGGCAACGGTCCAGAGATTTTATTGCTGGCCTTCTTGCTGAAAGCAACACCTCCATCACGTCATCCAGGGGGTCCCAATCCGCGTATCTCAACCTTTCAGAAACCATGCGTGAAGGTTGAGACTGTTAACCTCTGGATGGAGAACCTGTCCCTCCCCTTGCGAGAGAAGATTCACTCTTTGTGGAAGACATTTTCGAAGGACAGATGGACATATCCAGAAGGTCCAGGCGCCACATTCTCCTGGCCCAATCCGGGGCAATTAGGATCATTCAGCTTCCGGACCTTCTCAACCTGATTACTTGAGGAATGACAGGGATCGGTGGGAACGCGTATAGAAGTAGAAAATCCCAATCCACCATGAGCGTGTCTCCTAGAGCTCCTCTCAGAGGAAATTCCCTTGAGCAGTACCTTGCGCACTTTTGGTTGCTTCCGGTACCAAACAGGTCCACCGAGGGGTTACCCAAAGGGCGAAGATCTCTTGAAGGACTTTCTGAGATAGCTCCCACTTGTGGGAGACTGTGCTCTGCCTGCTCAGAGCATCCACCGTCAGGTTCTCCTCCCGGCTAGGTGAACTGCCGATAGGGAGATTCCTTCTCGAATTTCCCAGTACGAGCTGAATTGCCTCTCTACACAGTGGTAGTGACCCTACACCTCCTCTCTTGTTGAGGTAATGCATGGCCACTGTGTTGTCCGTCATTATCAGGACATTCTTTCCCCTGACAGAGGCCAGAAAGGCCTTTAGCGCTGGTCTGATTGCCCTCAGCTCCAAAAGGTTGATGTGTAGTTCGGATTTAGATGGAGACCAACGACCGCTGATTGTCAGAGCGTTGGCATGGGCTCCTCACCCCGTGAGTGAGGTGTCCGTCACTACTGTAATCTCCAGCCATGGCTGCCAAAAAATTTTCTCCCTTCAGAATATTGTTCTCGCAGGCCCACGACAGAAGATCCTGTGAAACCCTGGTTGGAACCTGAAGTCGGTCCGATATCTTTCCTGAGAATTGGGACCATTGTGTTCTTAGAGCCCATTGAAGGTAACTCATTCTCAGGCGGGCTTCTGGCACCAGAAAAATGCAGGATGCCATGAGGCCGAACAACCTCAAGAAATCGAAGGCCGGAAGATTCTGGGCAGTTTGAAATTTGGTAACCATCTGAAGAAAAGTCTTCAGCCCTCGCTTTGGGTGGCAAGCTCTTTCCCAAGGATGTGTCCAGTACAGATCTGATGTACTGAAGCTCCTGGGAAGGTGTCATCTGTGACTTCTTGAAATTGAAGGAGACGCCCAGTCTGTCAAGGGAGTGGCAGTTGGCTTTGAGATGATCCAGAGCTTGTTCGGGAGAACATGCCCTGATCAGCCAATCATCCAGGTAAGGGTAGACATGAATCCCAGCTCCCCTGAAATGCGCTGCCACTACCACTATCAGTTTGGTGAAGACCCTCGGACGGAGGTCAACCCAAATGGCAGGACTCTAAACTGATAGTGCGAGTCTCCAACCTCACGTATTTTCTGTGCTTGACTGGATTTGCACATGAAAATAAGCATCCTGAAGGTCTAATGACACCAACCAATCCTGTAACTGGAGGGCTTGAAAGATCTGAGAAAGTGTCACCATCTTGAATGTGTCCTTCTTGAGGAACTTGTTCAAGTATCTCAAGTGCAAGATGGGTCTCAGTCCTCTGTCCTTTTTGGGGATCAAAAAATACGGGTATTACCAACCCTTGTTCCTCTCCGCTACAGGTACTGGTTCTATAGCACCTTTCTCTAGCAGCGTTGTTATTTCCTGCACAAGGAGGGTATCTTTTTTTTTTGTTTATGAATGAGTCTTTACAAAATTGTTATGACAGATACAAAACAAATTATGTTTCAATAAAATACAACATTTCAATCAATCATAGGCTAATCTAAGCATTACATTTCGCTCAGAATCCACTGACGCGCTTAACAGAGCCTAGTTTTTGTTTAAGCTCAAACTTTACCATAAATGAGATTACAGAAAGAGCAGACATTTTTAAAGCAATCATTTCACAGATGTTCAACACTCGTACCACCGCAGATGTTAATGCAGCGTTTGAGCCTGATATTATTCTGTCCTCAAATAATTCTGAGATAAGATTTTCTTCGTGACGCACAAAACTCCCAAAGAGTGATAGGCGTGCGTTCCATGTCCCCTCACACTCCTGCAGCAAATGCCTAAGTGTTTGCTTTGCTGGGTTGATACAAACTGTGCATAACTGTTTTGCTTGGTCTCCTTGCTTTCGCCTTTCCAGTACTTCTCCACAGTGTACCAGGTTCAGCCTTATTCTTAAAAAATAGTTCCGTAACAAGCTTCATAACCTTACTCTCCAATGATGACAAGATTGCCGATCTAGAGATTGACATATGCCTTATGTCACCATAGAGAGTTGTCTCTTTTCTAATAATGATCTCCCGATATAAGGAAATTAGTTTCCAGTTTGCCATACATCTCAGGAATTTTAGGCCAAGTTCAAATCTAAGACTCCAACTGGGCGTGCAGGCAGGGAGACCTAATACCCTCTTCCATAGCCTACCCTCAAGAATTTCCCAGTTGATAAACCAGAGTCGTGGTCTGGCCTCCAGCCCATCAAGAATAACTGGAACTATTTTTGCGAAATAATATCTGACCAACCGCGAGATTCAGAATTTACAGAACTTATGATTCAGTTTAAGCATTTGTACTGCTCCTTGAGCTATCTTATCTGCAACCTCAGCCTCAACTTTGGAAAGAGCGGGGGAAGCATGGATGTTATATCCCAAGTACTTAACCACCTCTACCCTTTGGATCTTATGACCATCTAGTTCCCAGTTTGAGTATTTAACTTTTTTGGGGGGATGTCTGAATATCATGATGTATGACTTAGCTGGACTTATTGAGAGCTTGTTGATTCCTGCATACTCACTCAGCATATTAGTAACTGCTGGAGCCCAATTGGTGTTCTATCTAACAACACAATATCGTCTTCATAGGTCAGCCAAAAGATCTTTCTTCCATTCAACACTGGACTGGTCAATGCAGACGGTTCCAGAGAGATCCCCATGTCCGCCAGAAAGAGGTTGAAGAAAAGAGGGGCCCCTAGGCACCCTTGCCTTACTCCCCTTTCCACCTCAATGGTTTCCGAGAGGTGCCCCAACTCGTCCAAGCAAACTCTTAACTTAGTTTCTCTGTGTAGCTCTCCCAGTATTGCTAGAAGTGTTTCAGGCAAACCCCAATGCCTCAATTTCTGCCATAGCAGAGCCCTGTCTACTTGGTTGAAGGCTTTTGATAGATCCGCCCACGCTCCATACAAAAAGGCAGCGATCTACTTTCCTCTGCCTGTTCACTCACTAGATTGAGGATCAGGCTGTTTAATGTTGTTGATATGCCTTTTCGAAATCCTGTCTGGAAGCGAGACAAGATATTTCGATCTTCTACCCACTGTGTCATTTCCCTTAGCAAGAGCTTCATGAAGATCTTACTTTCTATGTTGAGCAGAGCTAAAGGTCGATAATTCGCTGCTGCTTGACGATCCCCTTTCTTAAAAAACGGAATGACCAGTGCAGTCTTCCAAGATGCTGGAAACAAGCGTCTCTTAATTAAGGATTTCTCTAAATAGGCAGAGTAATAGTTGTGACCCACGTTTGACCCCTTTTTTAGTATTTGATATGTCAGGCCATTAGGGCCTGCTGCTCTTGAAGTCGAAGATTTAGCTATTATCTCTTCGATATCCCTTTCATCAAAATTAAGTTGCCAAGATGTATTTGGTTTCACTACGAACTGGGAACCACTAGTGTCCTAAGAGGTTTCTTTTAGGTGCTCCACCCACCCTCTTTCAGAGACTAGATTGCATAAGGAACTGCCAGTTCCACCCTCAAATTGACTGATTACTGTCCAGAAATGTTTTGTGTTGCTTTCTTTGAGCATCCTCCACACCGTTCTGGATTCAAGCAGCTTTTTGAAGAAACTACCATGATTTATAATTGTTTTTTTCTTTGTAGATTTCTGCTTTATATGCTTCCGTTGGGAGCCCTGCTAACTTAATTTCTCGCAGGGCCCTTCTATGTTCTCTTTTCTTTCTCTGTGTCTCTTCATCGAATGTATGGATGTATTTTTTTAACTATCCCTACTGACTCACAGGGGGCTGAGGAGACCCAGAGGAACTTGGCGAATTTTTGCAGCTGGCATTCTGTCTCCCAAAGGCTCCTTAGAGTCTTTTTCAACTGCATATTTAGGTTTGCGCCTTCATGTTTATATTTTACCAACCTAATTTTCCCTTTTATGCTATCCAACTGCTGTTGATTTACACTTAGGGAGGAGATGGAAAGTTCGGGGAAGGATAACTTCAATCTACTGTGATCGCTCCCCCCATCATGTTTTATTACCATGACAGAGGGGAGCGTATGCAGATATTGGGAGACAAAGATATGATCTAGGGTTGAAAGAGGAATCACCTCTATGCCATGTGTTCCATGAAGTCCAACCACAACCTCCCATTTTTTGACTTTTTTGCAGTAGAATGATATATGCTAGATCCCCTTTTAACTGCAAACAATCTGTATTTAGGTCACCAGCTAAAATGATGAGTCCAATTTTATTGTTTCCAGCAATGACCCCAAGTTTTCAAGCAAGGAATGAAGTTTTGAGCAGGCGGGGTTGCAATGTATGTTGATTATTACCTAAATTGAGACTCTACTATCACGAATCAGGTGAGCTCTACAAGCCTGAATCCCAATAGCATTTTTATAAATAGGAACTATGTTGTTGAAAGTTAGGGCTATTAGGACACCCACCTTCAAGGGTCTAACTTTTGCTTTTTGTAACGCTGGTAAACATAGCACAGTGAATACTTCTATAGTCAGGGGGTTCACTAGCCATGTGTTCTGCAATAGCACTATATCTCCTAGATCAAACGGGTAGTCCTGCATACCTCTTGCCTTAATGGTACTGGAGCCTTGTGTGTTCCAACTGACTACATTGATAACCCTTTTTCTAAAGCTGCAGGGTGCCTACACCCACTTTCTGTAGAACTAGGGATGGGAGAGGATTTCCAGTAGGAGAGAGAGCGCATTTTCCTGTGGGTTCTGCTCTTATCGTATGCTTTTATCCTCTTCTTTTTTAGACTCCTGAGAATA
Organism: Ambystoma mexicanum; assembly: GCF_040938575.1. NCBI lineage: Eukaryota > Metazoa > Chordata > Amphibia > Caudata > Ambystomatidae > Ambystoma > Ambystoma mexicanum. Next base: position 791,583,094 of record NC_090932.1, on the reverse strand, counting down.
TCTCCCCCTTATGAGATTTTTTGCGGTGGGTTCGGGAATAGTTTCTTACCTGTAACTCCATTTCTCCAGCATTGGTATCTTTCATGGATTCACATGCTTAGAATATTCCCCGTCGTCAGGCTGGGAATCCCCGGTACATTATATAGACCCTTTCCCGTAGGAAAACTTTTTCGACGCTATGCGTCCTATCCACCTCGTTTTGTATCATGCGTGCCCGCGCCGTCAGGACGCCATGATATAAATACAGGACCCGCCCCTGCGCTCCCTCAGATTTCGGCCCCCAAAGTAGTGGGGGAACCAGTTTGCATGCTCAGGGGAGGCAGGCGGGCGACTGTGAATCAAAGAAAGATACCAATGCTGGAGAAATGGAGTTACAGGTAAGAAACTATTCCCTTCTCCAGCATTGGATCTTTCATGGATTCACATGCTTAGAATAGATTACATAGCAGTACCATCCCGAAAAGAGGAGGCGTGCATGCAAACTCACATACTTTCATCACAATGCCCGTTCCCTATGGTCGTGTACCCATCAGCAATAGTTAACATAGAGAACGAACAATATTCAATCATAATTGCAACAAGATGTAACCCCTCAACCGGGGAGTACCTTATTGGAATAGGTGTCGAAGCACCGCCTGTCCCATCCGAGTATCTTCGGCATGTTGTTGTGGCAGGCAGTAATGGCGGGTAAAAGTGTGTGTAGCCGCCCAGGTAGCCGCCATGCAGATGTCCCCCAGAGGGACTCCAGACCACAGCGCCGTCGACGATGCCGCCGCTCTAGTTGAATGAGCTCTTGGGCGTCGCAGAAGAGGCTTCCCAGCCTTGGAATGGCAGTACGAGATGGTAGACGATACCCATCTTGACAGTCCTTGCTTTGAAATAGCTTTGCCTTTAGCCCCCAAACCATAGGCCACGAACAATTGTCTCGTTTTCCTGAAAGGTTGCGTGCGATGCAGATAAAACTTGAGAGCCCTTTTCACGTCTAATGTGTGTAACGTGCGCTCCGCTCCCGAGCATGGCTCTGGAAAAAACGTAGGTAAGACAATAGAGGAATGTTTATGGAACACTGAAGGAGCTTTCGGTATGAACTGTGGGTTAGTGGCAAGGACCACCTTGTTCTTGAAAAATCTTAAGTATGGTGGGTCTACCATTAGAGCTTGGATTTCCGAAATACGTCGGGCTGAAGTGATGGCCACCAGGAAGGCCAATTTCCACGACAAAAACTTTAGAGACGATGATGACATTGGTTCAAAGGGAGGTTTCATAAGAGACGCTAACACCAGATTGAGACTCCACACCGGAGGAAATCTCTTCTCGGGAGGGAAACTCCTAAACAGACCCTTAAGGAAGTGCTTAATCAGGCGATCGCTGAATAATGGCGCGGAATGTCGTTGACGTGTAAAACTGGAGATGGCGGCCAGCTGTACTTTTATCGACGACACCGATAAGCCCTTTTGAGCTAAGAACAGCAAGTATGGAAGGAGCTGTTCCGGCGTAATCGACTGCGGAACCAAACCTGGGTGATCCCCACACCACTGACAGAAACTCCTCCATTTGTACGAGTATGAAGTGTTTGTGGAAGGTGCTCTTGCCGCTTGCAGAATACGACAACACTCCTCCGGAATCGTTAGCTGACCAAATTCGGCGAAGTCAGGAGCCAGGCCGTCAACTTGAGGCTGTCCGGGTCGTGATGCCAAACAGTACCCTCCTGTCGAGACAGAAGGTTGGGGATCTTCCTGAACCTCATTGGCTCCACCGCCGCCATGTGCAGCAGGTCTGAAAACCACACCTGTCTGGCCCAATACGGGGCCACCAGAATCACCCGACATGGGTACTTGAGGATCCATTGCAACGTCCTCCGGATAAGAGGAAATGGAGGGAATGCGTACAGAAATTTGTTCGTCCATGGGAAGGAGAACGCATCCCCCAGTGAGCCCTGCTGAGGCCATCTGCTTGCATACTGCGGGCATTTCCTGTTGTCCTTCGTCGCGAACAGATCGACGGAAGGATGTCCCCACTTCTTGAATACATGTTGTAGTTGCTGGTCGTTCAGCACCCATTCGTGAACTTCGTTCATTTCCCTGCTGAGGGCATCGGCCTCCACATTTCTCACTCCTGGCAGGTGGAACGCCAAGATTAGCATGTTGTGTTGCAGGGCCCAATGCCAGATTTTCTGTGCCTCCATCGACAGGGACCTGGAACGTGTTCCTCCTTGTTTCCGTAAGTAAAACATTGTAGTCGTGTTGTCCGTCATGACACGCACCACGGAGTCTCTCAATTGAGGAAGAAAAGATTTTAGAGCCCACCGCACTGCTCTCAGTTCTAGCAGGTTGATATGCAGGGAGGACTCTTGTAACGACCACCGGCCTTGTACCTGTAACGTGTCCAGATGAGCTCCCCATCCGCTCAGAGATGCATCCGTCACCACCGTCTTCTGGAACTCCGGTTCCACCAGAGGCATTCCTTTTGTTAGATGAGTAGAAGCTCTCCACCAACAGAGTGCTTGTACCAGTTGTTCTTCGATGACCAGTCTGTCGGACCAGCGACCTTGGCTCTGCGCCCAACGGTCCGCTAGAAATTCCTGGCAAGGCCTCATAAACAGACGGCAGTTGTTTATCAACGGAATGCAGGATGACATGGTCCCTAGCAGGGACATGTATTTGCGCACCGACACCCTGGTACCGCATCTCCATTCCGACGCCTTGCTTTGTAGCTTCTGTATCCTTTCGCTGGATGGTCTTACAAGGCTTGTGTGCGTATGAAACTCCGCTCCTAGAAAGACCAAGGTCCTCGAAGGCTCTACGGAGGACTTGCTGAAGTTTATCGCGAAGCCCAGTTCCTGTAAGAGGGACATCGTGGCCCCCAGACTGTTTCGTGCTTGTTCCATGGACGAACCTCTGACCAGCCAGTCGTCTAGATAGGGATAGACATGGTGACCGTCCTTCCTTAAATGGGCCGCTATAGGGGCCAAACACTTGGTGAACGTCCTGGGGGAGGACTTGAGACCGAACGGGAGGACCATGAACTGAAAATGCTTTCGCCCGACGACGAACCTTAAATATCTCCTGTGTCGGGGACGTATTGGGATATGAAAATATGCGTCCTGAAGGTCTAGCGACGACAGATAATCCATGGGTTGCACTGACCTGATAACCTCCTGGAGCTTTAGCATTTTGAATTTTGAGCTCTTTAGCCATTTGTTGAGTACCCTCAGGTCGAGAATGGGCCTCCATTTTCCATTTGGCTTCTTGACAACGAAGAACCGGGAATAAACCCCTTGTCCTTCCTGTGCCACAGGAACCCCCTCTACCGCTCCTTTTTGCAGCATAAGCGCCACCTCTTGTCTTAGAACTCGAAGGTGGGGCTGGGCCGAAAACACTGGCGGAAAACTTGGAGGCTTGTTTTTGAATTGCAGCGCATGACCCATGCGAATCGTGTCCAGAACCCATCGATCTGTGGTGATGCATTTCCATTGGTCGATATGATGAGAGACTCGACCCCCCAGGACGTTCTGAAGGCCGTCATTGGTTGCTGGTTTGCTTGTCCTTCGTCGACGAGGGACCCGAGCCGCGTCTTCTGGAGGCTTGATAATCTCTGCCTCTACGTGCCGACTGGGATGCACGTCTGTAACCTTGTGAGGAGTATGAGGGCCTGTTAAATCCACGGTCCCTAGAGGCTCCAAAGCGGGAGTTTCCGGAGGCACCCCTGAAGGGGCGAAAAGAGCGAAAACTTCTACCTGTCTGGAGGGCGCCGAGAGACCTAGCGGTATCCGTGTCTTCTTTCATCCCCTTCAAGGCTTCATCTACCTTGTCTCCAAACAGATGTTCTCCTTCGCATGGCATGTCTAGGACTTTGTACTGGACTTCAGGTCTGAAAGTAGTACATTTGAGCCACGCTTGTCGACGCAGTACTACGCCATGATTGATTTGTTTGAAACCAGCCTCTGCTAGGTCCACCACAATATTAATTGCGTGGTTCGAGGCCTCCTCACCATCTCGTACTAGCAACATGGCTGCTTTTCGATGTTCTTCCGGCAAATGTTCTAGGATAGGGGCTATTTTATGCCACATCTCCCTATCGTATCGTGATACAATCGCCAAGGAGTTGGCTGCTCTTACCGTCGTGGCGCCGACTGAGAGCACCTTTTTCCCAAAGGCGTCCTGCCTCCTGGCCTCGCTTTCTGGTGGGGTTGAACATTTTTGCTGTACTCTGGCCTTCCTAGCCGCTGCCGCCGATACCACAGAGTCTGACAGAGGCTGTGATGTTAGACATTTTGGAGTGGACTCCGGAGCTTTAAACTTTTTCTCAGTACGCCCCTTAATAGCCTGTTCCGAGAACGGATGACGCATCGTCTTGAGGCCTTCTTGCCACACGTGGTCCAGGATTGGGATGGCAAATACTGATTTCCTCCTTTGACCCATGTGATCAAAAAGAAAACAGTCTTTCTTTTGCTCCTCAGGAATTAAGCCGAACTCGGAACACGCTTTTCCCATCATTGCATTGAAGGCTCCCACATCATCTGGAGGAGATGGTTGTGCCTGGCTCCTCGTAGACTCTAGCTCTACATCCGAATTCCATGTTGGGTCTCTCGACGGCGACAGGGAAATGTCCGACCCTGAGTCACCTCGTATAGAATCGGACTCCGACAGCTCATCCTCCTCCTGCGCTCGAGGACGATCCTTCACCGCCTGGGAGGCCGACGGGCTTCTGGTCGTCGAACGAGCTGCTTGAGCTTGCTCGTCAACGGAAGGTGCAGAAAATATCAACGATGAAGTGCCAGGCTGAGGGATCTGCGTATCCAGACGCTGCAGGAGCTTCTGAAGTGTATTAAGCACATCCAGAGACAAAACCGTCTGGGGGGTCAGCAACGTCGAGGATAGAGGGGCCACACCCCCACTCGCACTCATCGCCGACGTATTGGAAGGCCGTAAGCCCAAGTCCGACGGCTGCATAACCATGCCACATTCTCCGTCCACCGACGACACCGACAAGGCCGTGTCTGGCTGCAGTAGGACCTCAGGGGGGGCCGGTTCACAGACCTCTGGCTGCCAGGCCATAGATTGAGTCACCGTCGACGAAGGAATCCCCAACGCTGCTGCCTGAATAGTAATAGGCATCGTCAGCGACACCGGGGTCGACGAGCAAGTAGCCGGCACCGAGCCTTTAGACTTCGTAGCTGATTTTGTTGCCGACTTCCCTGCTGAAGAGTCTCGACTCACGGAAGACCTAGGACGGTCCCCTGAGGAGGATTTTGATGTCGTTTGCCTCTCCGTCTTAGAGGATGAGGAGGAGGAGGCCTTTTTGTGTGATGAGGAAGACCCAGCATGCTTCTCCGTAGGCTTGTCCGCAGGGCGTTTTTCGACAGGCTGTACCTTCTTCGAGGGAGGTTCCAACTTGCTCCTGGAGGCCGTGGAGCCAACTTCCGATGCCGGATAGGCACCCGCTCCGTCGTTAAGCCAGTCGACCAACCTTCTTTTTCGGTCTTTAAGGGTTTTTTTTGGGAGAAACCTTGGCATATCTCACATGTATCCGCCGTGTGGTGCGGGTGGAGACAGTAGATACAATCCATGTGGGCATCACCTTCATAGACTTTTTTGAGTCCACATGTCGCACAAGGACGAAATAAAGCTTTTCCAGACATATTATTTCCAGAATGTAACGTCGCCGAAGCGAAATACAACCTAATTATGACTAGCAGTAACCACGAGGATCCCACTACTTTGAAAGACGGTTGAAATCTGAGGGAGCGCGGGGGCGGGTCCTGTGTTTATATCATGGCGTCCTGACGGCGCGGGCACGCATGATACAAAACGAGGTGGATAGGACGCATAGCGTCGAAAAAGTTTTCCTACGGGAAAGGGTCTATATAATGTACCGGGGATTCCCAGCCTGATGACGGGGAATATTCTAAGCATGTGCATCCATGAAAGATCCAATGCTGGAGAATGTAGTAATACAGCATTCTCTGGAGTTGGCCACAGACTCACTGATTGAAACTTCCAGACTATAGACTTCTAGTTTTCTCAATTCACTCAAGATAGCATTCTTTTCACTGGATGGGACAAGAGCCACTTCCACAAGAAAAGGATCTTGGGCTAAGGGAAATGTTACACTTCCAATGTCATCCGATGAGAGCAAATACAGATTTTTCACTTTTTTGACTATTCCCAAAATCACGGAGCGACTCAGTGATTTGTGTTGTCTAACACTGGAAATAAGTCTTAACCACACTCTGGATAGCAAAGTCTTTTGAGATTTTTGTTATTGGTTGTACAGATTCTTGGGCTGTTACCTGTGGTGCACGACCATAGTTTTCTTGGCTGGATTGGGCGATGAGTGACATGCATTTCCAGTGGTCGTTATGCATACAGTCTGTTTTTATTGACTTTAGTTGGACAGAGTCCAGAGCTTTATCGGCCATTGAAGATGTTTGATCTGCTATACTTTCTGTAGTTTTCTTTTTCCTAGTTGCTAAGAAATTCTGAGCCACTTTAAATTAGTTTGACTACATATAGATGATGGATTATTAGAGACAACATTCTTTTGCAACAGAGGGTAGTTTTTTTGTAAGAAGATGGGTGCCCATTTTGTTTTATCCAATGATTTGTTCTTTTGGCAAATTGCAGCTAAGGGGCTGTTGCTCTGGTGATTTCCTTCAGCTTTTGAATCTCTCAAGGTATTCTCAGCCGAATCACCCTCTGAGTTGCTGCATTGCCCATGTTTTAGATCTGTTTGAAGGACGATACTTATATTCAACATTTTAACAGTCTCTTCTGTGCTAGAGCACGGTCTGCTTTTGGTCTCATATTTGCTTTTTTGGCCTTTGTTTGAGTTCCTCTCTCTTTTGGATCTCCAGTATTTTCTGGTCAGTCAGTAACAGCTTGGGAATCATCCACTGGAGTTCCTGCATCCTCTCTGTGGCCAAAAGCGGGTGATTCTTGTTGATGAATGGCCATAGCTAGTGCAGCTTTGGAAGAGGTGCTTTGGCTTTTCCCTTTTTTCCGATTCCTCTTTGATTTTGATTGCACCATTTTTGACCTTTCCCTTCGTGCTTGACGTTTTCTCATGTTCCTTCTGCCTCTTGATCTCTGGCAATATGCAGGTTGTCAATCCGATACGACATCTACCTGCTTTACTATTGCCATTGCGGGTTGTGTTTGTAACATCCCCCCAGTGGTTTCCAATTCCCCCTCTGCTACATTTGCCAGTCTCTGAAATTCCTCCAATACTGATTCTGAGAGGCATATCATCAAAGGGCTGGTCTTGAGTGATATCCCTCTTTTCTTCCAATGCATGTGAGGCAGAGCTTTCTTTTAGAAGTTGAATTGCTTCTCCCAGGAGTCTATTGTTTTCTTCTTCTATTTTTCTTTTGTTGCTTAACATAGATTGTATAGAGGAGATATCAAGGCCCTGCTTAACCACTTCTAGTCGTAGATCTCTAATTGGTAGCGTCATGTTCGTGTTAATAGTCGGGACAAGCCCCACCAGAGTAGATTCACAGGAAGCCATCTCGTTTGACATTTCCAAGAGTGTGGCCACCTGTGATTGAACTTCAACATTTCAAAAACAAACTAAAGAGTTCAAAACAAAATGTAAGGCCTTCAAGGTATCGTAAACTTGGCTAAGGCACATGTGGAGTTGGCCGACTTCAGGGCCATACGCCTACCTGAAAATACCTTCCGCGCCCATCCATCCGCACGCTTGTCATCCCTATCTGGAGGGATGGTAGGGTATGCTGCCTTATTTGATCTAGCCATGGCTGCCTGCACCACCAGACTCTCAGGAGTGGGGTGCTTGGACAGATAGCCAGAGTCGCTACAGGAAGGGTGTTATTTTCTTGCAAGGGACTCCCAATTTCCGGCCACCCTTTTTTGTAAGGCCACATGAAAAGGAAAGATTGGGTCTGTAGGTGTACCTTGGTCTAGAATATCTGTAAGGTCATCTTGGACAAATTGAACCTGAGGTCTAGCCCAGCTTATATATATATTTCAACACCTTGGACATCAGGTGACGATATGAAGAGTCAGCATGCTCTCCTGGCTCTGGGCTACCAAACTCCATTTCAGGCGATGTATCAACAAGGTTTCTCATCCTGCTCTCTTCCGAAATAAGACATTCTGGTACATTTGGAGTTCCAAAGTGAAGGCCAAATGGGGCATCCTCTTCACCAGATCTTTCTTCTTTTTCAAAAATTGAACAAAGGCATTTAATAAACTCCTTCCTTGGCAAAGGGGTAAAGTTTTCTCTGGAACACCAGTAGGCTTTGGCTTGGTGCCTTTATGAGCTTTCACATGATCTGTAGGCTGTGCTGAAACCAGCAGAATTTTTGGCTTCAATGGTTTTGGTGTAGACGTCGACAGTGGCGTTGATAGTAATGACTCCGATGGCGTTGAGGATTCGACAGTTCCCTTCAAAGATTTTGACTTCAAGGGTCATGGAAGTTTCAACAGTGTCGAGGACCTCAAACGCTTGTCACGTCTCGGGTGACCTTTACTCACAGGAGACCTCGAGGGTTCTCTGTGAACTTTCCTTCAACCACCTGGGCTCGAGGGCGCGAGAGTGTCGGTACGGGACTGCTCTCTGCCAGCTTCCGAAGAAGGCGCGGACAGAGGTTTAACCTTTTCAAATATTTCCAGCATTTTCAAGCGGAATGCCTCCTAATCTTCAGATGATGAATGTATGGTGGGGCACCTTAATTTTTTGGGGGTTTCGTCCGACGAGGATGGCGACCGATGGTGCCGCCTCCTCTATTGGTTCATCGAGGACCACTACGGGACCTCCATCGCTTTTTTGTCACTCTGTCGATTCCGGAGATCGTTCTCCTCGATGTAAGTCGAGGAACGATCGGTTTTAGTTTTATGGGGCAATTTCCCTACCTGTAACTTCCCCTTTCGTTTTCCCAGGGCTTTTCCCATCATAGCCTGACACTTTGTGCAGGAATCGGTGTCATGGCCTTCCTCCAAATACCACAGGCAAGAATGATGGGGATCCGTGATCGACATTTTCGAATCACACTCCTTAAAGCCGGTGCAAGGAGTCGTTGGGGTGGAGGTCGAAGACATTGTCGTCGATTAACTTCAATTCTTCAGGAATTTCATAGCAAATAATTATTAGCGAGGTGCGTCAAGTCTCTGAAGCAAACACGTTTGCGGAAAAACGGCACTGAGGCCAACGGGCGCTGTGCCTGCTACTTATACACCCAATTCCATTACCCTCGACGGAGACCTTAGAGGGACATCGACTCAACGCCGTCGACACACGGCAACCTCTGCCGAGAACATTTTTCCAAAGCTGGACTGGACGTGATTATCAAAGATGAGGAATACGTTGGAGGACACAATCCATTCTAAACACTTGTGTACATGTGCGTTATAAGTGCCACATCATATTATATCAGCAGAGGCATCAGAGGAACATGCCGCTCTTCAAGGACAAACAGTAATCAAGGTTTTTGGAAGGTACATAGATGAGAAGGTCTTGATGGTTCCATTTGGTCTCTTAGTACCAGTTTCATGCTATGCACTTTATCGGGATGTTAACTCAATCAAAGCTGTTAATGGTAGATGGCTTATTTTGCCTTTGTCCCTGTGAAGGTCAAGCCATAGCACTTTTCAAAGGCAAATGATAACGTTTTTACCCATTTTACTGCAATGTAAAAACCAGCAGCAGTGTGGCAGCCACAATTCTAGTGGGTACTTTTAGCAGATGGCAAGGACATTGATGGCCACATCGACAAAAGTTAAAAGGTTAAAGAAATGTTAACGTTACACATATTTAAAAGGTTTGTTGGACCTACCCACCTGTATTGATATACATTACATAACTGGATTCTTGATGAGTCATGTCTAAGCAAACCCAGAATATGTCAAAAAGAAAATATGGCAACATGACTGGATTCAAACAGCAGAAGCTAAAAACAAACTTTGGATCTAAATTAGTGCAGGAAACAAGACAAAAGCCTCTGGGGATCTTCCGAGATATCTGCTCAAATTCCCTTGCTCTCTTTCTAGATACAGATTCATGAAGGTTTGTCTAAACTTGTATCCGTCGAAAAACTGTTTGGCTCTGTACAACCAAATGGATGACTTGATTTGTAGATTTTGTGATAAAGACCCAGTGGAAACTTTAAAACACATCACGTTGTTCTGTACAGGGCTAACAAATTTAAGAACTAGATATCTGGGAGAATTTGTGGAAACAAGACAATCATACAGTGCAAAAGACTGGTGGAATGTGTTTTCGATGGGTGAAAATGTTCCTTTTATTTTTGCATTGACAACATTTTAAACCAAGAATTTAGGTGCGGTTTGCTTTCCGAGGATATAACACTTTACAGATACTTGGCATAGACTGCTGCATTTTTTGTTGGTGAAAACATTAATGAAGTATTTGCAGATATGGTGGAACAGGATAAGATGGAAAAACGACACAAATGGAAAAATATGACACAAATGTAAGTGATAAAGCTGTGACAAAGGTTTGCAATAAACCATATGTCTTAAAAACATTAATGTATTGCATTTGTACTTTTCTTAATGTTTTTATTTTTTTCCATGTACTTAATTTTTCAACTCCCTGTGGCACCTGAGTGCAGAATTCACACCATACATTTTTTTAACAATGAGTTATTCCTGCCATATCCATACATCAATCTCATGCTATCTCTCTCAGCACTCTGTCTTTGCCTATTTCTAGGCGAGTGAGAGTCACATTGTCAGGTGCACGTTTGCCATAGCCAGCCAAGCTTTTGCAGCATCTGCACAACAGTTAAAAAAAAAAAAAATCTCTTGAGTGGGGCGAGGAGTATGGCGACAATGCTGTGTTTTTTGCAAAAATAGCTAATAAAGAAAGAAAAGTTATTTAATTTTTACTAACATTATAAACTGTCTCTTTTGAAAATTGTACAATGCTCAGTTCAAATTATCCTTTCAAGTAAAAGATGGGTATCATTTCAAAATGGACAGTCTGATATACTTCTATTGTACTCTTTTTAAAGACCAATATGAGAAAGAGGATGAAGTAACATAAAAACAGGGATGGTCCCTGCCTGTTTTGCATAACATTAAAAGGGGTTTTCAGAACCAAAAAATGACCACAGATCTTTATATATAACAAATGTCTCTGATATAAAGCTTGTATGCTTCAATCACTAAGAACTAAATACACACAGTGCTTGGATATCATTTAATTTTTAACAGCGCTCACCCTAAAATGAAGGTGTTGTTCAACGGTAAGCAGTATTAAAAGAGGATCCCAGAGAATTTCTAACTGAGTACATATAAAAATCAAACATGTATAAATATTTGTTGGCATAAAGATCAACGTTTTTGATTATTAATCCTTGTTAATCCACAGATTCTATCAATGATGAGGATTCAGAACATGGGTGTAGGTACATGTTGCCCATTGTTGATGACCTTACACAGAAAACCAGTGAACCTGAATTGCAAGATAAAGAATGCAGAGAAAAGTGGCCAAACAACATGAATGAGTCTAGCTCAGAAAGACCAGAAATGGACACAGTTGGTTTCCTCAACATAGGCAGCAGTGATGTCAGCACTAATAGCCAGCAACAGCACCTTTGCACCATCTTAGATAGAGGCATTTCAAATATTTGCAATCATATGTTAATACAAAGTAGATCCAACTTCCAGCTGGCTAAAGGGGTGGAAAGATGTGCCAGTACCATGTGCCAACTTGCAACAAGAATGCTTAGCTGTCAAGAAGAAATGCGATACACTAATTCTCAAATTAGTCAGTCCCTGCAATGTCTACTCGATCTTATCCAGTCCACCACTTCTGAAGTACCTGACCTTTCAGAAACCACCAATAAAACTGAAGAGTCAATGCTACTTCCTCAAAACCCAAGAGTAGGAAAGAAGCGTGTCCAGGACATCTTAGAGGATCAAAGTTTACCATGTGAAAAAAAGAACAAACCTAATCAATGAAACATCACAATTTACGAATTGGGATTGGTAACCTTTGCTTGCTTTTCTTATTATAAAACCCTCTTTTATGTGACTGAAGTTGTGTGTTGTTTTTCTCAATTGGAATGATACTTGGATGTATGAAAAGGTGAGTGAAATAAAAACATTTATTTTGTTAAATTAGCTCGAAATGTGTTCAAATGAATCTCTGTGAATGAAATGAAGACCTCTCTTCAAAGAACACCTTATTGGCCCCCAGATAACAATTTATCTTTGTGCTTGTGACACACTACATGCTCACATCTCCACTTGACCCTGATAGCCCTTCCATACACCCTCACCATGTTCACTGTGCAATACTGAATTATACTCCCCTGTACAGTCTGCATCACTAACTAGGTAGGTTTGTGATGTATGAATTCCCATACATGTATTTACATATTTGGTTTCTTGCAATGCAATAATTCATAAAGGAATAACTTTGAATTACCAAGAGGGGAATGGGTGGAGAGAGGGGTGTCTGGAGGGCAGTAGGAAGTTAGGAAAAGACTCAGGGCCTCATCACGAGTTTGACGGTAGCCCTCAAATCCAACGGTAACGGTATTATCGCCGGCAATAATGCTCCGCCAGATTACGACTGCAATCCAGTCAGCGTAATTCCAGTTGTGCCGGCTGTAATAGCACCGACAAACAAACGCGCTATTAGAGACCTATCACAAGTCCCGCGTTGGCGCTCCTAGCGCCAGAAAACCGGCGCTAATACCGCAGAAAATGCTCCCGGCCAAATGCTGGAGGTAAAAGAACACACGTGAGATTAACAATGCCCCATGTGGAAACAATGCATACAAGAGGCCTACAAAAGACCCACCCATGCCGCACACACTCTTACCAACACCATGGTGCAATTAGGAGCAGGGAGGAGACAGCAATAAAGCCCTAGGTGGAAACAATGCCCACAAGAGGCCTACAAAAGACACACACCCGTTCCAACACCATGTTGCAATTAGGAGCATTGAGGAGGACAGCAATAAAGCCCCAGGTGAAAACACTGCGCACTAGAGGCCTACAAAAGACCCACCCATGCCGCACACACCCTTCCCAACACCGTGTTGCAATTAGGAGCAGGGAGGAGACAGCAATAAGGCCTTAGTTGGAAACAATGCACACAAGAGGCCTACAAAAGACTCACACGCCCTTCCCAAAACCATGTTGCAATTAGGAACAGGGAGGGGACAGCAATAAAGTCCCAGGTGGAAACAATGCACACAAGAGGCCTACACAAGACCCACCATTCCACACATATCCTTCCCAACACCATGGGCCTCATTATAACCTTCAAGTTTGTTTCGGAAACAACTGTACCAGTAAGCTTACCAGCACTGTTGTTTCTGGACCGGCAAAGTACAACTCTGCTTGGCGGGTGCCCTCGCGGGTGCCCTCCCAGCCGGCAGGTCTGACCTGCCGGGTGGACCGGCAACCATCCACAAAGTTTCACAGAAGCACCGCCACCGTGATTACCGGTGCCATTGTTTCCGTGGTCCCCATTCCCATGAAGTCCTATGGGACTCTATAGGAATGGGGAAAAACATTTTACCGGCGCCTGACTTTCCGGCCACTAGGGTTGTAATACCCCGGTGTTACCGGCAAGTCAAGCGCTGGTAACTGTTTGCGGGTCTGGCGGCTACCAGCACAGTTACTACCAGAACCGTAATGAAGCCCCATGTTTCCATTTGGGGGCGGGAGCCTTGATATAGACCTCTACATGCTGCGCTAGGAGATCCAGAGGCCTGACAACCAGCCCAGGGGGTATCCAGGCATTGCATCGAATACATAGTATCGAATGCAAAAGCATCGAAAAAAATGCATCGAAAAAAATGCATCGAAAAAAAGCTTTTTTTGTAGGTAAAGTTTTTTTTACTATAATGGGTTTTAAGGGGTAAAAAAATGGGGGTTGCATTTTTTTCAATGGTTTTGCCTTTGATGCAATCACTAGGAACCGCCCAGGGCATAGGGAGCACAGGGGTGGAGGGGGAGGAGGAGGACACCAGCTCCAGCAAGGCGGCCAGTCATCCCTAGGGTCAGCCCAACACCCTGGGCCCTAATGGTCAGTTGGTATCTGAGTACAGGCTGTACAGGGCAACCATCACTCAGTTGCTGGACACAATCCAAGGTGACATAGCTAGCCGGTTATCAATCAGCACCGCTGTGCCCCCACTTGTGAAGCTTGTGTCAGCCCACAATACCTTGGAACTGGCAGCTTCGAACACACAGTTGCCATAATGCATGGTTTGGCCCAGTCCACATTCAGTGTCGTGCTGGGGCAGGTGCTGGATGCACTGCTGCGTCATGTGAATGAAAACACAGCATTGCCCTTTCCTAGGTACAGGTCAACGAAGTGAAGTCACAGTTCTATGCCATTGCTCAAGTCATTAACGTGATTGCAGCCCTAGACTGCACATATGTTGCAGTGGCAGCACCCCAGGACCACGAGGCAGCCAACAGGAACCAGAAGCATTTCCATTTGCTGAATGTGCAGATGACCTGTAGTCCAGATCGGAGTATCACTCATTGTTACCCGAGCTGACTAGTCATCAGCAATCTTTGAAATGTTAAAAGAAATGTTACATTTGCCATTAAAAACTGAAATTTATCGAAAAAAGATTGAAGAGCGAAACTCGAGGACTCCCTGCACCAAAACGTGCAGTAAAATTCTGAAGATGGCCGTCGGGGCGGGACTCAGGGAGGCAACTGTCATTGGATGGGTGCAGTATGACCCGGTATTCAGAGATTGAATATCAGGCGAAAGGCAGTATTCAAGCTTTTAAAGTAATACTGCTTTTGTATTGTATATTTATTTATAGAGCGCACCTCGCCGTTAAGCAACTGGGCGCTTGCAGAAATAAAAACTTGGGTTACAGGTACATAAATGTTGCATTTCTTATGTTACAGGATCATATATCACGCAGTTTCTTATGTTACAGGATCATATATCACGCAGTTTCTTGACTTTACAAGATATGTAACAGTTTCAGGAAATTTACAGTACATGTACAGATATGTAACAGTTTCAGGGAAATGTACAGTAAATGTACAGAGTATTAGGCACAATTGAGGCATTTAGCAGTCGTTGGTGTGAAGCCAGAGTTTGATGTTAGCTTTGAATGCGTGGAAGGAAGGGGTGGCTCTGAGTGCATCTGGGATGGAGTTCCAGAGCTGGGCTGCTAGAACTGGGAAGCTGGACCCACCAGTTCTTTTCAGTTTAAAGTTGGGGATTTTTATGCTGTTTGAGAGGGCCTTTCTAATGGGTCGTTCGGACGTGTACTTTGTGAATTTTTCTGTGAGGTATGCAGGTGCTTTGTTGTTCAGACAGTTGTGTTTAATGTTCAGAGTTTTAAATTTGATGCGGTCATTGATGGCCAGCCAGTTGACAGTTCTTCTATGGACAGATATGTGTTGCCCTTTGGGAATACCCAAGGCTGTCCTAAGGGCATTGTTCTGCAGGGTTTGGAGTTTGTTGATGTTATGTTTACTGGTGCCTAGGTACAGTGCATTACAGTAGTCTAATTTGGAGAGGATGAGGGCTCGCGCTATGGTGGTGCAACTGTCTGCGGAAAGGTATGGTTTGCATGCGTGAACAAGTTTGCAGGTGTAGCTGGTTGCTGAGGCTGTGGAATTTACTTGCTTGTCAAGGGTGAGAGCTGAGTCTAGGTAGAAACCTAAGGTTTTAACTTCCTTGGCTACCTTGATTTTAATGCCATCAATCGTGATGGAGTTGTACAAATGGGGTAATTTGTTAAGTTTGCTGGTGGAACCGATGATTAATAGCTTGGTCTTGTCGTCGTTAAGACATAGGCCATGGGATTCCAAGATGGCCACCGGCACAGCTTGACGTGTGCCGACGGCGCTCCGGTGCTCTCCCCCTGGTTGAAGCGGACCCACCACCCCGCTACGGGCAGACGGGCGAGCGGTAGGGCAGTGCTGCTGGCCCATTATACGGCGGGCAGACGGGGACGTCTGCAGTGGATCTTCGGTGCCCGAGGACCGAAAGAGAGCGAAGACTGGTGCCTTGATGCTGGGCGGCCCAGGTGGGGGAGGGCGTACGGGCCGGGCTGTTCGCCGCCCACTGTCTGCTTGTGAGCTGGGGGAGCGCCCCCTCCCTCAGGCCGTACGAAGAGACCCGGATCTTCAGGATCCGCCATGGGGCAGGCATGTTCGGAGCATCAAGTGGAGTCGGCAGTGTGTGCCCGTATCGCGCTGGATTCTCGACCCCTTTAGACGAGCGTTGGGCGGGCGCCTAAGCGCTGCAGTGGGACCGGGGCTGCCCGGGACCCGGTGTGGGGAGACCTTTGGTGCCTGCTTCCGGCCGGTGGAGTCGCCTAGTGGACCAGCTGCCCGAGAGCGGACGGGGCTACAGGGCCTGAAGGTGAGCAGCGCAGACGGCGGGCCTGGTTGCGGGGAGGGCGGTTTCCCGCCGGTTTCCCGGCGGTCGGGGTCCCCAGGTCTTGTTCGCGCGTGACGCATCCCAGCCCCCGACCCCCCCCATTTAAAAGGACTTATAGGCCCGACGCGGAGCAGGGGCTCCCTTTTATGTCTGACGGGGGAACTGTGGCTGAGCTTTCACTCCAGATCTCAGTACGATACGCCGTCTAGGACAGAGGATTACCCTGTTTGCGAGGCATCCTGCCGCCTTAATCTTGGGGCCAGGTGCTCCCACCCCCCCTCAAAGGTAACGCCAACTGGGAACTTTTCGGGCTCATCTACCACAGACGATCCGGCAGTTGTACTTTGGGGATTGTCATTATAGGGGAGTGGGGGACTTCAGGGAAGACCCCACAGGGCTCTCATAATAATTCACACGGCACAGATATGGCGTCCAAATATAAAGGCAAGGGGAATAAAGGAAGTGTGTCGCACGCGGAGCCCACCGGCCCCCTTGCATCTATGTGGGCAAATAAAGATTTGAATGAGGAGCACAGGCCAGCCCAGGGGGGATCCCAGGAGCCAGAGACCCCCCAGGAAAGTATTGACGGGGCTGCACTAATAATGCGCCAAGACCTGCGAGTGGAATTGAGCTTGCTTCAGGCTGCACTGGGAAAAACCTTGCAGGAACAATTTCTACTAATGAGAGCAGACATAAACCAGGCTATGGCTGAAATCAAACAGGAAGTAAGCCAGCCGGGTGAGAGAACTGATATAATTGAAAAAGGCTTACAAGAAGTGGGTAGAGAATCAACGGAAAATAGTGAGGCTATCGAGAGACTTGACATTGCAACGCGCAACCTTGAGATTAGAATGGAGGACATGAAAAACAGATTGCGCAGAGTCAATATTAGGTTGAAGCTTCTGCAGGAGTCGGTCCAGGATTGGGACCTGAAAGACGGTTCAGGGAATTTTCGCAGAGCTACTGGGGGAAATCTTCCCCTGACAAGATAGAGCTGGATAGGGTCCACAGAGTGGGATACCTCAACAAGAGCCCGAAGGCCAGACCGCGCGATGTGCTGGCCGCCTTCACAAGATATGCCCAGAAGGAGGCAGTCCTCAGAGCAGCCAGACAAAAGGAGCCATTGACTTTCAGGTCAAAGAATTGAACTCTTCCAGGATCTGGCTGCCAGCACGCTGCTGAAACGGAGACAATGGAGCCCGCTTACCTCAAAACTCAAGGAACGTGGAATCAAATATAGATGGACTTTCCCATTTGGGCTTCTTTTCGAGTGGGACTGCGTGCAGAAGCGTATAACCACGATGCAGGAAGGAGCAGATCTACTGCAGGTTGAGCTTGACCGGGAGCTGGATTGGGAACGGGGGGCGGTGGGCTCGGGCAAGTCTGTCCAGGGAGGGGGAGGGACGAGACCTCGACCTTGGGAATGGTCGGTAGTGGGCGAGGGTAAAATAAGGAAATCTGGAGCGCGGGGGCACCCTGGGAGAGGAGGAGAACCGGGTTCTCTATTGGAAGAGAGATCTGGGCTAGAGGAGAACTAAGTTGGGGTGTGGCAAATTTTAAGGGGTGGTGGACCAAAATGCAGTTTTATAATTCTCGGGAGGAGAGGAGGAGGCTCGGGCAAACATCATGGGATCAAAAGAGGCTAGAAAGCCTGTTAGGTTAACGGGGAGTTCGGGAAGGCCTAGTTCTAGGGTCTTCGGGGATCCGGTGAGGGGAGGTCGGTCAGGGGGTTGGGGGTGAGGGGGCTCCCTTAGGTGCTGCCACAGGGTCGCGGTGGGCATGTCATAATTTACGGGAGCTTTATCCGGCCTAGATCTACTGGAAGTAAAAGGTGACACATTCAGCAGAAGCTGGGGAGATATCTCAATTCAAATGGGTAACCCATAACGTCAGGGGGCTTAATTCCCCGCTCAAAAGGAAAAAATTGGAACAATTCACAAAACGGGGAAATCCAGACTTCCTGGGATTGCAGGAAACCCATCAACTTCGGAAAGACCAGAACCGGCTCAAACTGAGGGGGTTTGATCAGATTTTCCAGGCATCGGGGCCCGCAAAGACAGGGGGGGGGGGGCTAGCCATAAAGGGATCAGACAACTTCCAGATGGAGGACATACTTAGGGATAAGGAGGGCAGATACATAATTGTGACGGGGAAAATCACAGGGGAGATATTCACCATAGGGGTAATTTACGGCCCTAATTCTGGGCAGGACACCTTCCTCAGGGGCATTTTAAAAAAAATAGGGGAATGGGCATCAGGGCAGGTGATTATAATGGGTGATCTAAATATAGCTTGGGACAGGGCTAGAGACAGAACAGGAGGGTCTAGGAGGACAGGTGGAGGAGCGGTGGCCTCGCCGAAATTGAGGGACATAATGACGGACCTGGGCCTGAGAGATGTCTGGAGGGAACTGAAAGGAAGTGCAGAGGTTTACACTTTTCTCTCCGAGGTGCACGGGTCACAGTCCAGAATAGACTACATCTGGGTTTCGGCTATCCTAGCTGGAAGGGTCAGGAGAATCGAGGTGGGCCCCATGGGAAAAGCTGACCATAAAGTCCTGTCAATGGACCTGGATATAGGGGGGAAAGGAAAGGAGGTATGGGGTTGGAAGTACCCGGAGTACCTTTTGAGGGTTCCTGTCATGAGGGAACGAATAGAGGGTAAAATGAATGAGTTCTTTTTTTGTAATCGCAGGGGGGACACAGGGGAAGACACGAGGTGGGACGCCTTCAAAGCTACAAAGAGGGGAGAACTTATTGCGGCTAAAGCTCAAAGGGATAAACAGCTGCAAGCCCTAGAGACCAGACTTGAATTGGAGGTGGAAGAGGCACGAACTAGGGTGGCCGAGGTCCCGAGCAGACGAAACCAAAGGGAATACAGGCGGGCAATGGGTCAACTGGGTATCTTGCGTACAAAGAAAGCAGAGGGGGCTCTTCTCAGGTCCAAATTTTATGTTAAAATGAACAAAGCGGATGGCTTGCTGGCTCACCTGCTCCGGGGGATGTCCTCTAGAAACAAAATCTCGGCCTTAAACTCTGACTCAGGGGATAGGCTCACCCGTACGGAAGACATCCTTGAATCTATGGCCCAATTCTACGAGCACCTTTATACATCTCAGAACCCTAGTGCCCAGGCTCAAGAGGATTTTCTGGAAAAGATAAGCTTACATACTATTCAGGAGGACTCCCAGTTAAGTCTACAGCGAGAAATCACAGAGGAGGAAGTATACGGGGTAACTAGGAAGTTGCAGACAGGTAAGGCCCCCGGCCCCAATGGGTTTTCAGCCTAATTTTATAAGACCTTTGCCAGGATACTGGTGCCCCAATTAACCTATCTCTTTAACTCCTTTAAAAAAAACGCGCGCATCACTCCATCTATGTCGGAAGCTAACATATCCCTAATCCTGAAACCAGGTAAGAATCCCCTAGAAAGGACCTCGTATAGGCCCATAGCGCTCATCAATGTTGACGCTAAGATATACGCAAAAATACTGGCTAATAGGCTTGAGGGGCTCCTGCCGACCTGATCCACCAGGACCATGCGGGGTTTATTAGGGGAAGACAGGCTGCAGATAATATCAGGAGGGTGGCGCATCTTGTGGAAAAGGTGGAGAAGACCCTCATCCCTGCGGTACTGCTCTCATTGGACGCTGAAAAAGCGTTCGACCGGGTGGAGTGGTCTTTCCTCTTCAAGTCTATGGAAGGGATGGGTTTGGGGGGCTCTTTCCTTCAGATGGTCAAAGCAAACTACGACAGTCCTCGGGCTCGAGTGGTGGTCAATGGGACTACTTCGCGATCGTTCCTGCTCCAGAGAGGTACAAAGCAGGGGTGTCCTCTATCGCCGCTGCTGTAGGCGATCTACCTAGAACCCCTGTTACAGGCTATCAGGGAATCAGAAGGGATTCATGGCATTCCGTTCGGGGGTAGACAGCAAAGGGTTGCGGCTTTCGCCGACGATATGCTGCTCGCCCTAACTAACCCTCTGGAATCGACCAGAAAATGTATATTTTTGTTAGAAGACTTTGGGAAAGCCTCGGGACTATGCATTAATACGAACAAGTCCGAATTGATGGTTCTCTCCATGGGGATAGAAGGGAGGGAGTCGTTAAAAAACACAATGGCCTTTGCGTGGCGACCTGGGGGAATTACATATTTGGGGGTCAGAATTACTCCACGTCGCTCTGGGTGGTATGCGGCTAATTATCCCCCTCTCATGGGTAAAATTAGCAAGGACTTCGAGAAGTGGAGGAACCTACGGGTGTCTTGGCTTGGGAGGTTAGCGGCAATAAAAATGGTTACCCTTCCGAGACTACTCTATTTATTTCAGGCTATCCCTCAGGTAGTTCCGAACAGCTTTTTTTAGGGCACTCCAGGTGATCACACAAATTTATATGGGAGGGGAAGAGAGCGAGGGTGAGCAGGCATCTTCTCATGGCTCCAAGGGATGCAGGGGGATTGGCCGTGCCCAACTTTAAACAATACTATGAGGCGATGCAGCTGAGGGTGATTAGAGAGTGGCTTCGGGAGGGGGAACAAAAACATTGGGTCAGAATGGATAGGGCTGTGGCACAACACGGTCCTGTGGCTTCCCAAGCAGCACCGACCGGGGCACTTGTACAAAAGCGAGATTACAAAGCTTGTAGCAGATAATTGGGACAGGCTAGTTAAACATAAGGGGATCACTACTTACCCCTCCCCATTTACACCTCTATTTAATAACAGAGATTGCACTCCTGAGATGCATTCAAGAAATGGCGGGATAGTGGGTGTATTAGAATGCGAGACATGTTTATAGGGGATACAATCAGCTCATTTCTAGATTGTAAGAGAGATTTTGGAATTGGGGAGGGGGAGAGATTGAGATATTCCCAATTACGTCATTGGCTCTTGCACCCTACGAACAGGGAGGCGGCTGTCAGATCCCCTACTACGTTTGAGAGATTTCTCATGACAAATGATGGCTCAAAGGGCTTAATCTCTCAGTTATATAAGATACTGGATGCGGCAACATTGAGGCCTCAGTGGGCGTACATGGAGAGGTGGGAGCGGGTCCTGGGCAGGAGGATTGAGAGGAGGGAATGGGAAAAGCTCTGGAGGAAAATCCCTAAACTAGTGCGATCTTCTCAACTTAGAGAAACCTGGTATAAGGTTCTTTTTGGGTGGCACTACACTCTGGCGCGCCTGCGCAAGATGTATCCCGACTCGTCGGGTCTGTGTTGGAGGGGTTGTGGGCAGGTGGGCTCAGCGGAACATTTGTGGAGGAGGTGTCCTGAAATAGCCCCCTTTTGGTCCGAACTTGCACAAGCGTTTGAACAAGCATTTGGGCCCGGGTCTGGCACGTCCCCAGAGTGGACCTTGTTGGGAATAAGACCAGTTGAGACAAAGGGGGAGCTCAAGGGTACGGAAAGGGTGCGGGTGATGCTTACTTTAGCGGGAATTATCGCTTATTGCACAGAGATGGAAGTGTTCAACTATCCCAATGTTTCAGGACTGGTTACGCAAAGTATGGGACTTGGTAGCAATGGAGTGGGCTACGTACGCTATGAACATGAACAATGCTCTACAGAACTTTGCGGGCGAATGGGGTGAGGTCCTCACTTTTCTAAAGGACGACTTCAGGATTGGTTGGCGCCCGGAGCGCCTTATGCTTCTTGAACTGGTATGACCCCTAGGAGTATCTACTTATTTTAGGGTTATAATGTTTTACTTTGGTTCCCTTGGGGATGTGTTATGAGTTATCTGTATGTTGAAAACTTAATAAAAATAATTAAAAAAAAAAAGTCATAGGCCATGTGTGGCCATCCAGGTTTGGATTATTTGGTAGATTTTATTTATGAGGCTAGTGTCCTTTTCATAGTTCCCCTTGATTGGGATAAGGATCTGGGTATCATCAGCGTAGTTGGTATATGAGACCCCTAGTTTGTCCAATATATCAAAGAGAGGCTTTGTAAAAATATTGTACAAAGTGGGGGAACACATGACCCTTGAGGGACTCCATAGGTGATGGGGACTGGATCTGCTGCTGATGTAGGTGAGAAGACTCTTATGGTTCTCTGGTCCAAGAATGAGTTTATCCGCGCCGTGGCTTTTGTGGAGAAGTTGGCCGCCGATTTGAGGTGATTACAAAGTACCTTGTGATCTACCAGGTCGAAGGCAGCTGATAGGTCTAGGAGTAGGAGAATCAAGATATTTCCTCTATCTTTACGTTCATCTAGTTGGTTTTTAAGATCAAGGAGAGCCGTTTCGGTTCCATGTCTCAGTCTAAATCCTGATTGTCTTGTTCCTAGTAGATTATTAATCTCCAAGTATGATTGGATCTGTAGATATGCAGCTTTATCTAAGATTTTGAGGAGGAACGGGACAGTTGTTATGGGCCTATAGTTCGTAGGGACATTGGGGTCCAGGTTTACCTTTTTTAAGAGAGGTAATATCCAGGCATCTTTAAGGTTAGTTGGCACAGAGCATGATTTGAATGATGAGTTGATGAAAGGGGCTAGTTCATTTGCAGCTTCTTTAATGATTGGGGCTGGGCAGGTATCACCAAGGCATTGATACGGTTTAAGAGACATGATGATGTTCTTAGTTTCTGCGATAGACATGGCTCTGAAGCTAAATTGGTTAGTGGGTTTAGTTTGGTTAGTGGAAAGTTCCTGAAGGATGGTCTCTTGCGTGGAAAGGGCAATGTTGTGGAGGGCAGATTTTTTGGCTAATATTTTGTCTTGTAGCATTGTGATTTTGTTGCATAAGGCCTTTTGAATGTTTGTGCACCAGGCTTTGTCTTTGGTACAAGAGTCTATGGGTGTGACTGGGGATTCTAATTCTCTCAAGATGGAGAAAAATTCCCTGGTATTCGAATTCACTTTTTTGATTGTGTCATTAAAGGTCTCTTTTTTTAGCCTGAATGATTTGTTTTTTGTAGCTGCTAGTGAGGGCAGTGAGGAGATTTTTGGTAGAAGGGTTTTTTCTCCAGCAAGCTTCAGCGTGCCGTTTCTCTTTGCGTAAGGCTTTTAGCATGGGAGTGAACCAGGTGTTAAGATGGGCAATAGGTTTAGATTTGCTGAGTTTGAGCGGCGCAATGGCGTCAATCGCTGAGTCGATGGTGTTATTGTACAGATCAGCTAGATCATTTGGGTTAGAGATCAGGCTAGAGTGATTAGCGATAGGTTGGATCAGGGGGAGAAGATTCGAGAGTGTTATATTTTTTTTGCATCGGGTGAGGGCAGGTGGAGCATGAGGTTTAGTAGATTTGAGTTGGGGAAGGTCTGAAATGGTCAATGAGATCAGATAGTGATCGGTCCATAAGCAAGGCTCAATTGCCGTTATGAGGGAGGCGCAGTTGATGTCTGCGACCCAGTCCAATGTGCGGCCTTTAGAATGCGTGGGACCGTTATTCCGTATAGTGAGGCCTGCTTCCACAATAGTGTTGGCTATGGTGGTCGCATTGGAGTCTGTTAGGTCCTTATAGCCTAAGTTGAAGTCGCCTAGTAGAATGATTTGTGTTCCCAGTTTGGCATTTGTGTTTAAGAGGTTGGTTAAGTCTTCTTCAAACGTGCCTAGTGGACCGGGGGGGTCTGTAGATAAGGTGTACCGTGATAGTACGTGTGGCAGAGATTTCTAGTTTTAGGGAGAGTAGTTCAGATGACGGCATAGTAATACTGTCTATTTCTTGATGGTGAGGTTAGCTCTGCAGATGAGAGCTATGCCTCCTCCTTTGGAGGTTTCCCTGTCTTTTCTGAAGATGGTAAAATTAGGGGGTGTGGCAATCATAAGGCTAGGGCTAGCAGCTTTGTGTAGCCATGTTTCGGTAACTGCGCGGAAATCGAGTTGGTTACAGGTGATGATGTCAGCAATTTCAGAGGCATGGGCTATTAGGGATCTGACGTTGATGAGACTTCCCTTGAGGTTTTGAGTTATGTTAGTGTTATTACTGATGTGGTCTTTGTTGGGCAAGGTTTCAGACGATTTGGAACTGGCTGTTTGATTGCATCTAGGTTTTCTTTTGTGCGTGTTTCGCCTGACGTATATTAGCTCCTTCTTAGGGAGGCTGTGAGGTGGATGTGCACCTGGTGGTTTGGGGAGTCTAGTACCTAGTCTAAAGTTCCTTAGTCCGGTAGGACAAGCCTGATTCGGTTGGGTCTGGGTAAAGGGAGCAGGCTGTTTAGGTAGTCCCGTGCCTAGTCTGAGGTTCCTTAGTCCGGTAGGACAAGCCTGATTTTGTTGGATCTGGGTAAAGGGAGCAGGCTGTTGGGGTGGTAGCTGTGTGTGCATCTTTCTGGTTGGTTCCCTTTCTGTGGGCAGATTGTGGTGTGGGGCTACCATAATGGCTAAGGCAGAAAGTGTGGAGAGTATAGCTAGATAGCCTAAAGGTGTGTCAGACATGGGAGATGTCATAACGGTGTTTGTTAGTAAGTTGGCCTGTAGTAGTCTGGTGCTTAATGGTGGTATAGTCTAAGTATGCAAGGTGCAGATGGGTTCACCTAGAATCAAGAATCACCATATGAGCTAGAATACATGACTTCAAGTAGTTGGCATTGTACAAGGTGAGCGACCGTAGGGTCTCAGATAAGTTACAAGGTGCAACGGTGGCCAACCAGAAGGGTCTCAGGTTCTTTTCTTACAGAGGATTCCCGGGCTGATGACGGGGAATATTCATGAGCACGTGAATACATGCCAGACAATACCATTTCCGCCGCCTGAGATCCTAGTGCCACCGGGATATTACAAGTCCCAGCGACTCGGCATGGCAGGTGGTGGAAACTGTAAGTCCCCATTCCGGTAGAGTCCCATAGGAATCCACGGGAATGGGGACACAGAAGCACTGGCAACATTGCTATGCCTGCAGGGGCCGGTGCTCGGAGGCACCGCCCCTGCAGTCATTCTCGTAGTCTGGCAGCCCGGAAAGCGGGTCGTTACGTTGCTATTGGAACCCTTATTTCCGGACCACCAACTTGCAATGAGGCCCATATTATTTGTCTATTTTCGCAATGCGTTTTCATATTTGTTTAAGTCAACTGACTCCTCACAAGTGAGGTCAGGAAGGTCAAGGTTTTCTTATCAGGGAGTGCTCAGACAATAGATCAAAAGGGACTTCTTCCTTTCCACCCCATGGTTCGTGCCACACACAGCTGTGGCGTTATGCTCAAAAGATTTCTTCCAGCATTTCCAAGGCATAGGGGGTTCCCCAGGATTTGGAAGGAATGTCATAGGGAGAGATACAGGAATGCCATGTGGGGAGATATGTTTTACATCATTGTGGCGAGTGGCCTGGGACTGCTGTCTCCACCCCCTTGTATGCTGGAGAACACTGTGTTTAACTTTTTAAAATTATAACATATTTTTATTAAGATTTCAAAATACAGAACATGAACATAGGCCCCCAAAATTCCCTTCCACCCCAACCCCTCCCTAGTCCAGCCAAAGACCCCCCTTGAGTCCAGACCATACGTTACGCCCCCTCATATCTGGCAACTATTACAAACAACTTCTCTCTCATTGCAGATTCAACAGACTCAGATTTTGCAGGCATATTGGTTTGTTAAAATCCTTGTGTAAAAAGTCCAACACTGATCCCCATTCCTGCCGAAACGTAGCCCACTCAATTTGGATGGAATTATACCCATTGCATAGACACAAACACCCATATTTTTCGTATCCAGTCGTGTTTGGATGGGACCTCTTTAGATTTCCATCTTTGTACCATCAGTAGATTTGAAGCTAGGAGAGTCGAGTAAGCTTTGAAAAGAGGTTTGTTTCTCCAAGACATTCCCAGGTCCCACATACCAAGCACACACTCTGTGGGCCCCAACCCAAACATGCCCTGTAAGGGAGTTCTCACCATGAGACAAAACTCCTCCAATCTCAGGCATCAACACCAAATAGGATACCCACTCACCCACCCCCTATTGCCGCTCCCCCCCACCCCCCCATCATCACACCCTCTCCAGCATCCTGGATCCACAAGGGAACCATTCTCGGTAGTTTACCCAGCATATAGTGCCATTGTACCATCAATTTACTCCACATTTCTCTAAGCTCAATAGCCCATGACAACCTCAGAATATTCTTCCACACAAACTCCCAGTGCCCCTGCGGAACAGAGATTTCTAGTGCCTGTTCCCATGCTGACATGTAGGGCCAACAAGTCTCCTACTTATTGTGATGAATCCGATGGATTCACCATTGTTTTCCCAGTGGTGCACTCCTCCCATGTGGCCAGGGGACGGCAGCCGCTACCTGATCCTGACTCTGGGGACAGCTATATGAGGGGGGATCACATGGGAGGAGACAACTACTGCAGAGTTGCCATGACTCCATCGGATGAGGAACAGTATCCCCACCTTTCCCTCTTGACACCCAAGACCTTAATGGCCTATTGTCAGCTAATCGTTGCCCATTGTAGAGGAAGTCAATAAAGTTTTCTCTACACTACTCTGGTCAGGCCCCTCCTTTGACCCAAACACCCACAACTCACCCATAACACATTTTGTTTCTGATGTGCCTTTATATGGAATCTCTGAGAAAACCGTATAAAAGAGTTAAAAGTCCAATGACATCCAAGGACTCAAACTCCCATAACCACACAGGTACTAAGACGAGGAGGAGGATGAGGGAGTTTGTGCAAAGTGACAAGAGATTGAAGTCCAACATGCAGACTGGTTGTTTTTTCAAGTCTTCAGTGCACGGGACATTTAAAGATGGCAACCGCACTATTGAGTCGAGCAGTGCAGGAGAAGACGTTGAACCGCATGCTGAGGCTCTTGAATGCAAGGCACATGGACAGGTGCGGTGGAATGAAGAAGGCCGCAGGGACAGAAGGAGAAATGCCACGTGGGAGCTAGAAGGGTTGTGGAGACATTGGGAACTGCACATGCCAAAGTGGAAAGCGGATGAAGAAACCACACCGCAGAGGCAAAAGCTGAATCGAAAACGCTGGAAGGAACCAGTGAGTCTGCCCAAAGCAGCTGGGGACCCCAGGGCATTCCAACAAGTGGGCCAACACATTTTTGAATGGTACAAAACTGCGGATGCAGAAAATATCTGAAGTTTGTTTGAATGCAGTCAAGGCAAAGTACAAATTAAATTCAACACCACATAACCCCAGTCAAGTACAGATGCATGAGATGCCAGTGTGGGAGAAATGGTTGAGCAATGGTTGAGCAAATGTTACCATAGACAGATATACCAAGC
The DNA here is from genome assembly GCF_040938575.1 of Ambystoma mexicanum. Lineage (NCBI taxonomy): Eukaryota > Metazoa > Chordata > Amphibia > Caudata > Ambystomatidae > Ambystoma > Ambystoma mexicanum. Next base: position 791,555,540 of record NC_090932.1, on the reverse strand, counting down.
ACCCCACAGTATATGCTATTGTGATATAGCCAAAGAACTGTGAAACGCATAAGAAGTCCTGGCAGGGGAGTATACCAGGCGATCTGCAAAGTAACAAGACATACTACAGAAACTCTTTTACAGAACCTATTGCTTAAACAAGAACTTTGTGAGTCCACTGAAGACCCAAAGGAACTATTAGCTAAAGAGACATTTTTGCCATCCTATTTCAGAATCTAGGAGATCACTCTCTAGACCCACCGGTCTTTACCTTGGAAAACATTTTCGTTGGAGTCATTCTTATACTTCTGGTTTTGAAAATGTTCATAAACATCAAGTTAAAGACATTTCCTTGCACTCTGTTATTGTTTTGTTTGTAGTGTGAGGGTCAGGATAGGACGGTTTGGACAGAAGGACGGCTTTCCGTTACCGACATCCTGACACAGACAGATCCTTAGTCTTCGGTTTCTAGGTAGGGAAGTTCTGCTTTGGAGTAGGGCCAGAGAGGCAAATTACCAAACCCATTTTTATTTAATAAATGTCTTTAACCGAAAACATGACAACTTTGTGTCCGGCTTTCATTTCTGACTCCTCACCTTATGCTCAGTAAGAATCTTATAGATCGAGGAGATCAACTTCCTAGTTCCTGACTGTGACACCAAAAAAGCCTCGAAGGGTGTAAGGGACTTGGTTGCTAGTAAACCGAACGCCATCCGGCACTCCTCAAAGGATTTCAACTCTGCCCCCACCAGATATAAGTATCTGATGTTTCTACAACCCACCAGTTTCCATGGTGCAAAGGCCGCCCTATTACATCTTTGGAGCAAAGAGTGGGTTGCCATGAATCAGGGTAAACGGAGATGGGAATTATGTGATCTTTTCTCTTCTGACCATCGAGTCCCAGACATCCTCCACCAACTCTGTGATCCGGCTACAATGCATATTTTCCTGTCTATGCTGCCTGTGTACCCACAGTACTTCATTCAACGGGGACCCCATCACTGCCCTGTCCTTCACCCAAATATTCCTTGTATCCATTGTGTACCAATCCCATATAACACGGATCGGGGCCACTTTGTAGTACTTCGGAAGTTTGGGAGTGCAAACCCCACTTGGCTCTGGGTACTGTTAAAATCTTAAAAACCACATATGGACTCTTGCTATTCCGTACAAACTCGGTTATCCGTTTGTTCAATGGTTGAAAGAAAGAAAGAAAGAGGCTGGTACCCTTATGGGTAGGGCCTGGAATAGGTATAAAATCCTAGGCAAGGTCACCATCTTAATCGTTGCAATCCTACCCAGCCACGAAATATAAAGTGGGCCCCATTTCGCTAAATCACTTTTTACTCGGGCATGGACCATAATTAGCCTTGTAGAGTGAGTCAAGGTCACCTGTCAAAGTTATACCTAGATAAGAAATCCCCCCGTCTTCCAGCTAAAGGCCGAAGACGCCCTGGATTGTGTCAATAGCTCCCCCTGGGTGGAGAGGTTGTGTATCTCAGACTTTCTCAGGTCAATCTTTAAACCAGCTACTTTCCCAAATGTCTGCACGACCCAAACTGTCGCGGCCAGTGAACCTGCAGGCTCAGAAAGAGTAAGTACCATATTGTTTGCGAATGCTGAGCTAGCAGTGGCTCCAAATATATGGCAAATGGAAGAGGTGACAATAAGCATCCCTGCTACGTACCCGTTTACCAGAATCCTTTTAGAAACTATTGGGCGTATTGAAGGGTCCTGCTAGTTCGCCCTCACCTCACTAATAGCCAAATCCCATACCAGCTAAATATTCAAATAGGAACAAACACTCTACCCTGTCAAATGTCTTCTCTGTGTCAAATGACAATAAACAGCAAGGGTGCTGGACTGCGACACTTTCTCAATCAGGTTTGCCACTCTCCTGGTGTTATCAAAAGTCTGAGGCTGACGCACAACGCCTGACTGGTCAGGACCTATAAGGCTGGGAAGCAGCTGGTCTAGCCTATAAGCCAATACCTTTGTATAGATTTTGTCCTGCTTATTGATTAAAGCGATTGGACGATATGACCTACAAGAGGTCCGGTCTTTGTTAGCTTTGCGCAGTAATATTACTTTGGCCTTGTTCATTAAGGGCTAATCCCCCCGCCCTTTAAAGAGTTAAAGAGTGTAACTAATTTAGGGGCCAAGTCCATTTAAAAGGTCTTGATGAAGAAAGCAGGGAAACCGTCGGATTCTAGTGATTTATTATTTGCTAGGGTTTTTATTTATTTATTGCATTTATTTTACGCCCAAACCCGGAGGTGTCCCTGCGTAGTTACAGACATCTTGTATATATAAACACATTGTAGATAATAACATTTACAAACGGTCAGATACAGTGTTAGAACTTCATAATCAATTTACTGGATAGAGATAGTAGAACAGGACTACACCGGAGACGGGAAGGGGCTAGCACTGGAAAAAAATGTGACAGTGGATAGGAGAGGGCAGGATGTTACCTGGTCCTAAACTATGGTTGATGATGCAGAGGCCTAGAATTTGTTGAAAAGCCAGGTTTTTAGGGACTTCTTGAATAATTGGTGGGATGGCTCATTTCTGGTGTGCAATGGTAACGTGTTCCAGATTTTTGGGGGGTCATTACTGAGAAGCTGCTTCCCTGAAACATTTGTAACGTGGGACAGAGAGATGAGCATTCTTGTTTGATCAAAGAGCCCTTACTGTTTTGTTCAAGGTGACAGTATTGTTGAGACATATGGGAGCCTTCTTGGGGTTTCTTCCACTAGCAGATGCACTTGTGGTATGCACACACAGTAAACCGCAAGCTTCTATGCTGATCCATGGCGACGAGAGAAACATCTACATCATGTGTTTTCTCCTCTTCTGCAGCCTGAAAATAGCGTTCCCTGGGACTTGAATTTTTGTGCAGGAAATCGCCTTCTGCCAGGACCACAGGTGGTACCACAGGCTTTAGCCCATTTAGGTAAGAGCTTAACCACACCAAAGAAGTTTTCAACCACGACAGGACCTACACCAGCCTCACAAAGTCTTCCCCTGCTCTTTGTTCTTTTAGGCAGCTAGGTTTCATCACGATCATCAAGTTTCTGGTGATTGATGTACCAGGTTTTCCTCCTACTACTCAAGAGAAGGTTTTACATGAAATTTTACTGTAGCAAAGTTTAGCTTACAGTAAACCACGCGATATGTAACTTCAACACTATCGTCTTTTTCCTTTTCTCAATTAAAGCATCTGTTGAGCTTCTTGTGAATCATATACTAAGCATCCGAGATCACAGCAGTTCTAATCCACATATCTCCTATTATCATTTTTAGATAGAGACCCACAGGACACAGGTACACCATCTACTACACGTCCCGATGAAGGCCTACCACCCACATCCTCAATCAAGCAGCTTTACCTTTGGCCGAAAAACAATAGTGTTGACGACTTCTCTATGAGTTCAGTGTCCACTCTTCACACTGATTTTTTGTTCACCGAAAAATGTTTTGTTCTGTGTTCACATGTTATTTGTAAAGTAAAGTATGTCAATCAACAAAAGCAAAACATGTTGTATGTTCACCAAAATCCAGTCCAATTGACTGGGTTGTACCTACCTGTATTGTATACAACATTGTAAATAGATAAGTGTCCTTGGGGGCTGTCTTTCCACCTTTGAAAAATATACGTATATTAAAAATATATGTATATTAAAAACCTCAAGGTCAACCTTACTGACCTTGATGAAACTTGAAGATTTAGTTTTTTTCTGTGTAGGAGTACACTGCGAATTGTGTGTATGATCTTTCACCCTGATTTTTGTGATTATTTAAAAATATACGCCCACCAGGGTTTATCAGGGCCTAGCCAGGTACCCTTTTTTGTCATTTTAGCCTTCTTGGCGAGACATTTATGGGTAACGCAGAGTGTTTTGAATATGATTCTGGCTTTTATGGGTAGCCAGTGGGCTTCCCTCCTGGTGGTGTAAATATGATCACATTTTTTAAATTCAGGTTGACATTTGAGGTGCCTAGCAATAGTACATTGCAGTAATCTAACTTCGATAAAATGAGTGCCCTCGCTATGGTGCTGCAATTTTGAGGTGTGAGGAATTGTCGACTTAAGGCAATCACTTTGGATGTGTAAGAGGTGGCTGAGGAGAGTGCATTCACATGTTTAGACATTGGTAGGTTGTAGTCTAAGTAAACCCCAAGGGTTTTAACCTGGTTAAGGACTGGTATTGGAGTACTATCAATGGTGATTGAATAGTCAGGAGTGTAGGTTCTTGATTTTGGCTGGGGAGCCCAGGATGAGTGCATCAGTTTTCTCGTTGTTGAGGCAGAGGCTGTTAATAGCCATCCAGTTTTGAATTATCGCATACATTTTGTTAATCGTGATTGTATTCTGATCATAGTTGCCCGTGATAGGGATGAGGATATGGGTGTCATCAGCAAAGTTCATGTAGATGACACCCATAGCATTCAGAGCAGCGAATAGTAGCTTTGTGTAAGCATTGTAGAGGGTAGGCGACAGACAGGATCCTTGCAGTACTCCTAGTGGTACTGGGATAGGGTCTGCCGCTTCCATCCCAATAGTGACTCGGGATGTATGATCTGCAAGGAAGGATTTGACCCATAGGGTGGCTTCTTGCAAGAATTGGAAGTCATTAGCCAGCGTGGCAAATCATTTGTCATGATCGATTAGGTCGAATGCAGTGGAAAAATCTAAGTTTCGGTGCTGTGGTTAGGCCAAAAGCCAGATTTTTTGGCTCAGAGGAGATGTTTTTGTTCAAGGTGAGCTTGAATTTGAGTATAGGCTATTTTATCAATAATTTTCAACAGGAAGGGGACAGTAGTTATGGGGCGATAGTTTGTGGGGATTGTTGGGTCCAGTGAGGGTTTTTTAAGAAGCAGGGTCACCCAGACTTCTTTAATACTGTTAGGGACCATGTTGGTACTGAAGGAAGCGTTAACACATTTTGTGATGATGGGCGTGAGCGTAGTGGCTCACAGTTTAACTAAGTGAGCTGGGAAACTGTCTCCTTTACAATTGGACAGATTTAATTTTGTCAAATTCCGAATGTTTCTTGTCTCGACAGTGTCCATTAATTGGAGTAGTGTAGCATTTCTCATCGCTAGTTAGTGTGAAGCTGATAACATAGCGGTCCGTCCAGTCAACTGGTGCAATAGAGTCTATTGAGATATGAGTGTTTATTGTAAGTATTCAGTCTAGTACTCTGCCCTTATTATGAGTGGGGGTCTGGACAAACTGTGTAAAGTTCATATCTGTGAGAGCTGCATGGAGAGCATTAGCTTTGTGATCATGTTTATCGTTGAAACCTAGATTAATATCACCAAGGATTATAAATCTGGTATTAGGTTTGAGGAAGGGTGTTAAGAGAAGTGGTATGTCCGATTCAGGGTGGTTGTTGTCATTAGGAGCTCTATAGATAACCAGGATGTTAATTGTGGTTTTGGGGTTTGTAGTCATTTTAATGAGGAGTAGTTTGTACCCTTCTATAGCGTCCAGTGGGCAGGTTCTTAGTTGCAGGTTGAATTTGGCTATTATGGCCACTTCACTTCCCTGTGCATTTGGTCTGTCAGTCCTAAGGATGTCGAATCCTGGTGGGATGGCCAGTGCTAGTAGAGGGTCTGAGGCTTGGTGCAACCAGGTTTCAGTTCACGACAAGTAAATCCAGTTGTTGATCTACAATGGGGTTGTGGGTCTCGATGGCATGCGCTCCCAGTGAATGTACATTTAGGAGAGCACTTTTAATGCTATGAGGAAACTCTGGAATAGCCTGTGGGAGGGCTATGGGCTGTGTCTGTGGGGTGGAAGTGGTAGTGCGTTGATCGGCACGGTGGTGTGTTGTAGTGTTGATTTGTTGGGTAGAGGTGGGGGTATGGCCAAGATCGGATTTTTCAGTGGCTTGGGCAGATATTGGGTGGAAGTTTGAGTTCGCAGTCTGTTTAGCCTAGTGGTACCTAGAATGGGGAGCATGGTGATTGGGGAGGGATGTATAGGCCTGGAGCTAAGTTTTGCATGCTGGTCCGTATTATTATTAGGGACGGAGTGACCTGCTGGGGTAAGTGAGGTCTTAAGGATGTGGCTGTGTTCATCACTACCTTGTTGTTAAGGTTGGTGCCTTGCTGTCTCCCATGATCCAGGATGAGCTGGAAAGGGGAGGTTTGGGGTAAAAAAAGGAGTGGGGCAGGTAGGGGATGGTGTTGAAGGCAGCCCAGTCTAGCAAGGCTATTCATTGGGATAAATGCACCTCCTCTGCAAGGTAAGGAATCATCTATAATGCGGCATACATAATAACAAGTGGCAACGCTTGGTGCCTCCTAGCATTAAGTTGAATTGGAACAGGGTCAGTCGTTAATCACCACGCTATTGATATACAGGCGGCTTGGGGAGAGGCTGGGAGATAACAGGTGGGATATTTATGCAGTATTCATACGCTGACAAACATACAAGTTATGGACGCGAGGAAACATGACTGTAAGGTCTTCTAACACCTCTTCTTGAGTGGTATCTGATACTAGGCTTTCCCTTTCCATCTGGGAAATTTCTGGTAGGAACAGGCCACCCAGATAATCCGCCTGTGGAGCTTCAGGCGGGGAATCCGAAGCATACAACAGAGAATAGAAGGAACAAGTTACTTACCTGTAACTGTTGTTCTCCAGCGTGGGTCTGACATGGATTCACATGCTCATGAATATTTCCCGTCTTCAGGCTGGGAATCCTCGGTAAAGAAAAAATCAGTTTCAGTTTTGTTTCTGAACTGTGTTTCTACTAGTAACCAATCACTGGTCTCCGAGTCATACTGCCACGAGCAAATGACTGCCCTCTACCTAAGCCCTTCCTCTGGCAGCCATCTTCAGATTTGGTAGCACATACAGTGGCAGTACGACCAAGAGAAGAGCTGCAGAGGGGTAGGCAGGAGGGTTTGCATGTGAATCCTTGCCAGACCCATGCTGGAGAACAACAGTTACAGGTAAGTAACTTGTTCCTTCTCCAGCATGGGGTCTGGCATGGATTCACATGCTCATGAATACAAGAATACATAGCAGTACACACATGCACAACCACGGGAGGTGGCAAGGCTCAACATAAGCATTTCAACAACTCAACATTAAGCATCTCTTACCTCCTCACCAGGCCCACCTTCAGGCAAACAGGTTGCGCAGCACTGCCTGGCCGACTCTGGACTCCTCCCTGGAATCCCGGTCGATGCATTAGAATCTCGTGAAGGTGTGCATCGACCTCCACGTAGCACCCTGCAGATGTCCAGCAGGGGCACACCAGACAGAAACGCTGTGGTAGCAGCAATCGCTCTGGTTGAATGGGCTCTCGGACAGCCGGGCAACTGTCGGTTCGCCAACCGGTGACAGTGCATGATGCAGCCAGAGAGCCATCTGGAAATCGAAGTCTTCGAGAGGGCCTTCCCTTGGTTCACAGGTCCAAAGTTCACAATCAGCTGTGTTGTCTTCCGAAAACTCTTTGTGCGGTCCACGTAGAACTTCAGCGCTCTAGCCACATCTAGCGAGTGCAAAGTCCTCACAGCCGGCGACGAAGGCGACGGGAAGAAAACAGGTAACATCAAGTGCTCGCTGAGATGGAAGTCTGACGGCACCTTGGGCATGACGGAGGGGTGCATCCTCCGCACCACCCTCGTCTCGTGGAATGTCAGGTATGGAGGTTTACAGGAGAGGGCCTGGATCTCTCCCACTCGTCGTGCGGAGGTGATGGCCACAAGAAACGCTGTCTTCCACGACAGGAATTTCAACGGTGCCGAATGCAGAGGCTCGAACCGCAGCCCCATGAGCCTGGTCAGCACCACATTGAGCTCCCAGCCCGGAGCCGGAGCCCGGTGGGAACGATCAGAACAGTCCTTTCATGAACTCCATCACCAGGCGATGAGACCATAGAGATGACCGCCCCAGAGTTCTGGTGTAGTGGGAGAGAGCCGCCAAATGGATCTTGATGGAGGCATGCGCCTGCCCCGCCTTGGCCAGCGATAGCAAGTACGGCAGCTCTTGAGGGGCCGTGATCCGCAGAGGATTAATCTTCTGTGCACGGCACCAGACAGAGAACCTCTTCCATTTGTGTCCATAGCACTTGAGAGTCGAGGACACCCTGGCCTTTGCAAGCACCTCCTTGCAATCTGCCGGAATATTGTACCTCCGAACTCTAGTGCTGCAGGAGCCAGGCCTGCAGGTTCAGCGATCCTGGGTCGTGATGGAGGATGGCACCTCCTTCCCTGGTGAGAAGATCTGCATCCGTCAGTAGTTTGACCAGGGGGGACGCTGAAAAGTCCAGAAGGTCCGGAAACCAGATCTGCCTCGGCCATGCCGGTGCGACGAGGATCATCCTGCACCGGGACCGTCTGAGTTGACTGATGAGTCGCAGCAGCAACGGCAACGGGGGGAACGCATACAGGAACAGGCCGTCCCAGGGGAATGAGAAGGCATCGCCCATGCTCCCCGGCTGGGGATACCTGTTGGCGAACCTCCGGCACTTGGCGTTCGTCGCCGTCGCGAATAGGTCGATCTGGGGATTGCCCCATCGTCAGAATCGGAGATCCACTTGATCCTGCCGTAGTTCCCACTCGTGGCACGAGTGCAGCTCCCTGCTGAGTGAGTCGGCAATGGTGTTCTTTATTCCTGCCAGATGATAGGGTACCAGGAAAATCTCCTGGGCGACAGCCCAGTGCCACAGATCCTGCGCTTCCTTGGATAGGGCTGGGGATCTGGTGGCCCCCTGCTTCCGGATATAGAATATTGTGGTGGTGTTGTCGGTGAAGACCTTATCACTTTGCCCTTGAGGGGTGGAAGGAACGACCTGAGGGCCCAGAACACTGATCGGAGCTCCAGGACATTAATGTGTAGTGACCTCTCCCCTGGGAGCCAAAGGCCTCTTGCATGGATGTCATGATGCCCGCTCCCGGGGAGCCGGTTCAAGCCCTGCGTCCCCGAAAGCAGACATCCAGTCCCCAAGGAAGGACCCAGCAACCCCATATAGGGGCACTTTGTACAGTGTCCTGGCACCTATGGCGCCAGGCTCATAAAAGACATCAGTCCTGGCGCCATAGGCGCCAGGCTCATTATGGGAGTGCTTGGGTGCACTTACCTGATGCAGACCATGCTGCAGGATCCCGGCCTCCTTGAGGCCTGAAAGGAACTACTTTACCTGTGGGACTAATTTAACATCCGGGCGTGGTCGGGGAAGGATACATACCTGATTGGAGGAAGGATACATACCTGGAACTTCTTCCAAGGCTATTTAAACCCCACCCGAACAGCCACACGTGCTTCGCGTTGTTCTGCATCTAGCAGCTGGACGCTCACCGTGTCTGCTCCTGCATCCTGACTTCTGCCACGCCTGCCAGCATCCTGGATCACCTTCAAAGGAAGAGAAGAAGAGAACAGAAGAAGGAAAAGTCCTTACCTGCTAAATCCGCATCCCGGAGACATCTCGCCGACAATCCTGAAAAGGAAAACTTTTATTTAAAAGCTCATTGCGTCGATCGCTGCAGCGCCGCATTCCACTCTCCTTTACATGGCGCCTCCATGTTCAGCAGTGATCATCCGGATTCGCAGTCACGCCCCAGCGCCTAGGGAGAAAAAGACCAGAACAAAAGGTGAGAGAGAGAAGGGAATAAGGAAAGCTAAATCTCCATGTTAAGACTTACCTGTTGATTCATTCCCTCTTCATTTCGGGTCCGCGCCGCATCCTGGCATTTCCGGACCCCGGCCCCTAAGGGGAAAAAGAGACATCAGCGTTAATGAACGAATGAAAAGACATTACCTCAAAACGCTCATTAAAGATTTACCTGATTTCTACAAGGATTTCACCTCTCATCTCGGGTCGGTGCCTGTTCCCCGGCATTCCGTACCCCGGCCCCTATGGGGAAAAAGACACTAGCATTAGTACATTAATGCATGGACACAAGGGGAACCTCTTATCAAAAAACTTACCTGGAAGCCAAGCAAGTTTGGTTCTCACCAATCCGAAAATACAGTGAAGTAACTGGATACCAACGCGCCCCTGCATCAGAAGCAGGATGGAGAGCTCGTCCTTCCAGACCCTAAGAAGGATACTTCTGCGAGCCAGACAAGCCAGATTTGGGAGCCCAGTCCAGTCCGTCTTCCGAACCCTGCGCATCACCTTAGAAGAGGTCACAGCAGCGCGAACCAGGCCAGCGCCTCCGTGGGAGTCAGGTGAGCGTAACAGTGGAGATCTCCGCTGTGCACCCCTCATCCCTCCAGGGAGGCATTGGTCGGCACCGTCTCCTGATGTGCCGGGGTCTGGAAGTCCATATCCGCCGCTAGATGCGTGCGGGTGCCCCACCACCGGATCGCTTAGCGGAAAATCTTGTTGAGTGAGATCCTGTCTTCGAAGCTGCCCGCCGCTTGCATCCAACGGGCGTCGAGGAACTCCTGCAGTGGTCGCATCCGTAGCCTCCATAGGCGCACGAGGTAGATGCACGAGGACATCATTCCGAGTAGGGACTTGATGGATCTCACCCTGGCCACGTCCATGGTCAACAGCCGTTGTACCTTGCCCAGGATGGCCTTTGTCCTTTCCTCCGACGGCAAAGCCAGTCGCGCCACTGTGTCTAGTCTGGCTCCCAGGAACAGGGCATCTTGCGACGGTACCAAGTGGGATTTTGCGAAGTTGATCAAGAATCCCAGATCCTTGAGCAGTTGGAAGATCTTCGCTGTGTGATCGACGGCGAGTTCCCTTAACTTTGCTCAGATGAGCCAATGGTCCAGGAAGGGGTAGACGTGGATCCCCTGCAGGCGCAGCCGCACCACCACCGGTGCTAGGGACTTGGTGAACACCCTTGGCGCTGACTTCAATCCGAAGGGGAGGGCCTTGAACTGATAGTGTCGCCCTTGGACCACAAATTGTAGGAATTTTTGATGTCCTTTTAGAATGGGGATGTGGAAGTAGGCATCCTCAAAGTCCAGCGACGATAGGAAGTCGCCTTCCTCCAGCTGTCCGAGCACGTGTTAGAGGGTGACCATCCAGAATTTCTGGGACTTGATGTACCTGTTTAGACGAAGAAGGTCCAGGATTGGTTGCCAACCGCCTGTCTTCTTCCGGACGAGGAAGTACCGCAAGTACACTAAACAGCCACAGAGCCTCTTTGGGACGAGTTCTATGGCTCCCTTTCTTAGCATCGCTCGTACCTCCAGTAGCAGTTGAGGGACCTGGTTTTCCTTCCTGGCCACGGGTGGAATGCGGGGACACCTTTTTTGAAATTCCAGAGTGTGCCCGCGGGCCAGTGTATCTAGCACCCAACGGTCAGTGGAGATGGACTCCCACACGCTGATGAATTTCGCCAGCCGGCCTCCCACCGGGGTGCTCGGGTGGGGGCCCGCCGCCACAGCAGGTTCAATCCTGTTTCGTCGCGGCCTTGCCACCTTGGCATCCTTGGCGATGATGACGGGATCCTCCGGTCTTGCTGCGTCCTCTGTAGGCTTCCTGCGACGAGGAGTGGGCCGCTTGGCGGTATGACGAGGAACCCCTGCGGAATCCTTTGGAGGCACCTTGCTTGCCTCCGGAGTTCCGAAAGGACAGCCGTTGTTGTTGAAGAACACCCAAGGCCCGAGCCGTCTCGGTGTCCGCCTTGATGGCCTGCAGTGACTCGTCCACTGTCTTGCCGAACAGGTTGTTCCCGTCGAAGGGCATGTCCAGAACCCTGGTCTGCACGTCCTGGCGGAAATCGGTGGCCTTGAGCCAACCGCGCCAACAAAGGCAAACGCTGTTGGCCATCTGGCGAAACCCGGTGTCAGCGATGTCCGTGGCCACAGTTATGGCGTGGTCCGAAGCCACCTTGCCTTTTTGTAGGATTTCCTCAGCCCTCTTGTCGTCCGGGAGGAAGTCCGGGATCGGAGCAATCTTGAACCACAGGTCCCTGTCGTAGCGTGCCACAATCGCGAGGGCGTTGGCCGCTTTAATTGTCGTCGCCGCCGACAAGACAACCCGTCGTCCCATGGCGTCCAGCTTCTTCACCTCGCCGTCCGGGGGGGAGGATGTAGAAGTTGAGACAGTTGCTCCCGCCGCTTTTTTCTTGGCTGCCGCAGAGGCCACTGAATCCGGGGACAGCTGTGCTCTGAGGCACATAGGGGCAGCGTCCGGGACCCGGTACTTATTCTCGTACCGGTCTCTTAGCAGAAGCCGTGGCTGGGTTCTTCAGGACTGCCAGGCCCTCGTCCCAGATGTCGTCCAGTAACGGGACTGAGAGGACAGTCTTCCTCTTGGCCTCCTCGTGTTGGTAGAGGAAGCCCTCCTTGTGTTCCTCGGGGCAGAGCTGGAAGAGCTCAGATGCCCTAGCGATCATGGCGTGGAAGGAACAAGTTACTTACCTGTAACTGTTGTTCTCCAGCATGGGTCTGGCATGGATTCACATGCTAATGAATATTCCCCGGTATAGAAAAAAATCAGTATCAGTTTCGTTTCTGATGTGTCTTTCTTAGTAGTAACCAATCACTGGTCTCTGGGTCATACTGCCCCCAGCCAATGACTGCCCTCTCCCTAAGCCCCGCCTCTGGCAGCCATCCTCAGATTTGGTAGCACGTAAAGTGGCAGTATGACCAAGTGAAGAGCCGCAGAGGGGTAGGCGGGAGGGTTTGCATGAGAATCCATGCCAGACCCATGCTGGAGAACAACAGTTACAGGTAAGTAACTTGTTCCTTCTCCAGCATGGGGTCTGGCATGGATTCACATGCTCATGAATAAGAGAATACATAGCAGTACACACATGCACAACCACGGGAGGTGGCAACAGGCTCAACATTAAGCAATACAACAACTCAACATTAAGCAACTCTTACCTCCTCACCAGGCTCACCTTAGGCGAACAGGTTGTGCAGCACTGCTTGGCCGACCCTGGACTCCTCCCTGGAGTCCCGATCGACGCAGTAGAATCTTGTGAAGGTGTGTGTCGACCTCCACGTCGCAGCCCTGCAGATGTCCAGCAGGGGCACACCAGACAGGAACGCCGTGGTAGCAGCGATCACTCTGGTCGAATGGGCTCTCGGACGGCCGGGCAGCAGTCGGTTTGCCAACCGGTGACAGTGTATGAAGCAGCCGGAAAGCCATCTGGAAATGGAAGTCTTCGAGAGAGCCTTCCCTTGATTCACAGTCCCAAAGTTCACAAACAGCTGTGACGTCTTCCGAAAACTCTTCGTGTGGTCCACGTAGAACTTCAGCGCTCCAGCTACATCCAGCGAGTGCAAAGTCCTCTCGGCCGGCGGCGAAGGCGACGGGAAGAAAACTGGCAACACCAAGGGCTCGTTGAGGTGGAAGTCCGACGGCACCTTGGGCATAAAGGATGGGTGTGTCCTCAGCACCACCCTCGTGTCATGAAAAGTCAAATATGGAGGCTTGCAAGATAGGGCCTGGATCTCTCCCACTCGTCGTGCGGAGGTGATGGCCACGAGGAAAGCTGTCTTCCAGGACAGGAACTTCAAAGGCGCCGAATGCATAGGCTCGAATGGGGCCCCCATGAGCCTGGTCAGCACCACATTAAGCTCCCACGCCGGGGCAGGAGCCTTCACCGGCGGGAATTATCGGAATAGTCCCTTCATGAATTCTTTCATCAGGCGATGAGACCACAAGGACGCCCGTCCCGTCGTCCTGGTATATCGGGAGATTGCAGCCAGATGTATTTTGATGGAGGCGTGAGCCAGTCCAGCTTTGGCCAGCGACAGTAGGTACGGCAGTACTTGAGGGGCCGTAATCCGCAGAGGGTTAATCTTCTGTGCACGGCACCAGACAGAGAACCGCTTCCATTTATGTCCGTAGCACTTGAGAGTTGAGGACGCCCTGGCCTTTGCAAGAACCTCTCTGCAGTCGGCCGGGATGTCGTACCCTCCAAACTCTAGTGCTGCAGGAGCCAGGCCTGCAAGTTCAGCGACTCCGGGTTGTGGTGATGAATGGTGCCTCCTTCTCTGGAGAGAAGGTCTGAGCCGTCGGCAGCTTGACTGGTGGGGACGTTGACAAGTCCAGAAGGTCCGGGAACTAGATCTGTCTCTGCCACGCCGGTGCGACGAGGATCATCCTGCACCGGGACCTCTTGAGCTGGTTGATGAGCCGGAGCAGCAACGGCAGCGGAGGGAACGCATAAAGAAATAGGCCGTCCCAGGGGAACGAGAAAGCATCGCCCATGCTCCTCGGCTGGGGGAACCTGCTGGCGAACCTCCGGCACTTGGAATTCTTAGCCGTCGCGAAGAGATCGATTTGGGGTTCACCCCATCGTCAGAAGAGTCGATCCACTTGATCCTGGCGTAGTTCCCACTCGTGGCACGAGCGCAGCTCCCTGCTGAGTGAGTCGGCGATCGTGTTTTTTATTCCTGCCAGATGAAGAGGCACCAGAAACATCCCTTGGGCGACGGCCCAATGCCACAGATCCTGGGCTTCCTTGGATAGGGCCGGGGACCTGGTTCCGCCCTGCTTCCGGATGTAGAACATTGTGGTGGTGTTGTCGGTGAAGATCCTCACCACCTTGCCCTTGAGGGATGGAAGAAAGGACCTGAGGGCCCAGAACACCGCACGGAGCTCCAAGATGTTGATGTGGAGAGACTTCTCCTCCGGGAGCCAAAGGCCTCTCGCTTGAAGATCTCCAGAGTGCGCTCCCCAACCTTCCAGGGAGGCGTCCGTCGTCACCGTCACCTGGTGAGCTGGGGTCTGAAAGTCTGTGCCCGTCGACAGATGGGAGCGGGTACCCCACCACCGGATCGCCTGACGGAACGTCTCGTTGAGAGGGATCCTGTCCTCGAAGCTGCCCGTCAACTGGACCCAGCGGGCGTCGAGGAACTCCTGTAAGGGGCGCATCCGAAGCCTGCAAAGGCGCACCAGATAAATGCAGGAGGACATCATCCCGAGGAGGGATTTGATAGATCTTACCCTGGCCATGTCCGTGGCCAGCAGACGCTGCACCTTGCCCAGAATGGTCCTGGTCCTTTCCTCCGACGGCGAGGCCAGCCATGCCACTGTGTTGAGCTTGGCTCCCAGAAACAGGGCGACTTGCGACGGAACAAGGTGGGATTTTGGAAAGTTGATGGAGAATCTCAGGTCCGTGATCAGCTGGACGGTCTTCGCGGTGTGCTCCACAGCGAGCTCCCTTGTCCTTGCCCGGATGAGCCAGTCGTCCAGGTAGGGGTAGACGTGGATCCCCTATAGGCGCAGCCGCGCCGCCTCCGGTGCGAGGCACTTGGTGAACACCCTGGGTGCCGAACGGGAGGGCCTTGAACTGGTAGTGCCGCCCTTGGACCACGAACCTGAGGAACTTTCGGTGTCTTTTTAGAACGAGGATGTGGAAGTACGCATCCTCCAAGTCCAACGACGACAGGAAATCGCCCTCCTCCAGCTGTCCCAGCACATGCTGGAGGGTGACCATACGGAACTTCTGTGCCTTGATATACTTGTTCAGTCGTCGTAGATCCAGGATGGGGCGCCATCCTCCTGTCTTCTTTTTTACGAGGAAGTACCTTGAGTAAACTCCGGAGCCCCGAAACCTCTTTGGGGCGAGCTCGATGGCACCCTTCTTGAGCATCGCCCTTACTTCCAACAGTAGTTGAGGGATGTGATTTTCCTTCCTGGCCACGGGTGGAACGCGAGGGCACTTCTGAAACTCGAGGGCGTGCCCTTGGGCCAGGGCGTCCAGCACCCAACGGTCTGTGGAGATGGACTCCCACACGCTGACGAACCTCGCCAGCCGGCCTCCCACCGGGGTGCTTCGGCGGGGGCCTGACCCCACGGTCGGTTCAAACTTGTTTGGAGGCCGCCTTGCCTCCTTGACCTGTCGACGACGGGCACCACCTGATTTGCTGCGTCCCCTGTAGGCTTCTTGGGACGAAGATCTTGCCTTTTGGCGGTACATGGAGGAGCCACTGCCGGATCCCTTGGAGGCACCTTGTCTGTGCCTCCGGAGCTCCGAAAGGACGGCCGTCGTTGTTGGAGCACTCCCAGTGCCCAGGCAGTCTCTGTGTCTGTCTTGATGGCCTGAAGGGACTCATCAACCGCCTTCCCAAACAGGTTGTTCCCGTCGAAGGGCATGTCCAAAACCTTGGTTTGTACGTCCTGGCGGAAATCCGTGGCCTTGAGCCATCCTCGTCGTCTCAAGCAAACACTGTTGCCCAACTGACGGAAACCGGTGTCGGCGATGTCCGTTGCCACCGTGATGGCGTGGTCCGAAGCAATCTCCCCCTCCTGTAGGATTTCAAGGGCCTCAGCCCTTTTGGCATCCGGAAGGAAGTCTAACAGAGGGGCGATTGTGAACCACAACTCCCTGTCGTTGCGGGCTACGATAGCCAGGGCGTTGGCCGCCTTGATAGTCGTCGCTGCGGATAAGATGATCCGTCATCCCATCGTGTCCAACTTCCTGCCCTCGCCGTCCGGCGGGGAAGTTGATGTCGAGGCCGATGGCCCCCCAGCTTTCTTCTTTGCCACCGCCGAGACGACCGAATCTGGGGTAGTTGTGCACGAAGGCATAAGGGGGCAGCGTCGGGGACCCGGTACTTCTTCTCGTACCGGTCCCTCTTTGCCGGCGCCGTGGCAGGGTTCTTGAGGAGGGCGAGCCCCTCATCCCAGATGTCATCAAGAAGCGGTACGGCGAGGACCGTCTTCCTTTTAGCCTCGCGCCGTTGGTAAAGGAACCCTTCTTTCTTCTTTTCTTCTGGGCAGAGCTGGAAAAGCTTGGATGCCCTGGAAATCATGGCATGAAAGGATCCAATCTCGTTGGGCGGGGACGCCCGAGCAGGGGGCGACGGGGGACACGTCCCGTCGTCGCCTCCGTCGTCATCTGTACCTGTCGTAGCCGTGTCCCTGCCTGTATCATCCCCGTGGGTAGTAGACCGGGGGGAAGGCAGAGCAGGCCGCAGAGGTGGGAGAGGTGGCGTAGGATGCGTCCTCCTCTTCTTATGCGGTGGACTCTCCGAAGGTCCTGGCTCCGGTTCCCCGTCGGGTCTGGCTCAGGTACCTCTGTCGGCGGAAGGGGCAACCTTGTCCTTATCTCCGAGCATAAGGACTGAATCGCTGACAAAATGGCCGCCAAAGTGTCCTGCGGCGCCAGAAACGACGGGCGCGAGGGCTCTTGAGGAGCCTTGTCGGCGACACCGTCGCTCTCGTCGTCGCCCTCGTCGGGATCCCTCCCGATGGGCTGGGCCTCTTCCACAACTTCGATGAGCTCTTCTTCAGAGGCCTTGTCCGTATCAACGATGGCCACCAGCCCCCCCCCACCTTTTCCAACAAGGACTTCGTGGGGGTCTTCTCAATGGGCCTGAAAGACGACTCCCTCCGCGGTGGCAGGGAGACTCTGGGTCCTGAGGGCGCCTCCACTGGTGTAGCCTCCACAGGCTGAGCCAGGGCCGCAGCGACATCCTCAAGGTCTTAGCAGGGTGAATTAAGGCCATCGCCACCTTCTGGACGCCTGGGGCCTTCACCTTGGGGGGAGGGTCCGAGCCTCGCTCCCCCTCTGCCAGAATCTTCGAGATCGACCGGGGCCTCTCCAGAAGCTTTGCCGGGTTCCCGGACTTCCTCTTACCCGAGCCAGACCGTTGGCTTGTGGTTGATGGCGCCGGGGAGGATGCGCCCTGCCTGGCAGCCAAGGAGCCTGACCGTTCGGCGCTCCCGGTGCCTGCGGACTCGCGGTGCTTAGCCTTTTGTTGGGCCACCATCGCCGGGGCGCCCTCACAGGACTTAGAAGACCGCTCGGACTTCTTTTTCTTCTTCTCGCCTGACGGGCTCTTCCCTTCCAGCCAGTTGGCGAGACGGAGGTGGCGATCCTTCAGGGTCCGCTCCGACATGTTCCCACAAAACGCACAGTCCTTCTCCGTTTGCGTCTTGTCCTCATGGAGACAGTAGAGGCATAACGAATGCTCATCCTCCTTGAAAACATTCTGAAGCTGGCATCCAGGGCAGGTCCTGAACAGCTTCCTGGGCGTCGAGCTTCCCTTCTCCTGGGCCATGTCCGGGGTAGGCCTCGGAACTTCTGGAATCCTCCAAAAGCGTAACTCGACGAAATCTTCACGCTTGAGGGGCGTAGAAAACTCCGAAACGGATCCCCGTTGATCGGATGTAGAAACGGTGGAGCTTGAGGCTCTATTTAACCGAAAAATTAGAAAAATCTCCCGAAAAAGCACGAAAATGCAGCAAAAGCTTGAGAGCTACAGCACGAGGACTCCCAACACTTGAACGTGCGGTAAAAATCTGAGGATGGCTGCCGTAGGCGGTGCTTAGGGAGAGGGCATTCATTGGCTGGGGGCAGTATGACCCAGAGACCAGTAATTGGTTACTACTAAGAAAGACAGATCAGAAACGAAACTGATACTGATTTTTTTCTATACCGAGGATTCCCGGCCTGACGACGGGGAATATTCTTGAGCATGTGAATCCATGCCAGACCCCATGTTGGAGAAGGAGTCAATTTCGTCGGGGGGTGGCATGGGGGGGGGGGAGACCCGGGGAGGTGGTGATGGGAGGTTCATTTCGTCGTCCCCACCGTCGCCGTCCGTCGTCGCCGGCCCCAGACTCGCAGTGCTTTGCCTTTAGTTGGGCCGCCGTCGCTGGAGCGTCCTCTAAGGTCTTAGAAGGCTGCTCAGACTTCTTCCTCTTCTCACCTGCTGCTGGGCTCTTCCCCCTCCAGCCAGTTGGTGGGCCGAGTACGACGATCCTTCATTGTCCACTCGGACATGTTCTTACAAAACGCACAGTCCTTTTCCACGTGCCATTTGTCGTTGTGAAGGCAGTAGAGGCACCAAGAGTGCTCATCCTCCTTAAAGACGTTCTGTAGTCCGCATCCAGGGCAGCTCCTGAACAGCTTGGATTCAACAGGCGTCATGCTTCCTTTGTCATGGGCCATGTCCATGCGGGGTAGGCCTCAAAGATCTTCTGGAATCCTCAGAGAAGTGGAAACTCGACGAAAAGATGCCCTTGGGGGGTGTTGAAAATTCCGAAAGCGGGTCCCCGTTGATCGGAAGTAGAATCGGTGGAGCTTGAGGCTCGATTGACCGAAAATATATGAGTAAACTCTTCGGAAAAACGCAAAACGCAGTAAAAGCTCGAGAGCTACAGCACGAGGACTCCCAAATCTTGAATGTGCAGTAAAAATCTGAAGATGGCTGCCAGAGGAGGGGCTTAGGTAGCGGTCAGTCATTGGCTGGGGGCAGTATGATCCAGAGACCAGTGATTGGTTACTAGTAGAAAGACAGTTCAGAAACAAAACTGAAACTGATTTTTTCTTTACCGAGGATTCCCAGCCTAACGACGGGGAATATTCATGAGCATGTGAATCCATGCCAGACCCCATGCTGGAGAAACTGGAGAACTCCCGTGCTATTTGGCCATTATCGGTAATCAACTGCCCCCCTGCATCTCTAATCGCATATATGATCTTTACTGCCATCTGGTCTTGTAGCAATTTTTCTAGGATTCTGTCAGCCTTATTTGCCCTCACACAATAGTTTTGCTTAGTCAACAGTAGAGACTTTTCAGCCCTTCTCGCTCCCAGTATCTCCACCTGGCCCTAGGTGGTCCAATACCTCTTCAAGTTCACTCTTGTAGGGTTCTTCTCCAGTTCCTGCATACGTTTGCTGACCTCCTCCTCCAGCTGCACCTCTAACGGTCCTGCTGGCCTGTCCCTAGTCGCCTTCATGGCAATTAGTTCTCCCCTAAACACTGCATTAAATGTGTCCCACATAATTCCTTCTTTTGTTAGGGATATCAGATTATTCACCAAAAAGTCTCTAATTGTGTTGTTTATTTCATCCACAGGGACTGATTGGGAGTGTGATGGTATCCTAAAACCCTTTCTGGAATTCAAGTAGCGCCTCTGCTATGTCTCTGTCTTCAGTGAGCTTTAATGTGCTCCCCTGACCCCCACCTCCAAAGCCCGGGTCTCCTTCCCCTGAACCTTGACCCACAACCCTGTGACTCCACCCCCATTCTCTCTGGTCTCCTCCAAAGCCACCACTCCACCCTCCCCCCGAACAACAACAGTTCAACAGTCCTCCACTTACAGCTGCGGCAGTGGGACCCCAACAGCCCAAGCAGCCCTGCTCACCATCGACCACTCCCATGATCTTGTCCTCCTAGGCATCTCTAGCTAAAAACCGAGACCGTCCACGCTCGTCTCCTCTGCTATATTGAGAATACTGAGCCCTTCTTCTAGGGTGGTGATTCAATACTGTTTGCTGTCCCAGGTACATAGCAGTCCGAAAGGGAACACCTACATCTGACCGTTTTCTGTATGAGAGTTCGAACTACCAGCCCCCTCTGTATTCTCTTCTGTAGCGTGATTTGAGAAATATCTTGGAATAGCTGGATTTCCTTGCCGTTTATACGGATTGGGCGTTACTTTCTGGCAGTTTTTTCGATATATCTTCCTTTTGTGCGTATGAGGCCAATGCTACCAACATTTCCCTTCGCTTCGCCCCTAGCTCCCTTCTCTTGGGGCCGGTGCAGGGAATCCAATCGATGTTAATCGAGTCGCTCAGTACATCTTCCAGGAGATCGCAGAATAAATGCTGAACCGTGGCCTTCAGGTCTTTGTCCGCTACATCTCTGATGAGGTTTTTGAGGCAGATGTTAACTTGGCGGGACTGGTTCTCCATGTTTTTGCATTGGATCTCCAGATTGTGTGACAGTTTTACCAGGTGTTCCATGACCTCCTTGTCCTTTCTCACGTCATCTACCACCCCTTGCAGGGCCCTTCCCACCATATCTGTTTGCGCCTCAAGTTTAGTCTGCTCCCCTTTGATTTCCACCACTGACATCTTCAGGTCTGCCAGTAGAGAGGAGATTTGCTCCTGAAATGTCACCACCAGCTTGTTCTGGAAAGTGTTCAGACACTGCATTAAGTCCTCTTTGGTTACCGCTGTTGCACCAGTGGGGGTGAGGGATCAATTGTCGCCTGCGGGGTGAATCATTCTGCTTCTTGACCCTGGCCCCAGCACTGCTGCAAGCTCCACTTTGCTGGGGAGCACTGGGCCTTGGTGTGAGTCTTCTGGTCTGATGACTTGCCTTTAGGCAGGTGTACCCCCCTTGCAAGCCTTTTCTAGGGGATAATGCTGCTGGGCCTAACTTTGTTTTTTCTCCTGTAGTAAGCCCAGAGGCCCACTGGACATCATCTGGTCCCTCTTACTGAGCTAGCACAGGCCAGAGCCGGCAGCCCGTCTTGTCTGGCTGAGAACTCCCATGATTACTGATTTCAGCGGGTTGAGCGCTTGTTGCTGCGATATGAATGTGATCTGCAGGTCGCAGGTTCGAATCCCGGCAAGGCCAACTCAGCCTTTCATCCTTCGTAAAGCGCTTTGGATTAAGGCACTATATAAATAACACATCATGAAAATCTTCTTGGGCCTACTTGTGTCATCTGCACCTTGCTATGTTCAGAACAGTTGCCTTCTGCGCGCGTCCCTTGGTTCCCCACTGCACTGGCAGGAAGGAGCCTTCCTCGCCTCACACTCCCTCCAATCTTCCTCTAAACTTCAGGGTTGTATACCCCTCTGCGTTGGAATGGAGGAGAGATCTACTTTCCTAGCTTCTGTGGAAACAGGGGTGGCTCGTGGCACCCGTAGTCGCCATCATGGTTACTTGGGAGGGGAGTTGGAACTCCCCATTCTCCGCAAGCCACGGCTCACAACGTCTCCTCCACAGCTGCAGTGGACGATCGGGAGCATGGAAAGTCACATCCCCGGCCAGCGGCGTCTGTGTACAGAGGCTCACCCCGCGGAGCTACAGCGATCACAGCATTCCTCATCTTGAATCCAACCAAATTCCACTTTGCTTAACTTTTAATGTGTTCCCTTTGCTTTTGTTTCTACTTATGGGTTTCAACGTTATGTTTATTTTTTTTATCTTAAATTAAGCAATAGAACTTCACACAGTCCTTGTATATCCCCCAACACAGTGAGGACCTTTTTTTTTTACAGCCCCTCACAAAACATCCCATTACATTTCGATAATGCGCTCCTGCTACGTAATGAGTTCTTCCAAAGAGGCTCAGTGCTATTTTTGACAGTAGTTGCTGGGCAACGTACTGCTGGCAGCTCGCACACCATCCTTGCTGCGGGTTGTTGCTAGGTGCAGCTGCCGGCACGGTGTAGGGTCCTTTCTTTTGATATCAGAACAACGGCCGCACCCAAGATGGGGTGCCGCACCTTTGAGGAGGGAGCAGTGGTGTATTACAGTGTTTCCAGAGGGCAAAGTGGGATAGGAGGTAGTGGATTCCTATCTTCTTGGCTCCCTGTTGGTCTCTTCCACTGAAATGGATCATCAGCACAACGTGATTAGGTTTGAGAGCTGGTGGGGCACCTCGTCGTGTAAATTGTTGTATTCAGGACACACAAATCATGTCCAAAAGGTATTTCTTTTCACCTTGTAAGTACAATACAATAAATCCGAATCAGCAAGCTCCCTTGTCCATTCTGAACCACCTTCCATCATCTATGCATTATCTCTCTCACGCATTCTATAGTCTCTCCTTCCATTCCATCTCAAGTGATGTCTTACGATGGGAGGTAAGTCCGAATGGATGGACGGAAGGTAAGACAGACGGGCAGGGTCATTTAGAACCATTAAAGGGTATAAGGAGTACATCTAGGCAGTAAGGCAGTGTCAGTGGATAACTTTTCTGCTTACCTTTTATTTTCTGGTAGGTCCTGGCTATAGAGGTACCATTTGAAGTTTCAATAAGGTACCCTATCCCAAAGCTTCAAGCTGCTTTACTCTACAAAGTGGGTGAATTCAGATGTGACTGGCAGGTGTTCTCATAGAAGTCAATGGAGAAAAACACATTTTTGCTTGGTAGAGTGATGAACGTCCGTTGAGATGTTTCCCATTGAAGTCTGTGGATGGCATACAATTTGTTGGAAACGAGATCAGACAGAAGGCACCCAGTATCATACAATCGGTTTAGATGCAAAAGTGCACAAAGTCAGTTAGTTTAACGGGTGACCCCGATGAAGTCCCTGTAATCTATACAAATTAAGGTAAAATAAGACATTTCCCTTGGTCTATAAAATGCTAAGGATATCTGTGCAAGCACCTGCACACAGTGCACCACATGTGGCCCAACCACACAGTTTGACTCTAGTGATAGCCTAAGAACCAGCCTCACAGCACAGGTGCACACTAGCAGAACTCAGATTTCATCTCCTGGACACCACAGTCCCAAATAGTCTCCTACACACAGCTCATCCACATGCTCCAGCAAACCGAGTGAATTCTTGCCTCAGGATATCCATGGGGCCCCTATAACCTCAATCCATTTACTCATCCAGGAAATAATGTGATCACATTATTTGAATGCATTTCGCTTTAATATTCAACTGAAATACAATTCTTAGCATTCATTCAAAGTTAAAAACACCATATATACACAAAGAAGCACTCCCTATTTGCACCGCACAAACATCCCCCAAACTCCCATTCATGTTGCTTTAAGTCTATAGAAACCCACACCCTACCACCAGTAGATAGTTGTAAATCTAGGGGCAACATAGATTAAGAAATACCTTAAATTCTCACAATCCTCACATCCAAGCGACCAAGAAGAATGCCCATCTTCAGCTACACTTATTGTAACCCCCTCCCATCAGATCTCTTCATAACGTGTAGTTACCTGAGCAGTAGTCCTGGCCAACTTGGACTACTGCAATTCCCTTAAAATCCCTTCAAAAGGTTTGGAATAGAGCAGCAAAACCGATTCTTGGCTGGCTCCTGATTGATGCCAGAGTCATTAAAATATTATTTACCACAAACACCAGGAGACTCCAAAAACCTGTCCAACCCTTTTTGACTCTCCCCCATCAATTTGAATACCCATTTAATTTCTAAACGCCACATTATAACTGCAGTGGCCTGTTGCAGTTATGGTACAATTCACTGTCGCGCATGTCCATTTTCTCCCCAATGACGCATTTTGTTCCTTCGGGAATGTGGGCTGCAGATATTGTAAACTACCTTTGTGCCTCTTTTTGTCATCCACCTCCCCTTACAAAAACTCTGAAGGGATTTGTTGCTGCAGGCAGCACTGTATAAAACTCCAACAAATAAAAAAAATAAGACGTTTAAAAAGTATGCAATTCAAAGAAAGTTAGCAATCACATGTGAAGAAATTCTGTTAATTCAGAAAACGTGTTTCTTTGAAAACTAGTTTTACTGATTAAAAAAAACCTCTGGTATTCATTCAATTTTGTGTAACAAAAGAATTTACGGCCAATGCAGGTGAGAAGTATAAATACCATGATGTTTTTGCTATGATTTGTGTATGCTGTCTTTTACAAAGCACAAACTTTATGCACCATCAATCATTTATCGTAATACAAGATTTATAATGCCTGGGAAAAAGTGAAGTAAGTAATATTGTGTCTATCCAGATATTTAAACTGTGTCACAAGCACAAGAAAGCGTTTTCATATAATAAAGTGCCTCTTAATTTCTATGTTTAAAGGGATATCAAAGTACTATGACAGGCATGCATTTGAAAGATTACCAAGAAGTTGCAATTTTAAAGAACGTTTAGAGGTCAAAAAGATTTGATGATGAAAAAAGCTTGGTCATACACACAGGGAACAGCAAAAATGTCTCCTCAAAGAAAACAACCAAATAAAGATGCAACCAGAAAGGGTAGAGTTTATTTGTTGCTTGCTTCCGATGGTGATCCTTAAACACGGGGGTACTACAAAGCATTGTCAGGCCGACCAGCATTTTCTTGAGATGGATTCGGACAGAGCTTCTCCCTGAATGCAAAAGAAATACACACGTCAGCAAAGCTCATTTTCATTGTATAATAGACAACATATTCCAGCGTCAGACCAGTTTCAGTAGAGATGCCAAAGATTACATCAGGATACAAACTATGACCAAAAAAGTGATGGGTGGAAGGTGTTGAATTCAACTGAACCGCTGGCACTGCTCTGACACACCATTTGTTTGTTTGTCTGCACCATTTCAAAAGGGTTCTAGCCATATGCAAATCAGGCAAGTACTGCCACCAATGGGAGCAGCCCAGCCCCAACTGCTAGGCCAGATTCCCTCTGCACAGAAACACAAGCAACCTCAGACATGTTTCGCCGTTGTTGGGCCTCATCAGTGAAGTGCAGCTTAGTTCCCTATGGCAGAGCGAGAAAGGGGCCAATGTCTCCGCATACCTTCTCTCACACATAGAAATTATAAGTTACTCACCGTAGTGACTAACATACTCTTAGTAACGTACTCTTAGTCCTTAGTCCCCTTTCTTCCATACTGCATGGGTGTCCCTTCCAAGGGACAGGAGACAGAACCTTTTTCACCAGAAAAAAACTTCTTTCCCCTTAAATTCAGAGGCGCGCAAGGGTGTGGGGCCCTGGGAGCATGCGCTGTCCTGACTCTGCCCTCTAGCGCCACACCTCAGTCCCCCTGAACACGTCGACAATAGATTAACATTGCCTAATGACACCAGTTTATTAGGGGGGAGGATGGTGGGACGTATGGAGGAAAGGGGACTAAGGACTAAGAGTATGTTAGTCACTACGGTGAGTTACTTATTACTCTTACATCCCGTCCCCTTTCCTCCATACTGCATGGGCGATTACAACTGAATGTAGCCCCAGGGTGGAGAGGAGAACGTCCTTAAGCAAACAGGTTTCTAAGAGCTGCCTGTCCGAAAGCCGCGTCTAATCTAGAACCGGCATCCAAAGAGTAGTGCTTGCAGAAAGCCGAAGGAGTGGCCCATGTGGCCGCCTTGCTTATGACTTGCAAGGGGACATGCCGCTGGAAGGCGATGGCCGTTGCCTTGGCTCTGATCGTGTGGGCGTGCATGTTGGCCGGCAGTGGCTTATGCTGTCCCTCATAGGCTTCTTTGTTGGCCGAGACCATCCAACGGGCTATGGAGGCCTGATACCTCGGTCTTGATCCGCCGAAGGTGAAGAAAAGTGCGTCCGACTTGCGGAAGCCCTTGGTCCTGACCAAGTACAATTTCAGGGCATGCCTGACATCCAGGCAGTGCAAAGCTCTCTGTGCCTCATCTTTGGGCTCAGAAAAAACGTAGGCAGCACTATCTCTTCGTTTAGATGGAATGCGGAAGGCACGTTAGATAGAAATGCTGGGTGTGTCCGCATGACTACTTTATCTCTGTGAAACGTAGTGCAGGGCTCTGAGGCGACCAGTGCCTGGATTTCCCTTATCCTGCGAGCCAAGGTGAGGCCAGCTTGCAAGGCCGTCTTAATGGTGACCAGCCTAATGTCGCGGATGCCATTGGCTCAAATGTTGTGTGCGCCAGGCCACCCAACCCTATAGAGGTCCCACACGGGGTGTGGCCTCTTGATGAGCGGGTAGAGTCTGGCGAGACCCATCAGATGCTTCTTGACAATGGGGTTGGAAGAGGAGAAGACCTCCTTCTCAGAGTTCCTGCAGGCCCCAATGGCTGCCAAGTAAGTGCAGCAAGTGTCCACCTGCACGCCCGAGTGAGCGAGGTGCGCCGAGAAGGAAAGCACATCATCAAATGTGAGTCTGCCCAGTGGCAGAACCTGGCCCACTTGTTATTATACTGGGCCCTGGTAGCTTTGCTTCTAGCGCCCTGTAAGACCACTAGATTAGCCTGAGACAGGCTGAGGTGTCCTAGCATGACCTGCTCAGGAACCACGCTGTGAGGGCTAGTTTCTGTGGTGCAGGGTGAATGACTCTGCCCCCCTGCTCGCCAGAGTATGTGCTGGGCCTGTCGGAAGGAGAATGGAGGTCTCTCCGAGATGCTGAGCAGCTCTGGGAACCATGGCTGGAGACCAAGGAGCTATCAGATGATGCTAAGTTGGTGAGACTGCTTGATCTTGCATGTCACCCGGTGTATCAGCGGTGTGGGCAGGAAGGTGTATGCTGCCATGCCGTTCCACTGAATCTGAAATGCATCGCCCAGGGAGCCGGGGCCCTGTGCCTGTCAGGAGGTGAACTGTTGGCACTTCCTATTGTGCCAGGAGGCAAACAGGTCCATCTGGGGGTGTCTCCAACTGCTGAAGATCTCCTGAAGTACGAGGTCATTTAGCTGCCACTCGTAATTATCCGCTTCTAGTCTGCTGAGCCTGTCCGCCTGCAGGTTGGACTCCCCCTGGAAGGTGGACAGCCGTGAGGTAGATGCTGTTCTCCAGGACCCATTCCCACATGCTGACTGCCAGTCTGCTCAGTGGAGAGGACCTTGTACCTCCCTGCTTGTTGACATAGAACATGTTGGTCGAGTTGTCTATCTGAATGAGGACGACCTTTCCCATGATAACCGGCAGGAAGGCTTTGAGTGCTAGCCAGATAGCCTTCAGTTCCAGTCAATTGATGTGTTACTCCTGCTCCTGCTGGGTCCAGGTGCCATGGACGCAATGGTTGACCAGGCTGGCCCCCCCATCCCTCGAGAGAGGAGTCCATAGTGATGGTGACCTGCGGGGTAGGTTTCCGGAGGGGCTTGCCCGTCCGCAGGTTGCAATCCCTGGACCACCATGGAGGTCGGTGTGAAGAGAAGGAGTAACGATGATCATCTCTGCCTGAGAGCCCTGTTACTTGTTCCATGATGCTGTGAAGTGCAGCTATATTCTCATCCTGAGTCTCCTGTGGGGGATGGCCAATAGGAATGCTGCCATGAGACCCAGTAGGTGTTGGTACCACCAGACCAATGTCACTTCTCTGCTGACGAAGTGTTCAGTGGCCCTCTTGATGGCCGTGAACTTATCCTCTGAAGGAAAAACGAGCCTGTGTCCCAGATGAGCCCCAAGAAAGACAGTCTGCGTAGGCTGCAGCTGTGACTTCTTGATATTGAGCGTGAAGCCCAGATCCTGCAGTGTGTTCATGAGGGCATGAGAGGTGCGGTGCACCGCTTCTGGAGATGAAGCCCTGACGAGCCAGTCGTCGAGGTACAGATAGATGTGGTGGCCCTGAGTCCTGAGGAGGGCCGCCACTGCATTCATCAGCCTGGTAAAGACCCTGGGGGCCGAGTTGAAGCCAAATGGAAGCACCTTGTGTTGGAAATGGTAGCCCATGATCCTGAATCGTAGAAAAGAACGATGAGGCTGCCAAATCGGGACATGTAAGTACGCGTCTGTCAGATCCAGGGAGCACATCCAGTCTCCCCTGCACAATGTCTCCACTATTAAAGCTGGCATAACCATCTTAGGTAGGAAGAGGTTGAGGGTGGAAGGTCCAGCACAACTCTCAGGCCCGCCTGGTTCTTTTTCTGAATGGCAAAAATCCTGGAGTAGAAGCCCAAGCCTCGCTGGGAGGCTGAGACTTCCGCCACTGCCTGGCTCTCGACGAGCGATCGTATCTCCGCCAAAGGAGTTGCTGTCCCAACCTGTGGGAGTGGAGGGGAAGAGGGAGGAGAGGCTAGGATGGGTAGGCGGTACCCAGTGGATACTACAGAGAGGATCCAGGAGTCCGCATAAATCTGGCGTCAGAACTGTGCAGGGAGAGCAAGCCTGCCCCCCACTGGAGACATGTGGACCTTGAAAGGGTGTGTCATGCCTTCTTTCCCTCTGAGGCTGTTGCAAAGGAGGGGGACTGGAAAAAGCCTCCCCCCCCCCTTTTTGCTGTTTGCGTCGATGTTGAGTTGGCGAACGGTCAGGCTGCCTGGACCTCCGCTCTTGGAAGCCGCGGAACTCTCTGTATGTTCACCCCTTGTCTGAGCGTTGGTGTGACTAGGTATCCGTTTTGGGCATGGTCTTTGTAAGGATGAATAAAGACTTGGTTGTTTGATGTTTTTCTTTTTGTCCAGCTCCTCATCTGTGGTGGAGTGGAAGAGGTCACCTCCCTCGAAAGGAAGGTCTAATTTGAATTCCTGGACATCCAGGTTGAAATTAGTAGCACAGAGCAAGGCCGTTCTTCTCATGTCCGTGGCAATGCAGATGGCCTGGCCAGAGGTGTCAATGTGGACCACGGTGGACTCCATGAGAACTTCAGCGCTCTAGCTACATCCAGCGAGTGCAAAGTCCTCACAGCCGGCGACGAAGGCGATGGGAAGAAAACAGGTAACATCAAGTGCTCGCTGAGTTGGAAGTCTGATGGCACCTTGGGCATGACAGAGGGGTGCATCTTCAGCACCACGCTCGTCTCGTGGAATGTCAGGTATGGAGGTTTACAGGAGAGGGCCTGGATCTCTCCCACTCATCGTGCGGAGATGATGGCCACAAGAAACGCTGTCTTCCACGACAGGAATTTCAACGGTGCCGAATGCAGAGGCTCGAACCGCAGCCCCATGAGCCTGGTCAGCACCACGTTGAGCTCCCACGCCGGGGCAGGGGCCTTCACCGGCGGGAATGATCGGAATGGTCCCTTCATAAATTCCTTCACCGGGCGATGAGACCACAAGGACGCCCGTCCTGTAGTTCTGGTGTATCGGGAGATGGCAGCCAGATGTATCTTGATGCAGGCGTGTACAGTCCAGCTTTGGCCAGCGACAGTAGGTACGGCAATACTTGAGGGGCCTTAATCCGCAGAGGGTTAATCTTCTGTGCACGGCACCAGAAAGAGAACCTCTTCCACTTATGTCCATAGCACTTGAGGATTGAGGATGCCCTGGCTTTTGCAAGAACCTCTCTGCAGTCAGCCGGGCTATCGTATCCTCCAAACTCTAGTGCTGCAGGAGCCAAGCCTGCAAGTTCAGCGACTCTGGGTCGTGATGAAGAATGGCGCCTCCTCCTCTTGAGAGAAGATCTGCGTCCGTCGCCAGCTTGATAGGTGGGGACGTTGACAAGTCCAGAAGGTCCGGGAACCAGATCTGTCTCGGCCACGCCGGTGCGATGAGGTTCATCCTGCACCTGGACCTCTTGAGCTGGTTGATAAGACGGAGCAGCAACGGAGGGAACGCGTACAGGAACAGGCCGTCCCAAGGGAACGAGAAAGCATCACCCATGCTCCTCGGCTGCGTGAACCTGCTGGCGAACCTCTGGCACTTGGCGTTCGTCGCTGTCGTGAACAGGTCGATCTGGGGTTTGCCCTATCGTTGAAAGAGCCGATCCACCTGATCCTGGTGTAGTTCCCTCTCGTGGTACCCTCCGAACTCTAGTGCTGCAGGAGCCAGGCCTGCAGGTTCAGCGATCCTGGGTCGTGATGGAGGATGGCGCCTCCTTCCCTGGTGAGAAGATCTGCGTCCGTCAGTAGTTTGACCAGGGGGGACTGCTGACAAGTCCAGAAGGTCCGGAAACCAGATCTGCCTCGGTCATGCCGGTGCGATGAGGATCATCCTGCACCGGGACCGTCTGAGTTGACTGATGAGTCGCAGCGGCAACGGGGGGAACGCATACAGGAACAGGCAGCCCCAGGGGAATGAGAAGGCATCGCCCATGCCCCCCGGCTGGGGAAACCTGTTGGCGAACCTCCGGCACTTGGCGTTCGTCGCCGTCGCGAATAGGTCGATCTGGGGATTGCCCCATCGTCGGAATAGGAGATCCACTTGATCCTGCCGCAGTTCCCACTCGTGGCACGAGTGCAGCTCCCTGCTGAGTGAGTCGGCAATGGTGTTCTTTATTCCTGCCAGATGATAGGGTACCAGGAAAATCCCCTGGGCGACAGCCCAGTGCCACAGATCCTGCGCTTCCTTGGATAGGGCTGGGGATCTGGTGGCCCCCTGCTTCCGGATATAGAACATTGTGGTGGTGTTGTCGGTGAAGACCCTTACCACTTTGCCCTTGAGGGATGGAAGGAACGACCTGAGGGCCCAGAACACTGATCGGAGCTCCAGGACATTAATGTGTAGTGACCTCTCCCCTGGGAGCCAAAGGCCTCTTGCATGGAGATCTCCGGTGTGTGCCCCCCATCCCTCCAGGGAGGCGTCTGTCGTCACCGTCTCCTGATACGCCGGGGTCTGGAAGTCCGTGCCTGCCGTGAGGTGCACACGGGTACCCCACCATAGAATCGCCCGACGGAACTCCTCGTCGAGCGGGATCCTGTCTTCGAAGCTGCCCGCCGCTTGAATCCAGCGGGCATCGAGGAACTCTTGTAGCGGACGCATCCGAAGTCTGCAAAGGGGCACAAGGTAGATGCATGAGGACATCACCCCGAGGAGGGACTTGATGGACCTCACCCTGGCCACGTCCGTGGCTAACAGGCACTGCACCCTGCCCAAAATGGCCTTCGTCCTTTCTTCCGACAGAGATGCCAATCACTCCACTGTATCGAGCTTCGCTCCCAAAACAAGGGCCAACTGCCAAGGGACCAGGTGGGATTTGGGGTAGTTAATGGCGAATCCCAGTTCCGAGAGCAGGCAGACGGTCCTCGCCGTGTGTTCGACGGCGAGTTCTCTTGACCTTGCACGGATTAGCCAGTCGTCCAGGTAGGGATAGAGGAGGATCCCCTGCAGGTGCAGCCGCGCCGCCACTGGTGCGAGGCACTTGGTGAACACCCTGGGTGCCGACTTCAACCCGAATGGCAGGCCTCTGAATTGGTAGTGACGCCTCTGGACTACGAATCTGAGGAACTTTGTGTCCTTTTAGAATGGGGAAGTGGAAGTAAGCATCCTCCAGGTCCAACGACGATAGGAAGTCGCCCTCCTCCAGCTGTCCCAGCACGTGCTGGAGGGTGACCATCCTGAATTTCTGTGCCTTGATGTACTTGTTCAACCGACGCAGGTCCAGAATGGGGCCCCAACCACCTGTCTTCTTTCTGACGAGGAAGTACCTTGAGTATACTCCGGAGCCTCTTGGGGACGAGCTCGATGGCACCTTTCTTGAGCATCGCCCTTACCTCCAACAGCAGTTGAGGGACGTGATTCTCCTTCCTGGCCACGGGAGGAATGCGAGGACACTTCTTTTGAAATTCTAGTGAGTGTCCGCGGGCCAGGGTGTCCAGCACCCAACGGTCGGTGGAGATGGACTCTCACATCCTGACGAACTTCGTCAGCTGGCCTCCCACCAGGGTGCTTCGGTGGGGGCCCGACGCTACGGCCGGTTCAGTCCTGCTTGGAAGAGGCCTTGCCGCCTTGGCCTCCTTGACGACGGCGGCGAGACCCTCCTTGCTTGCCGCGGCCTCTGTAGGCCTCCTGGGATTGGAGCGGGCCGCCTGGCGGTAAGTAGAAGAGCCACCGATGGATCCCTTGGAGGCTCCCTGTCTGCCTCCAGAGCTCCGGAAGGGACACCGTTGCTGAAGGACTCCTAGGGCTCAGGCTGTTTCCGTGTCGGTCTTGATGGCCTGGAGGGACTCATCCACCGTCTTCCCAAACAGCTTGTTGCCATCGAATGGCATGTCCAACACTCTGGTGTAGACGTCCTGGCGAAAGTCCGCCGCCTTGAGCCATCCTCGTCGTCGAAGGCAAACCACGTTGCCCAGCTGGTGAAATCCAGTATTGGCAATGTCCGTTGCCACCGTTATGGCGTGATCCGACGCCACCTCACCTTTCTGCAGAATCTGTAGGGCCTCCGGCGTCTTGTCGTCCGGTAGGAAGTCTAGCAGGGGAGCTATCTTGAACCAAAGCTCCCTGTCATAACGGGCCACAATCGCTAAGGCATTGGCCGCCTTAATCGTCATCGCCGCCGATGAGATGACTCGTTGTCCCATGGAGTCCAACTTCTTGCCCTCGCTGTCCGGTGGGGAAGTGGAAGTTGAAGCCGCCGCACCCGCTGCTTTCTTCTTGGCCGCTGCCGAGGTGACCGAGTCTGGCGTGGGCTGGGCCCTGAGGCACAAGGGGGCGGCATCGGGGACCCGGTACTTCTTCTCATACCTGTCCCTTTTGGTGGGTGTCGTGGAAGGGTTCTTCAGGATAGCCAGCCCCTCGTCCCATATGTCGTTGAGCAACAGTACCGCGAGGACCGTCCTTCTCTTGGCCTCTCGTCGTTGGTAAAGAAAACCTTCCTTTTTCTGTTCCTCAGGGCAGAGCTGGAAGAGCTCGGATGCCCTGGCTATCATGGCGTGGAAAGAGCCAATTTCGTCGGGCGGAGAGGCCCAAGGGGGGTGGGGTTTGAGGGGGGGTGATGACGGAATGTCCGTTGTATCATCGCCGCCGTCGTCGTCCGTCCCCGTCGCTGTATCCGTCGCCGTATCATCCTGAGGGTCCGGCGAGGGGGGTGAGGGGTCCACAGGCCTCCTGGGCACGAAGGGCGGTGCGGGGTGGACTCTCCTCCGCTTGTTCGGAGGGCTTCCCGACGGTCCTGGCTCTGGAGCGTCCGTCGGGGTACGTGGTAACCTCGTCCTTATCTCAGTACATAGGGATTGGATCGCCAACAAAATGGCCGCCGAGCTATCCTGGGGCTCGGGCAATGGCTGCGACCGGCGGGATGGCTGCTCCACTGGGCAATCGTCTTCGCCATCGTCGCCTTCTTAGATCACATCAGCAGGAACCTTCCCCTGGGATCGAACCTTCTCGAACCTCTCGTTGAGGCCTTCAAACCTCTCGGTGAGGCCTTTCACGGTTTCCACCGGATCCTCCTCGGAGGCTGAATCCGAGTCCGTAATGGCCACCGGCCCTCCCCCCTCTTTTTCCACTGGGGTCTTCACGGGTGTCTTAACAATGGTCTGGAAAGAGGATTCCCTCTGCGGTGGCAGGGAAACTCTGGGCCCCGAGGCTGCCTCCACTGGCGTAGCCTCTGCCGGCTTTGCCAGGGCCGCTGCGACAACCTCGATAGAGGCCTTTGCCGGGTGGATCAAGGCCCTCACCACCTTAGGTGCGTCCTGGGCCTTTGCTTTGGGGGGAGGGTCATCGCCTCGCTCCCCCTCGGCTCCGAGATCGACCGGGGCCTCTCCAGAAGCTTACCCGGGTTCTCGGACTTCCTCTTCCCCGAACCAGAGCGCTGGCTCGTGGTTGATCGTGCCGGGGAAGTCGCGCCCTGCCTGGCAGCCGAAGAGCCCGACCTTTCGGGGCTCCCGGTGCCCGCGGACTCGCAGTGCTTGGCCTTCTGTTGGGCCCTCGTCGCCGGGGCGCCCTCACAGGACTTAGAAGACCGCTCAGACTTTTTCTTCGCCTTTTCACCTGCTGTGCCCTTCTCCAGCCAGGCGGCGAGGCAGGAACGACGATCTTGCTTTGTCCGTTCCGACAGGTTCTTGCAGAACGCACAGTCCTTCTCCACGTGCGTCTTGTCCTCATGAAGGCAGTAGAGACATCTCGAATGCTCGTCCTCCTTGAAAACATTTTGCAATCCGCATCCCGGGCAGCTCCTGAATAGCTTGGATCCGGGCGTCGAGCTTCCCTTGTCCTGGGCCATGTCCGTTGAGGTAGGCCACATATCTTCTGGAATCCTCCAAGAAGCGTAACTCTATGAAAACTTCACCCTTGAGAGGTGTAGAAGAATTCCGAAACAGGTCCCCGTTATCGGAAGTAGAAACGGTGGAGCTTGAGGCTCGATTAAACCGAAAAAATGAGAAAATCTCCTGAAAAAGCATGAAAACGCAGTAAAAGCTCGAGAGCTAAAGCTCGAGGACTCCCGACACTTGAACGTGCGGTAAAAATCTGAGGATGGCTGCCAGGGGAGGGGCTTAGGGAGAGGGCAGTCATTGGCTGGGGGCAGTATGACCCAGAGATCAGTGATTGGTTACTACTAAGAAAGACAGATCAGAAACAAAACTGATACTGATTTTTTCTTTACCGAGGATTCCCAGCCTGACGACGGGGAATATTCATGAGCATGTGAATCCATGCCAGAACCCATGCTGGAGAAGCAAGTCACTCCGTGCTCTCGGGGCCCAGGGCAGCCATGTTCCGGCGGCGCTGGGAACGTAGGGAACGTTGGAGTGGGCTCGTCCAGGTTGAGTGACTGGTGGAGGGGGTGTCCTCCTGCTGAGCTGGCTGAGAAGGACGTGCAGCCTCAAGGGCATCAGCAATGCGTCCGAGGACTTCGCATGGGCGGTTTGTGCTTTCTGTCACCACCTGCCGCATTGCCCTTAGTTCCTCCCGCCACTCCTCCCTGCCCTGGCGATTGTCTTGCATCACCTCTGCGAGGAGGTCAGTGAGCTGTGCTGCACGCTGTGCATCAGTGGATGGGGTGTAATCCCTGCAGGGGATCGGGCATCCATGCCCTGACAGGGCTTCGCCTGGGGGACTGGGCACAGGATTGGTCTGTTCCTGTGCTTCTCCACGGGCACATCGGCCAGGTGTGTCGCTGCTAGACACCTGTGGGTAGTTGCTGGGCTCTGGGGTGTGGACGATTGGATATGAGTCCTCCTCTGCCGCTCCACAGATGGACAAGGGGCTGTCCATGGTTTCCAGGGGGGCCGTGGCTGCCACCTCCCCAGCGATGCTGGACTCCACGGACCTTGGGGTGGACAATGTACCTGCCGCCAATGCAGGGAGGGGTGGGGGTGGTGCACCCTCCATGGGCCTTGCAGGAGCCGGTGTAGGTGTGTCCTTCCTGGCTGGGATGTGGCGGACCCTGCCTCTGCCCCTGGAGGTGGTGGGACAGCTGGTCTCGTGGTCCTCGCTGTCATGCTCACTGCCTGTGGGGGTAGAAGAGAGGGCCGGCATGAGTGCTGATTTGAGACGCAACTTACATTTATGGCTATATTCACATATTCAGTTATTTGGGGTTCATGGGCATTTGTGTATGCAACACCACTACATTCTATTTATGGGTGCGATATGTATGCAGGTGTCGGTGTCACTCATCCTGGCCGGGTACTGTGCAGTCTGACTCGCACACTGGCCACACCAGCTGCACAGTGTGCATCATGGGATGTGCCAGTTCGTGCACTATGTGTGATGTGCGTTATGCCCTTGCACTTGGAACTTGCTTGGGTCGCAGTTGGTTAGGCATGATTTTAATGGGGGGGGAGGCACCATGCCGTGATTCCTTGTGCGGGCCTTCAGAGTGTATATCATGGAATTGGCATTGGCAGTGTTCACTTTGGACACTCACCTCCATCATCGGACGACGGTGCCGCACACTCCATGTTGCCGACGCCTTCTATTGATTCCTGTCCGATCAGGCTGGCACATGTCTCCTCCCATGGCATAAGTTTAGTCGGGGAACTTGGCCCCCTCCGGTCTCCTGAGCCTGTCTGCGGTTGGCAGAGAGAATGCTCCTCACCCTCAGCCTCAGGTCGTCCCACTGCTTGCGGCAGTCCTTGGAGGTGCGGGGGGGTGGTGCTGACTGCGCTGACCCTCTGGGCCACTAGTGCCCAGATGTTCTTTTTCCGGAGCACCGGCTCTCTGCGCATGTCCCTGCTAAACACAATATCAGCGTGCTCCTCAAGGGTGTCAACCATGACCTGCAATTCATCCAAGCTGAATCGCTGCTTGCGGAGCCGGTCTGCTGTCTTCTTAGGTGCTTTTGGCATTCCTCCAGATTCTGACAGCCTTTTCCAGGGTTCAAAATGCTCCCAAGGGTGCTGCCTGTTGAGGATGGCAATGGATTGTGTTTTTAAAGATGGCTGCCGCGCTCCTTCCCGTTCCTGTGCGATGACGATATTTCCGGTTCCGTTATTTAACGGTGCCCGTAATTTACGGCCACCGTTATTTACGGACATCACTGTTTCCACTTTGTCCTATGGCAGTATTGTTAAGTACGATGCGCTTCATGCCGGTAAGGGCTTTTTCAGGCCCTTTTGCGGCATGGCGCTAGGTACTTTACCGGCATGGCGCAACGCTCATGCCCGCAAAGTCGTAATAGGCTGCAATTAGCGGTCTGTTACCAAATCGGACACGTTGTTTGCTCCATGCCGGTAAAACCCGGTACTTACCTCCAACCTCAGAATGACCCCCCCCCGTCTCTATGAGACCCCTATTCTAAATTAACTCAATCATAACGATGCCAAAAGAAAAATAATCCTACTCTTGATAAGCCCTTAGCCTTCCAACTACCCCACTCTAAAAAAGAAGATGCTCTAATCATTGCCCAAAACAATATACAACTAATTTTATAAAGTTGTACCCTATTCTAAAGGTATCACAAAAGAGTTTAGCACAGTTCTGACATCAGGTCCAATCTGGCTTTCCCTCACGATCGCTGCTTTCAGAGAGATCGTGTTATTTTGATCTTATTCTTTTGGGCCTCTGGCAGCCCTTCTGCTCCATCAGGTTTTGGGGTGTCTTCTGACACCTTGTCACGTTGTGCGGTCCTTCCTGGACCTTGGAGGCAGCACATGCATCAGGCCTCTCTTCAGTCCTGTTTTACTAAGGGTTCATCCAGACTTGGGTTCTTGGTTTTAGTGTAGGTGTCTTTCCAGACCTTAGGTTTCATAGGTCTCTTCCTTGACCTCTTGAAGCTTCACAGATTTCTTCAGACCATAGATTTCGAAGTCTCTTTCCAAGACCGGAGTGTTCATCTCGCTCCAAACCATAGGTGTTTTCCCTCCCTTGGCATGGTACTTTCAGGCAATCTAAATGTTTCATGCCCTCCTACCATGGGTCAGTTTTCCTCCATTGATATTGAGGGGTAAGCTTTTGGCTTTCAGTTCCTACAAGCTTGTCCACTAGAACCCTTAAATCCCTGCTCCAGATATCAAACGTTTGCAGTCCGCTTTTAGTGACTTCCCTTCCAGTATTGTGACACGTAGCAATTCTGTGGCGTTGCTGTCTGCTGTATACAAAAAAGGCTTCTCTCTTGCCCAATTCCTCTAGGGCTATCACCTTCTGAAGTATATTGTAACACGTGAAGGATTGTACCGTTCTCATGTGTAACCTTTCCTGACTAATGGTAGATGTACTCTTCAATGTAGTCTGCCCAGTCCTGTGATGTACCAATGCTGCGATTATGGGGAATACCTATCTTCTGGAGAGTCACAGGACTACAGGATTTTTCCTCCTCTACCCCTGGGAAAGCTTATTAGGCATCAGCAAGATCAAACCCAGACCTAGCAGCCTGCTACCCTCGCATGTTTACATGGAACCCTAGTGGTCCGCTACCCTCGCTTGTTTACATAGGGCGTTCCAGGAACTCAGTACAGTTCTCAAGCATTCTAAAACAGTGGCAAGTGACACTTTGCACTCAACAAACTTAATTTCAGGTAATGAGGCTAGCATTCCTTCACTTATTTTTTTAATAATGATTTATGTCTGCACTTTCGCCACCTCTCAGTGGCACTGCTCTTAATGAGCAGAGCAGACAGTGAGGTTTCTCTTGTATTTCAAATCAGAAAAGAGTCGCATCAGAACAGAGTCCCATTTAAGAGCTGACCAGGGAGACAGTGAGCAATTATCAAAAGCAACACCTCAAAATATAGGTGTTTGGGAGGGAACAGCAAGGGAATAATTTGGAAGTTGCCCAAAATCATATACTCTCGAACTCCAATTCAAGGTCATCCATGTGGGCTCCATCACATCCCAGAAGATCAAGACAAAGAAGATTAGACATGGAAGTGAAGGAGTGCAACATGTATTTCAGTACAAAACTATTGCACAGGAGAACATTGGCTAAATAGACGTAGCA
Organism: Ambystoma mexicanum; assembly: GCF_040938575.1. Classification (NCBI taxonomy): domain Eukaryota; kingdom Metazoa; phylum Chordata; class Amphibia; order Caudata; family Ambystomatidae; genus Ambystoma; species Ambystoma mexicanum. Next base: position 791,517,275 of record NC_090932.1, on the reverse strand, counting down.
TATAAAAAAAAGCCTGATAAAGGAGAAATGTCTTCTAGAAAAAGGAAGAAGCATGAACACAAGAGTTATCTTGGCCGTGCACATATTAAAGAAGATCTACAGCACCTACAGTCCAGTGCACAGAACAGGTTAATGTGCTAAAAACAAACAAACTAGGCAGCTTTGTAGATTATCAAGATCTCAGAAAAGTACTAGTGTCTACTGATATTGCCTAACGGCCCATCACCCCTGGATGGTTTGGGTAAATACTGCACTTTAGAACATTGCTATGTTCGCAGTTCTGTTGCAGACAATAGAGTAGCAGTGGCTAGAATGACTGATATACGTCTTCTGTCACAACATTACAATAGTTCTCCTTTGTCTTTCCTGGTGTTAAACAGAACATTATACCCTAATTGGGTAGAATGTTCAAATAGCAATACTGCCATCCTCCTTGTGCTATTACCAGGTGGTAAAGCCCATTGGCCCGCTTTGAACTTGGGCCAGAGGCCATTATCACCTGCTAATGCACTTGAAATGCAGAATTTTTGCTTACATTAACCCTTTCTAAATCAGTGAACGATAACAAGTAGAAACTTTTTGTGGATTTGTTTAGCCGCATGATAACAAAGTATCTTGAGTAGCTGTTATGCTGGGTTCACCAACACCAAATGGATACCAAGTTCATAGGTTTTAGAAAGCTGCCTAAGATGGCTGAAAGTTATGTGACTATCAATAGTCAGAACAAAGACATTGGGGTCAGCAGAATTGAGTGTTCCTATCTTATCCACATGTGATGAAATGACTACTGCTCTGCAGTACAAGGACGAGAAGTGGCTAAACCACTATCCAAACCTTACACTACTACAATCCAACAGCGATCCCAATCATAAAGAATGAAACGAGCACAGTCAAGAGATATACCTCCTTCACCTTTTGTAATAATGTGTGCTGAGCAGAGGCTATACTCTTAGGAGGGGTGTGAATGTGATGACAGTAGCAAACCCAAGCAGCAATAGCACAAGACTCCAAAATAAATGAATGTCCAATTGAGGTTCTATAAAAATATATCTACTTTGATTAAACACCAGTATGCAAATAACTGATAATAAAAACACTGGCAAAAACCCACCACTGTGAGAAGGACACAGAACATGCAAAAATAGATATGAAGATAATCTTGGTACTATAGCGGGGTGAAGAGCAACACATTGCAACAATGCCACTTTAAAAGGTTATTTCTGGGGAAAAGTTGTAAACTGGTATTTCATCAGTACCTACTGTCCCAATTGTGGACGAAGGTGGTCTGTGCCTCTCAAAAGTACAGTAATCTATTTTTGATATTTCGATAGCATAGAACTCGGTTTCTCAGTGATGTGCTTGGGGTTCAAACCGGGTTTGACTGTGACGAGTTGCAGTGATCCAGGCAGCAAGTTGGCATTCAGTCGGGTTCGAAGTGAAGCTCTCTGCAGTTTGATGCAGCATCAGAACGATCAGTTCGAAAAGAGTACATTAGGTTAGGTTCGACGGTTGGGATGTTATGAGACAATGGGAACCGTTGAGTTGAGTCGGCAGGTGACATGATGCTCCGAACATATCAAGTTGAGGTCCATGTTGAGTTGGTGCAGAGATCCTGGTGGTACGAAGTGCTGTTCGGAAGTGCAGGTGTTTGAAGACTTCAGCAACTGTAAGCTTCTTATTCCAGTCAAATTAACTCGTAATGGACTCTGCCGATACTATGCAGCAGCAAACTGGTTCGATGCAATAAAATAGCGGTTTAAGAAGAGTGCCAAATGCAGTACCTCAGGTCCTGTATGGTTTGACTACATTGAACGCAGTCGTCTCGGGCTTGAAGATGATTTAAAGTGGTGCAACACAGAAATACAGCTGCTTTGACCCATCTGGTGCTGCGAGTCTTAATCCAGGGGCTCCGGGATAAGGTAGTCCTTTTTCCTCTTCTCCATCCAGGGTGTTAACGGCCACCTGCAGGAGTCATTCACCTCTAGTGTGGAGCCTGGGTACCGATGCAGCTGGCAGAGTGAAGGTCTTGGTCCAACAACAGTCACCTATAATGTTCCCTCGGGATGTTCAGAGGACAGTTTATCTCTGCCTTGGAACACCTGTCTTGACCTCTGACAGAGGCCTTTGAAATGTGCTGCACTCCCCACAGTGTCCAACAAATTCTTCTGCACTTCTTGAAAGTCCAAAATGTATCAAATATGTTGGATACTCCTTCCTTTTAAAGGTGGTAAATATACCAGGGTTTGGGCGAAAGCAAGCCTGCTGGGTTAGAGCATCTTCTGTTTTAGAGTGGGGAAGCTTGAAGGCTAAGGGTTTATCAAGAGTAGGATTATTTTTCTGTTGGCCATCCTTTTGATTCAGTTCATTTAGATTAGGGGTCTCAGACAGAGAGCAATACTATGGGTTTTGTTTGCCCGATCATGTCATGGTATGGGTAACAGAAAGGTTGGTGTAGTCGGAGGTTGTATCACGTGAGTAGGCTGCGCAGAATAGTACAGGCCCCACATGATGCTGTAAAGCCATGACTCTCAAGGACAGAGAACGTTCTGTTAGGAAGCTCACCATTCATCTAGCTAAATAAATGTAACTTACTGACTTTTCTGTATGAACCCGATTGTGTAAAAGTCCTGGTTTGTGTCCTCGGGGGGGCCACATTTTTTGGTTAGGAATACTCTGCTTGTTCCTCTATCCTTTTATGCACAGTGGTATGGAAATACATAGCTGCCCGTTTTCCTTATTGGATTTATTTCAGTGCTTTCAACATATTAAAAAGAGAATACTTCTGCATATCAAAGAATGCCAGTCAATCATTACAAGCAATAAAACATAAACTCATTTAAAGATAGATCTTTAAAATAAAGGGGTCATAGCACTGAGAAAAGGGGGACAGAGGCATGGAAGGGAACAACAAATGACTCAAAGTAAATTACTCATACTAACACAGCTATTCTGCAAGTTAATTATAAACGTGTTTCCAATAATAAGCTAAAATGTTGACTAAGCATGAATTCTCTGTTATTAGCCATATTCTGTCCAGACTTTGGTGATCAATTGCTCATGTTTGAAAACAGCCAGAAATGTACTGTCCTCTTTCAAATAAACACTTGGTCAATAGTTAAATATCATATTTTATGAATAGGTCTTTCTGACTAAATACCTTGAAACATTTACGCATTCTTTATAGCGGGGCTATGGGCATGTCTTTGTTTTGAGTCATGTACAGGTAAACTTTGGCCACCTAGCTTGTAAGTCCTCGTTTTCCTCTGCCATTCTTCATCAAAGGTAAGGGCTTCACCTACATCACAAAGAAATACAATTTAAAGTACTATACTTGGTTCACAATATAGGTAATATGCATGCCAACGTGCAATAAATTGATAAATCAAGTACCATAGACATTTTAGGTCAGGGTAAAGATGCTGTTATGCAGTCCTAGATGATTCCGATGTGTCTCCCAAAACGTATGGCCGTGATGGATCTAGGACCAATCAAAAACATTTTCTTTGCCAGAAGAACAAGTTACTTCTTACCTGGTAACGTTCTTTCGATTGGATGTTCTTCCAATGTATTCCTCATCTTAGATGTATTCCATCCAGCTTTGCTGCTCTTCGGAAATTTTTTCGGCAGAGGGCGCTGTGCGTCGATGTCGTCGAGTCGATAGTCTGTCGAGGGCGACGTCATCGGGTGTATATTAGCACGCGCGGCGCCCGTTGGCCTCAGTTCTGTTTTCCCCCTCTTTTGTATCTGTGATCTTGTACTGTTTTTGTAGATTGTGCCGGCAGACAGGTATCAGCCTTGCGAGATCTGAGATGGCAATAACCTGGAAAAAATCTACAGAGGGGTAGGTTGGGAGGGCGATGAGGAATACGTTGGAGGAACATCCAATCGAAAGAACGTTACCAGGTAAGAAGTAACTTGTTCTTCGAGTGGATTGTGTCCCCCAACGTATTCCTCATCTTAGATAGGCTCCCAAAGCAGTATTTTGCATAGTTCCTCTGGAGGAGGGGTCAGATTTTTTTTACATTTTTTATTTTTAATGCCTTTAGATGGCAGAATAAAGCACTGCTTTTCCAAAAGTTAACTGCCTAGACTGGGAAGCATCCAGGTTATAGAATTTTGATAAGGTGTGAAGCGAAGACCAAGTTGCTGCTTCGCAAATGGACCTTATAGGGTCACCTCTTTGAAGGGCCTTGGAAGAGGCGATGCCTCTGGTGGAATGAGCTCTTAACCCTTCTGGTGGGTCTTTTTGTGCTAGTCTGTAGCATTCTGAAATGCAAAGCACGATCCAGCATGAAATTGTTTGTTTTGTTACTGATTGACCCAGTTTTCTTCCAGTGTAGCCTATAAACAACTGGTTGTCCACTCTAAGTCTAGAAAGCCTAGAGATGTAAAAGCTTAAAGCTCTTTTAGGGTCCAGTCTGTGTAGTCTTTCTTCCTCCTTAGAAGGATGAGGTGGAGGATAGAATGAGGGTAAAACAATTTTCTGATTTAAATGAAAATCAGATATTACCTTCGGTAAAAATGATGGTTTAACCCTCAACACAACTCTGTCCTTATGGAACACAGTATAGGGTGGCCCAGAAGATAGTGCCTCACTCTTCTTGCTGATGTTAGAGCAACTAAAAAGGCTGTTTTCCATGTTAATAATCTCAATGGACACGTGTGCATAGGCTCAAAGGGGGCACACATTAAGAATTTTAATACCAAATTTAGATCCCAAATCGGTACTTGAAAAGGGTGAGGAGGAAACACATTAGTGAGACCTTTTATGAATTGTGTTATCAAAGGAATTTTGAAGTAGGAGCATTCTTCCGATGAGCTCTTGAAGATGGAAAGTGCCGCAAGTTAACCTTTTATTGTTCCGATATTCAGACCTCTATGTGCTAGGGTCAGAAGGAAAGATAATAATTCCGGAATAGAACATAGAAAGGGATCGACATTCTTTTCTCTGCACCAGTTGCAAAACTTTTTCCAACGGCAACGGTATAGAGACTTTGTTGCTGGCCTTCTTGCTGAAAGCAACACCTCCATAACGTCATCTGGAAGGTTCCAATCCCTGTATCTCAGCCTCTCAGATACCAAGCATGAAGGTTGAGTGTTTTGACTCTGGATGGAGAACCTGACCTTCCGTTTGAGAGAGAAGGTTCTCTCTCTGAGGAAGACGTACTGGAGGACAGATGGACATGTCTAGAATGTCCGGGTACCACGTTCTCCTGGCCCAATCCGGGGCAATTAGGATCATGCGGCTCCGAAACCTTCTCAGCCTCCTGATGACCTAAGGAATTGATGGGAATCGGAGGAAACGTGTACAATAGTGGGAAATTCCACTCCACCACAAACTCGTCCCCCAGGGCTCCTCTCGGGGGAAATTCCCTTGAGCAATAACTTTCGCATTTTCGGTTGATTCCGGTTGCAAACAGGTCTACTTGAGGGGTTCCCCAAAGGGCGAAGATCTCTTGAATGACTTCCTGAGCCAGTTCCCATTTGTGGGATACTGTGCTCTGCCTGCTCAGAGCATCTGCCGTCATATTCTCTTCCTCGGCTAGATGAATTGCCGTTAAAGAGGTTCCCTCCTGACTCGCCCAATACCAGAGCTGCATTGCCTCTCTGCACAGGGGTCGTGACCCCACGTCTCCTCTTTTGTTTAGGTAGTGCATGGCCACTGTGTTGTCCGTCATTATCAGGACATTCTTTCCCCTGACATATGGCAGGAAGGCCTTCAGCGCTAGTCTGATTGCCCTCAGCTCTAAAAGGTTGATATGTAGTTTGGACTCTGATGGAGGCCAACGACCGCTGATTGTCAAATCGTTAGCATGAGCTCCCCACCCCAGGAGTGAGGCGTCCGTCACTACTGTGATCTCCGGCCATGGTTGCCAAAAGGGTTCTCCTTTTAGAATGTTCTCTGTACAGGTCCACCATAAAAGGTCTTGTCTGACCCTGTTCGGAATCTGAAGATCTGTCATTTGACCCCGAGAACTGGGACCACTGAGTCTTTAGGGCACATTGAAGGGATCTCATCCTCAAGCGTGCCTCTGGCACCAGAAAAATGCAGGATGCCATGAGGCCGAGCAACCTTAAAAAGTCGTAAGCCTGGAGATTTTGGACATTTTGGAATTTGGAAACCATCTGAAGAATATCTTGAGCCCGCGACTTGGTAGATGTTAAATGTTAAAGGTATTTGTACCACGCACCGTCACCAACGGAATTGGTCCCCAGGCGCTCTGGCGGATCTGTGAACGATAAGGTGGGATGGGTTAATAAGGTGAAGAGGGAGTAGGATAGTAAGAGGAGTGGTGTTCTGTTGGCAGCTTCAACTCGGTATACACCGGGTGCTGAGCTTTGGTGCTGGTATTAGATCGGTGTCAGTCCGCGTGTGCTGTTGCTCCGGCTTATGTGTTGTTGCAGTGTTGTGAAGTGCGTGCGGCTTGTTGTGGGAGAGATGGTTGTGTGATTTTTTTGAGTGAGATAAGCATGCAGAGTTTGAGCTTGTATTGGTTAGTGGGTTACCTGACCTTTAGCATGCTAACATTCACAGTTTTGTCTAAGTGTGGCACTTGTTGGCCTTCACAATCCTATCTAGATGCGGGGCAGGCTAATGTTTAGAATTCTATCTAGGTGTGGGCATGCTAACATTCACAACCTTATCTAGATGTGGCGCAAGCTAGTGTTTAGAAATCTGTCTAGGTGTGGACATGCTAATATCCACAATTCTATCTAAGTGCAGGCATGCTAACATTCACAGTCCTATCTAGATGCGATGCAGGCTAATATTCAAACAAGAAACCTTAGGTCTAAGTGTGTATTTGAATAACTGCTACTGTGAAACGCTGTCACAACCTTACTGCTCACATTGACCCCACTTGAGATGAGCCTGGCTGCTCAGCCACACTACCAATCTGTGTAGTTCAGACTTATACCAAAGGTTGGGTCTCTTTTGCCAGGAGGTCAAGGTTATTGTAGTGCACCCAAAGGGTACTGCATACAATCTTTCCTAACAGGTGTCATTTGTTTTTACTCTCCATAGTATCTTTTTAAAGTTACCCTCAAACAACTTTTTGGCAATAAGCGCCTGTTGCTCGGTTGCTTTCTCTGACTAACCTTGAGAGAACTGCAGTTCCCAAGGGTAGAAAGGATCTGCCCGCTTCTGGTTCCATGAAGCCGTCAAGTGCAGCTGAATCTTCCCCAGTCTCATGTGTTGGAAGGCTAACAGGACCGCCGCCAAGAGACCCAGGAGATGCTGGTACCACCAGGCCGAGGTCACCTCACTGCTGAGGAAGTGCGTTGTGGCCCTCCTAATGGCCGCAATCTTGTCCTCCAACGGAAACACCTTCTTGGAGCATGTGTCCAAGATGAGGCCCAAGAATGTCAGTCTGCGTGGGCTGCAGCTGCAACTTCTTGAGATTCAGCAAAAAGCCCAGACCGTGCAGTGTATTCATAAGGGCATGGGAAGAGTGGTGAACCGCTTCCGGAGATGTAGCCCTGATGAGCCAGTCGTCGAGGTATGGGTAGATGTGGAGGCCCTGCACTCTGAGGAGGGCAGCCACAGTATTCCTGAGTCTGGTAACAACCCTGGGGGCCGAGTTGAGGCCAAAAGGAAGGACCTTGTATTAGAAATGGTAGCCCATGATCCTGAACCGTAGGAAAGAACGATGGGGCTGCCAAATTGGGACGTGTAGGTACGCGTCCTTCAGATCCAGGGAGCACATCCAGTCTCCCTTGCACAATGTCTCTGCTATAAAAGCTCTTTCCCAAGGACGTGTCTAATACAGCTCCTATGTACTGAAGCTGTTGGGAAGGTGTCATGTGTGACTTCTTGAAATTGAGGGAGAAGCCCGGTTTGTGGAGGAAGTGGCAGGTGACTTTCAGATGATCCAGTGCTTGCTCGGCAGAGCGCGCTCTGATCAACCAATCGTCCAGGCAGGGGTAGACATGAATCCCCCCTCTCCTGAGGTGCGCTGCCACCACTACCATTAACTTGGTGAAGACCCTCGGGCAGAGGTCAACCCGAATGGCAGGACTTGAAACTGATAGTGTGAGTCGCCAACTACGAACCTCAGGTATTTTCTGTGTTTAAGATGAATCGTCACATGAAAATAAGCATCCTGGAGGTCCAATGACACCAACCAGTCCTGGAGTTGAAGGGCCTGAAGGATCTGAGAAAGGGTAACCATCTTGAACTTGTCCTTCCTAAGGAACTTGTTCAAGTTTCATAAAGTCCTCCGTCCTTTTTGGGGGATCAAAAAATACGGGGAGTACCAACCCTTGTTCCTCTCCACTGCAGGTACTGGTTCTATAGCACCTTTCTCCAGCAGGGTTAGAACTTCCTGCTGTAGGAGCGGGTTTGAAAGTTTCAATGGGTGTCTCCCTGGTGGATTGCTTTGAGGTTGCTTTAGAAAAGGAAGGCAATAGCCTTGGGCTATAATTTCTAGCGCCAAACATCTGAAGTAATGGCTCGCCATTCTTGCAGATGCTGCGACAGCCTGCCTCCTACAGGTGTTTTGTGTTGCAAGTCCTCAAAGTGGTTTTGTGGCTGATGTTGCAGCTGCTGATGGCAAAGAGGCTGCAGCTGGAGCTGGTTTAGCATGTTTTCCTCGTCCACCACGAGTGGCCTTTCTTTGGCCCCTTTGACTGGCCATTCCTCTCGTCTTCCCGTATGAGGTGTAATAATGATAGGTTTGTCCCCTCCATGATTGCCCTTGCGCACGAAAAGGCTGAGGTTGCCTAATAGCAGCTCCTAAGGATTTTGCTGCTGCTTTTGAGGTCTGCAACCTCTCAAGGCTCTCGTTAGCCTTGTTTCCAAAAAGGTGAGACCCGTCAAAAGGCATGTTCAGGAGGCGGTTGTGTACGTCCGGTACAAAACCCGACTTCCGTAACCACGCAAACCTGCGCATTACCGTGCTAGTGCCCAAGGACCTGCTTACACTATCCACAGTGTCCAATCCAGATTGAAGGGATTCCTGCATGGCCTCCTTTCCATCTCTAACGATGGCTAGGAAACCTTCCCTTTCTTCCCCTTCTGTTATGTGCTCCGCCGCCATTGCAATGCACTCCCATAGAGTGTACGAAAATGTTGCCAAGTCACATGTGGCGTTGGCAGATTTTAATGCCATGCTACCGGCTGAAAATACCTTCCGTGCCCAACCACCCACACGCTTATCGTCCCTGTCTGGAGGGATAGACGGGTACGCAAGTTTGTTGGAAGCTGTGGCTGCCTGTATGACCAAACTCTCGGGAGTTGGATGTTTTGACAGATAGCTGGGGTCGCTACTGGCTGGGCGGTATTTTGATGCAAGGGATTTATTTACCGGAGGAATAGAATCTGGAGTTTCCCAATTCTTGGCCACCCTGTTTTGTAAGGCTACATAAAAAGGTAGTACTGGGTCTTCAGTGGGACCATGGTCCAATATGTCTGTTAAATCGTCCTGGACGAATTGGGCTGGTGGTCTAGCCCATCGCAAGTAATCTAAGACCTGGGTCATTAACTGGCGGTAAAATGGACTGGCATGCTCTCCTTGATCTGGTCTACCAAAGTCATTCTCAGGAGAGGTGTCAATGCCACTTGCATTGTGCAAAGACTCCACCAAATCCCTCATTCTGCTTTCCTCTGAGATCAAGCATTCTGGGACATTTGGGGTGCCATACTCCAATCCAAAAGGTACATTTTCCTCCTCGAATCTCTCCTGTTCCTCAAAAATTGAGGTCAAGGATTTGAAAAACTCCTTTCTAGGGAGAGGCTTGAAAACCTTCTCTGGAGGGGAGGAGGAGGAAGAGGTGTAGTACCAGGCTCTGAAGGAATTACATGTTTTTTTTTACTTTTTCCTTCTCTTTTTCTGGCTGTCCTGGCTTGGTTGGACTCTTTGGCGCTGAGGGCTTCGGCGTCTACGACATCGTGGTTGTCGACAGGGTCTGCTTCGAGGGCGTCGAGACGGCCTTCAACAGTTTCTCCTTCGAGGTGTGAAAGGTCTCGGACGGCGTCGGTGACCTCGAGCGGTCGACTCGACTCGAGCGTTTTTCGCTCGGCGTCCTGGAAGATTCCCTATCCTTCCTTTTGTGATCACCCGGGCTCGAGGGCGCGCAAGTGTTGGAGCGATGACACTCCTGGCTGGCTTCCGAAGAAGGCGCGGACCAAGGCTTCGCTTTCGCAAACACCTCCATAATTTTGACCCTAAATGCTTCCCACTCTTCGGAAGACGAATGTTTTGTGGGGCATTTCATTTTCGGAGACTCGTCTGACGACGAGGTGGAGGGAGATCTGTGGCGTTGTTTCTTCGACTTTTCCGACGAAGACGACGAGCGATGAGAATCGCTTCGAGATCTGGATCTATGCCTTTCGCGTCGAGGAGATTTTTACCCATGGGGTCTCGACTCGACGCTAGAGGCTTTCCGATCCTTCCGACCTACCTGTAGCTTTCCTCTCCTTTCTCGCAAGGCCTTTCCCGTCATCGCCTGACACTTCGAACAGGCCTCCATGTCGTGGCCTTCCCTGAGACACCACAAACACTTGCGGTGCAGGTGCGTGATCGACATTTTTGAGCCGCATGACTTGCATTTCTTAAAACCCGATCTCGGGGTCGTGGTCGGCATCGATGACGAGGACATAATTACTTCTCGTAATATTATATTTCCTGACAAAACTCGAGGCGCGCCGAATGTCCGAAGCAACGTACAGCGGAAAAACAGAACTGATGCCAACGGGCGCCGCGCGTGCTACTTATACACCCGATGACGTCGCCCGCGACGGAGGGCCTCGAGGGACTATCGACTCGACGACATCGACGCACGGCGCCCTCTGCCGAAAAAATTTCCGAAGAGCAGCAAAGCTGGATGGAATACATCTAAGATGAGGAATACGTTGGAGGACACAATCCACTCGAAATCAGACTTTGACAAGAAAGGAAAGGCTACTTATCTGTTAACAATAGTGTTCCAGAATGGGCGCTATTCTCAGATATGCATACTCAGAATATTTCTAACCAATTGTAAAAAAGAAAATGTGACTAGTCTTCTACAAACATACTCAGGTGGATGGGCAGGTACTTGGATACTTTACACAGAAGGTGTATAATATGCATGGCATACAGAGGCCTTCGTCATGTGCTTAGCAATAAAGACAGAAACAAGTTATGTGTCTAATACCACCTGTTTTTATCAACTGCACTGGATACTGCATAAGCACATGGGGGCAGAATCTGCAACCCTGTACTTCTCCAACCTGTCCCGCTTGGTCGGGCCATACTCAGGTTTTTCATTAGAGCCAGGCCTTCCTCCCAGATGTCGTCCAGGAAGGGAATAGAGATGATTGTCTTTCTTCTCGACTTGCGCCGTTGGTATAGGAAGCCTTCTTTCTTGGTCTCCTCAGGGGCTAAGTGAAACAGTTCCTAGGCCCTTGATATGACGAAATTAAGGGATCAACTTCGTTGGGTGGGAAGGCCCTAGGGGACTTGTTCGCATGCAGCGTCTCCCAGTTGGACGCGATAAGTCTTCGTCGGTGCTCGTAGCCGTGGTAGCTGTGTCCGTGCCAGTGTCAGTGTATGGGTCCAGGGCTCTGGGTGGAGTCTTTTCGTGACGAGGTGGTGGAGGAGTCGGATGATGGCGAGGACCAGCACACCCTTTGGTCTTTCCCTTCTGCAGGGGCAAGCTTAGACTCTGAGGCTCCTGCATGTCCCGTGAAAGCGTGGGTCCTGGAGGCATCCTCTACTGGATTTCAGTGACCAGTGTGTGCAGGGTCCTTAGAATATCCAGTGACACGTTGTTAGGCAGAATTATATGCAGTACCCTTTGGCAACACTACACACAATTAAGACTACAAGTGACAGTACAATTTCACCTTTGGTACAAGCCTGTACTAACACAGTTATAGTGGTAGCAGTAGCGGAGCAGCCAGACTTATCTCAAGAGTAAGTGAGCAGTACAAATAGTTACACAAAGGACAGCAATTACTATGATTCAGGTAAACACTGACTCAAGGTTTCTAAGTAAAAGACTATGGCCCTCATTACGACCCTGGCGGAAAGTGACTGACCGGACCGCCACAGCGTAAATAGCGTTTCCGCCATTGCACGATGGAGCAAAGTGCGGCCCATTCCGACCCATCGGGCACGAGCACCACGGCATGGCGGAAGTGCAAAGTCCGCGATGGCGGAAATGACCCCAAAACGGCCCACACCGCCGCCGTACGGCGCCCTAGGTGCAATACCGCCACCCATCTTAGCGGACACCGCAGTGAGCGCCAACCGGAAAGTACGGTGACCGTAAATATACGGAAACGGAAGTAAAAACATGGGCCCGGAACGGGAAACAACACGCCGTACACCTATAAAACCACAAAATCCACACAACCACTAAAAACACTACCCTGAGACACATCCCAACCCGTCATCCACCCTAGTGAAACCAAGAAAAATGGGAAAAGTAGCGAAGAAAGCGTGCGACCGCAAGCGGCAGGTCCACTTCTCCCGTGAGGAACTCACCGTGCTTACAGAGACCCTCCAGGAGAATGCCGCCGCCGTCTTCTCCACGCAAATGACCAGGACGGCACTTGCGAACAAGAAGGCCATATGGGCCCTGGTGGCACAGCGGGTAAGTGCGGTGGGGACCGCACCCCGCAACCCACAGCAATGCAGAAAGCGATGGGACGACCTGCGGATACGCGTCCGTAGCATACTTTCTGCCAACCGCAACATTGCCACAGCCACCGGGGGAGGATCGGAATCACCCATCAAGTTGACCCCCTGGGAAGAAATCTGTGCCTCCACCATTGGAATGGAGAGCATAGAGGGAGTCAGAGGGATGGAGAAAGGAGTGCAGACATCCGGAGAATCAGGTAGGTGGCCCAAATAAAACCATGCCAAATCCACAATGTCCAATCATGTGAATCACATGTGTCCACATAGCGCAACAGCAACACATGGCCAGGAGAACGTCCACACACATTGGCCTGATAGCGCACTTTAAAACTCACAATAAATACATAAATAATTAAAAACCCCAAAAACACCCACTACACGTGCAGCAGGCACACCCTAACTGCAGGCTGCCAAACAACTGCACCCTCACTCCACACACAAATGAAAGCACCTCCAAGGCCCCGACCCAAATCACCCTCAGGTACCACCCCAATGCATGTGATACATTGCTATTCCAATTCCCACAGACCCATTAATAACGCTCGCCCTCCTTTACTCCACCACAGGGTCCGATCCAAACGACGAGCTTCAGGACACCCCTACCAGCACACCTGCAAAGAGGGCCAAGACCGACGGCCAAAGACCCTCCACCTCAGCTGCACGCATCAAGACACGGCAGCAGCACAAATCAAGTGGCAGCACAGAGGAGGGAACATCAACAGGCACCCCAGCAGCCAGCATGCCCACAACAGCAGCACCACAGGTCCCCCCAATGGATGCCACAGAAGGCACTGCCTCTGGTGGCAGCAGCACCATAGGTGACACCCCATTAATGGCAGCATGCTCCGACACAGAAGACGGGGATGTCGAAGTCAGATCCATCCATGACCTGTCCCAATCCCCCTGTCTGTTCCATCCCGTACACCATGAGGATACCACGCAGGGGCACCCACAAGACGACGACTGGCCATCCCCCACAAGCCCTGTGGCAGGGCAACATGAGGCGAACAGCCACTCTGTGACATCACCACAAATGGCCATGGCCCAGCAGAGGCAACAGTCCCTCGACCAGTTAATCGTGCAACAGCAGCAACTGGCCACGCTCCTCAAGGACCATGCCGATGAATGTGGGGGCACTAAGGCAGACATAGAAACATCAACTGAGACACTTAGGGCAGAAATGGAGAGAAGTACAGAGACACTAAGGGCACAAATGTAGAGTAGCACAGAGTGCCAGAGAGTACAAATGGAGAGTAGCACCGAGAGCCTGAGAGTACAAATGGAGAGTAGCACCGAGAGCCTGAGAGTCCAAATGGAGAGAAGCACCGAGAGCCTGAGGGGGGAACTGCATGCGACGTCCAAAGACGTATGTGCCGAACTTGCCGCAGTGCGCCGTGTGCTCACTGAGCTCTCACAAACCCTTAGGGACATGCATGGACGTGAGCAGGCAGAGACATCATCTGTTGCAAGTTCCGTCCAGGGCAGCCCCCAACGTAGATCTGGGAGGAACCTGCGCTCCACAGGCAGGGGTGCCCCTGATACCCGCAGAGGGGGCTTGCAATAGCGACTGCCCACTGACAATGAGCATCTTTGGACACTGGTGTTCGGGGGGGAGGTAGGAGGGTGGAGGGGGTGTGTTGGGCTCACTTGGGTGGCGGGTCGATAGGGTGTTCAACATGATATCACATATGCCATAAACAATGCACGATCAACCAATGAGATGTTTGGACAATGATCTTTGTGTACTAGGCCATCATAGGCGTACAGTCCATATTGTGCATGTACCAGACACACACAGTGCCACGAGTCCCGTGTCCATGTATCAGCCACCAGGCGTGAGTGCTAGAAGCATGCATCAATGAGATGCTGACAAATGTCACGGCCCTCCTGTGCCTCGCGGACTCCTTGAGGTGCTGCCACATCCCCACCCTCATCATGACCATCTTCAGGTGCTTGCAGTTCTGCGTCAGGGGGCATGGGCACATTTCTACGTACGCACATGTTGTGTAGCATGACACATGCCATCACCATCTTTGCAACCTTCTCATGGCGGTACAGGAGTGCCCCGCCAGACCTGCTGAGGCACCGGAAACGTGTCTTCAGTAGGCCGAATGCCTGTTCAATGACTACACGGGTACGTGAGTGGGCATGGTTGTAGTCCTCCTCATGCTGGTCCCGTGGGTTCCGGACTGGTGTGAGGAGCCATCTCTTCAGTGGATATCCGGCATCACCTGTATGTGGACGATAAACGAATTATGTGGAATGCCATTGCTACGTACGCACCCCCCCCCCTTCCTCCCAGGTCATTGCCGCATCACATACCCCACATCATCATGCATGAAATGAGACTCACCGAGTAGCCAGGATCTGTACCCTGCGTGTCGCTCCATGTAGCGTGGTATTGTTGAGTTCCTCAAGACCATAGAATCATGGGTTGATCCAGGGAATCGGGCACAACAATGTGTAATGATCCTGTTGGAGTCACAAACCATTTGTACATTCAGAGAATGAAATTGTTTTCGGTTGCGGTACTGGGCCTCCATGGCATGTGGGACAACCAATTCCACATGGGTGCAGTCGATGGCACCAAGGCAACCCGGTATGCCGGCAAGTGCATGGAATCCCACTTTTGTGTTGGTAATTTCCTGCTCCGAGCGTGGTAGAGAGATGTAGTCGTCTGCGTGCTTCAGGAGGGCATCGAGCACTTGCAATAGTGTCCGTGAGAACAGTGGCTGAGAAATGCCATGCAACTGTCCGACTGTGTGCTGGTAGGTGCCTGTGGCCAGGAAGTGGAGTACAGACACCACCTTCAGTAGGGGTGGGATGGCGGTTGGGCTATCTATCATGCTGACAAGGTCAGCCTGTGTCATGTCCACAATGGCGGCTATGGTGTCCCGGTCCAAACGGTAGAGGGTGTGGATCTGCTCATCAGTGAGGTTGAACGGATGTGCTCGGAGGCGTGGGATTGCGGGCTGCCTGCGTGGTGGTAGTGGCTGTGCTGGCGGCCCTTGCTGGCCCTGCCTTGCCCTCCTCCTCCTCCTGCGTCTCCTCCGTGCGGCCGGTTGTAGTTGGTGTTCGTCTTCTTGGAGTTGGAGTACTTGCAGTGCTATCAGGTCCCCCAGGGCCAACATCGCGAGTCCTGCCGGTAGCATTTCGGAGTGGGTGTGGTTGTGGGAGGAGACTGGGTGTGCAATTTATGTGTTTTCAGGCTGTATGGCCTCCACCTGTGGTGATTCATTCCACCTGTGCAAGCTGCTCTCCCCTTTGGCCGAGCACGTCCCGCACACAACGCTGCAATTTGAGGAATGTCATCTTGCTATTACAATCATGTATTTGTACCCGATGGTGTTAAACGAATCTTCACGGGATCGTGGTTTACCTCTTTTTCCTGTAGACCGTGGAGTTGAGGTTGCCAGTCTGTCGAAGTCTTGATAGCCGATGAAAGAGTAACGCGAGGAATTAGCCCAATCCCCTCCTGACGGTATATGACAGGATGGCACTGAACCAACTCCCAACGCCACGGGTGGCACTTCTCAGGATTAGCGTGACGTCGGGACAGTGTTTCCACTGGCTGAGAAGGCTTGATGAAATCACCGATGAAAACGGAGAGGAACTCAGGAACTTCCAAGGCAGTAAGGCACAGGTACCGGCAGGGCACAAGACAGGCAAAGGAAAGCAAACTACAAGAAGAAGCAGTACTGACAGGGGTCCCCACTACTACTAGGAACCCAGACGAAACCTCCTCCACCCTGAACCAGGGACTGGCTAGTAACGAAAATAAGGGAAGAAAGGGTAGGAGGACCAGTAAGTAAGAAGGAGTAAAGAGAAGAGGCAGGACTGAGCAGGAAAGGTGGACCTGGAAACTGGAGGACTGAAAACCTAGCACCAGGGCTCCAGCAGCGCATACACAGTAACAACCGCGTTGAGACGCGTTGTCCCTGTGTATGCGATGCCTATTTATGGTCCGGGGTCAAAACGAGGCTTGGAACGCATGTTCCGATGCTGCGCATGCGCGGGACGTCGAATACTGACGATCCGCGCATGCGCAGATCCTCGCAAGATGGCGGCGTCCACGGCGCCCATCCGAACCGCGGGTCGGCGTGAAGAGAGTCGCCACCGCGGGTACAGCCTCCATGAAGGAGGAGACTGCTGCGGCCGTGGACCAGGGACCCAGGTAAGTGGCGCCGACGCCCGCGAGCGAGCGCGCGGCGTGACACCATACCCCCTCCCGGACAACCCCGGAGCACCGGGTTTCCAAGGAAAGCGGAGATAGAAATCCCGAACCAGGCGCGGTGCATGCACGAAGGAGCGCGGTTCCCAAGTGCGGTCACAAGCTGGATAACCCTTCCAGCTGACCAGGAACTGCAGAACACCGCGCCAAATTCGTGAATCACAAATCTCCTGCACCTCAAATTCAGGGACCCCCCGAACCAATAGCGGAGCAGGACGGGAACAGGTACGACCCATAACATCGGGCACATAGGGCTTTAAAAGGGAAACATGAAAGACAGGATGGATCCTCCAAGAGCGAGGCAAAGAAAAACGAAAGGCAACAGAGGAAATACGCTCAGACGCGGAAGGGACCAAAAAAGCGGGGGGCTAGTTTCACAGGTAAGTTGCGTACTGGTAGATTCTTGGAGGATAGCCAAACCATGTCCCCAACATGAAGGACAGGCTCCGGGCTCCGTCTCTTGTCAGCCTGCTCCTTCATATGTGCTTGTGCCGCTGCCAAGGTACTGGCCGCCAGACGATGTTGATCGCGGATCAGGGACACCAGGGCATCTGCGGAAGGAACGGTGCTGGAATACGTTGGATGAACAGGCAGCAGGCGAGGATGAAGACCAGTAGAGCAATAAAAGGGGCTGAGTCCAGTAGCGGAATGAACAGCGTTGTTGTAAGCTGCTTCCGCGGTGTCCAACCATTCCGACCAGTTGTCTTGGGTAGCATTGGCATAACAACGTAGGTATTGCTCAAGGGTCTGATTGGTACGTTCTGTCTGTCCATTAGTCTGCGGATGATAGCCGGAACTCAGGGCTCGCTGAATGTCCAAATGTCGACACAGTTGACCCCAAAAGGAAGAGATGTATTGAGACCCCCGGTCTGACAAGATCTTCTCCGGAAGACCATGAAGGCGATACACCTCATGTAGAAAACATCGTGCCATCTGAGATGCAGTGGGCAGCTTAGGAAAGGGCAAGAAATGAGCCGTCTTGGTGAAACAATCCACCACCACCATTATACAGGTAAATCCACCGGACAAGGGCAGGTCAACGATGAAATCCGTGGCGATGGTATGCCAAGGGTACGGAGGCGTAGGCGTGGGTTTCAGAAGGCCAATAGGCCTTTTGCGAGGAATCTTGGTCTGGGCACATACAGGACAGGAGTCCACGTATTGCTTTACCAGTGTAGCCCATCCAGGCCACCAGTACTGTCGTGCAACCAGTTCTTGTGTTGTGCGGACTCCACGGTGACCGCAAACGACGGAATCATGGCAATTCTGTAGAATGATTTTCTGGAGTTCCAATGTGGGAACGTACAGACGATCCTTGAAGAACAACAAGCCGTCACGTTCCTTAATGTCGGCACGTTGTAGTATCTGTGCTCTTGTGGGATCCGTACGTGTGGCCTCAACAAACTGTTGGAGCCGTGGAGTCAGCATCAATAGAAAATGTTTGGATGCAATCAAAGGTTCCGGTTCATTGACACCTTCAACGTTGTTTTCCAAAGAACGAGACAAGGCATCAGCCTTCGTGTTCTGGGAACAAGGAATGTACGTGACAGTGAAATCAAACTGTGAAAAGAAAAAGGCCCAACGAGCATGACGGGAAGTTCTGCATTGCAAAGAGCGCAGGAACTGTAGATTGCGGTGATCAGTGCGAACCACCACCGAGTACCTCCCACCCAGCAAGTGATGTCTCCATTCCTCGAAGGCAGCTTTTATTGCCAGTAGTTCCTTTTCTATCACTGCATAGTTTCTCTCGCTCACTGACAATTTCCTTGAGTAGTATGCCACCGGGTGTTCTGTTCCTGTGACTGCATCTTGCTGTAGTAAGACCGCACCGATTGCGTAGTCAGAAGCGTCTGTCTCAACCACAAATGGTTTTTCATCATCTGGATGTCTAAGAACAGGAGCCGACATGAAAGATTTCTTTAAATCCAGGAATGCCTCCTCGGCCCGCGTGTCCCAGATAAACGGCACCTTGGTACTGGTCAGGCGAGTTAGACTGTTGGCCAGTTTA
Organism: Ambystoma mexicanum; assembly: GCF_040938575.1. Lineage (NCBI taxonomy): Eukaryota > Metazoa > Chordata > Amphibia > Caudata > Ambystomatidae > Ambystoma > Ambystoma mexicanum. The sequence continues at coordinate 791,498,410 of NC_090932.1, read as the reverse complement.
GAAAAGCGTGGGATGAAACGCCGATAAAAGTTGGCAAAGCCCAAGAACCTTTGAAGCGACTTCACGCCATGTGGTGGTTTCCATTCTTGTATAGCTTGCAGTTTTGCGGGATCCATCTGTACTCCTGTGTTGCTGATCACATAACCCAGAAACTCCATGCTTTCCTTATGAAATTGACATTTTTCGATTTTGGCATACAGGCCGTTGTGTATTAACCTCTGGAGGACTTCCTGAACATGCACTACGTGTGCAGTACGAGAGTCAGAAAAAACCAATATGTCGTCAAGGTAAACCCAGACAGAAATCCCAATAAGGTCAGAAAAGACATCGTCCATGAACCGTTGAAAGACTGCCGGGGCATTGCAGAGTCCAAACGGCATCACCCTGTATTCGAAGTGACCAATAGGCGTTTTGAAGGCCGTCTTCCACTCATCTCCGTTCTTAATCCGCACCAAGTGATAGGCCCCTCTTAGATCCAGTTTGGTGAAGATCTGTGCTGATTTCAGAGATTCGATGATGTCCCGGATGAGTGGTAACGGGTACCTGTCTTTCCTCGTGATTTCGTTTAATTGACGATAGTCGATACAAGGGCGCAAAGTGCCCTCTTTCTTCTTGACGAAGAATAACGGGAATCCCGCAGGGGATTTGGAGGGTATAATGTAGCCTTTGTTCAGGCAATCCGTAATGTACTCCTGTAGGATGCCTTTCTCGAGTTGAGTCAACGAATAAATCTTGCCGTGGGGAATGATCGCACCAGGCAGAATGTCAATGGAACAATCAAAGTACCGATGAGGTGGTAATGGTATGTCTTCAGGCTTGGAGAACGCCTTGTGGTAGTCAGCATATTCATGAGGTACCGATTGAGTGGCACATAGACGAGTAGACACGTCAGCAGGATTGAGGGACTCCATAACTGCAGGAAAGGTTTCATGGATTACGCAATCACTAGGGCAACGTGTCGAAGTAAACATCAAAGAGCGAGCGGTCCAGTCGACCTGGGGATTGTGATACAACAACCATGGTAACCCCAGAACCACCGGAAAAGAGGGGGATTTGATGACGTCCAAGGAGATACGTTCGAGATGCCCTTCTACAGAGAGCCACAAGGGATCAGAGTGTTGGCAAACAGGACCCGAAGACAAAGTAGAACCATCGATCACCTCGACCACTGTAGGTCGTTCCTTGTTATGTAAACGGATCCCCTTGGCAATCGCAAATGAGGCATCGATGTAGTTGCCGGATGCTCCGCAATCCAAAAGGGCCCAGGTCTGCACACATTTTCCAAGCCAGGCAACACCGATTTTCAGGATCAACAAAGGTACTGAGTTCATGGGAGGAAGGACGGAATCAGAAGGGCGGCCCGTTGCTGCCTTCGCCTCAAACAACGGGCCTGTTAGTTTTCCTGTTTCTTCAGCGGGCGCAGCGGACAGGTGCCTAAAAAGTGGTCAGAACCACCACAATACAGGCACAAATTCTTCTGTCGTCTTCTTTTCTTTTCGGTCTCGGACAACGGACCACGGACGGCACCCAACTGCATGGGTTCTGGACCTACTTCAGTAGAAACAGCTGGTCCGGGGTTCTGTGCAAGAGGAATCGGTTGATACCTGGCAGACCTGCGGCGTTCACTCCGTCGTTCGGTCAACCTGTGGTCAATGCGTAAGACTTGTTCCACCAAAGCAGGCAATGTTTCTGGCTCCGGAATGTGCAGTAATTCATCCTTGTACTCCTCTCGTAATCCCCGACGAAACAAGGTTTTTTGAGTAATTTCAGGCCATTGTGAATCAGTTGCTAATTGTCGAAACCGACTGATGTAGCGGATTATGTCATCTGACCCTTGCTTGATCTCCATTAATTGATTCTGAGCCATGGCTGCCAAATTGGGTGGTTTAAAGACGTCCAAAAAGGCTTTCTCAAAGGCAGTGAAATCACCCAACAGAGGACTGTTATTAGAGACTAGAGGTGCTGCCCAGGCGAGTGCATTGCCGGTCAGATTGCCAAGGATGTACCCGATCTTGGCCTTGTCTTGAGCAAAATGAGTCGATCTGAACTGGAAATGGATCCGACAATGAGTACAGAACTCAGCCACTCGACGCGGATCACCATCATACTTCATCGGAGTCGTGTAAGCCATGGAGTTCTTTGGCGGTGTGACAGGTTGTGCGGGACTAGCCAAACACCGATCCAATGCCTGTCTGAGGGTGTTGTTCTCCTGGCGGAGAGTGGTCATTTCAAGACGCATGGCACGCATTTCTTCACGTAGTTCCTGTATGTCGTCCATGTCGGAACTGGGGTTAAGGCGTCTCAATCTGTTAAACGAATCTTCACGGGATCGTGGTTTACCTCTTTTTCCTGTAGACCGTGGAGTTGAGGTTGCCAGTCTGTCGAAGTCTTGATAGCCGATGAAAGAGTAACGCGAGGAATTAGCCCAATCCCCTCCTGACGGTATATGACAGGATGGCACTGAACCAACTCCCAACGCCACGGGTGGCACTTCTCAGGATTAGCGTGACGTCGGGACAGTGTTTCCACTGGCTGAGAAGGCTTGATGAAATCACCGATGAAAACGGAGAGGAACTCAGGAACTTCCAAGGCAGTAAGGCACAGGTACCGGCAGGGCACAAGACAGGCAAAGGAAAGCAAACTGCAAGAAGAAGCAGTACTGACAGGGGTCCCCACTACTACTAGGAACCCAGACGAAACCTCCTCCACCCTGAACCAGGGACTGGCTAGTAACGAAAATAAGGGAAGAAAGGGTAGGAGGACCAGTAAGTAAGAAGGAGTAAAGAGAAGAGGCAGGACTGAGCAGGAAAGGTGGACCTGGAAACTGGAGGACTGAAAACCTAGCACCAGGGCTCCAGCAGCGCATACACAGTAACAACCGCGTTGAGACGCGTTGTCCCTGTGTATGCGATGCCTATTTATGGTCCGGGGTCAAAACGAGGCTTGGAACGCATGTTCCGATGCTGCGCATGCGCGGGACGTCGAATACTGACGATCCGCGCATGCGCAGATCCTCGCAAGATGGCGGCGTCCACGGCGCCCATCCGAACCGCGGGTCGGCGTGAAGAGAGTCGCCACCGCGGGTACAGCCTCCATGAAGGAGGAGACTGCTGCGGCCGTGGACCAGGGACCCAGGTAAGTGGCGCCGACGCCCGCGAGCGAGCGCGCGGCGTGACACCATACCCCCTCCCGGACAACCCCGGAGCACCGGGTTTCCAAGGAAAGCGGAGATAGAAATCCCGAACCAGGCGCGGTGCATGCACGAAGGAGCGCGGTTCCCAAGTGCGGTCACAAGCTGGATAACCCTTCCAGCTGACCAGGAACTGCAGAACACCGCGCCAAATTCGTGAATCACAAATCTCCTGCACCTCAAATTCAGGGACCCCCCGAACCAATAGCGGAGCAGGACGGGAACAGGTACGACCCATAACATCGGGCACATAGGGCTTTAAAAGGGAAACATGAAAGACAGGATGGATCCTCCAAGAGCGAGGCAAAGAAAAACGAAAGGCAACAGAGGAAATACGCTCAGACGCGGAAGGGACCAAAAAAGCGGGGGGCTAGTTTCACAGGTAAGTTGCGTACTGGTAGATTCTTGGAGGATAGCCAAACCATGTCCCCAACATGAAGGACAGGCTCCGGGCTCCGTCTCTTGTCAGCCTGCTCCTTCATATGTGCTTGTGCCGCTGCCAAGGTACTGGCCGCCAGACGATGTTGATCGCGGATCAGGGACACCAGGGCATCTGCGGAAGGAACGGTGCTGGAATACGTTGGATGAACAGGCAGCAGGCGAGGATGAAGACCAGTAGAGCAATAAAAGGGGCTGAGTCCAGTAGCGGAATGAACAGCGTTGTTGTAAGCTGCTTCCGCGGTGTCCAACCATTCCGACCAGTTGTCTTGGGTAGCATTGGCATAACAACGTAGGTATTGCTCAAGGGTCTGATTGGTACGTTCTGTCTGTCCATTAGTCTGCGGATGATAGCCGGAACTCAGGGCTCGCTGAATGTCCAAATGTCGACACAGTTGACCCCAAAAGGAAGAGATGTATTGAGACCCCCGGTCTGACAAGATCTTCTCCGGAAGACCATGAAGGCGATACACCTCATGTAGAAAACATCGTGCCATCTGAGATGCAGTGGGCAGCTTAGGAAAGGGCAAGAAATGAGCCGTCTTGGTGAAACAATCCACCACCACCATTATACAGGTAAATCCACCGGACAAGGGCAGGTCAACGATGAAATCCGTGGCGATGGTATGCCAAGGGTACGGAGGCGTAGGCGTGGGTTTCAGAAGGCCAATAGGCCTTTTGCGAGGAATCTTGGTCTGGGCACATACAGGACAGGAGTCCACGTATTGCTTTACCAGTGTAGCCCATCCAGGCCACCAGTACTGTCGTGCAACCAGTTCTTGTGTTGTGCGGACTCCACGGTGACCGCAAACGACGGAATCATGGCAATTCTGTAGAATGATTTTCTGGAGTTCCAATGTGGGAACGTACAGACGATCCTTGAAGAACAACAAGCCGTCACGTTCCTTAATGTCGGCACGTTGTAGTATCTGTGCTCTTGTGGGATCCGTACGTGTGGCCTCAACAAACTGTTGGAGCCGTGGAGTCAGCATCAATAGAAAATGTTTGGATGCAATCAAAGGTTCCGGTTCATTGACACCTTCAACGTTGTTTTCCAAAGAACGAGACAAGGCATCAGCCTTCGTGTTCTGGGAACAAGGAATGTACGTGACAGTGAAATCAAACTGTGAAAAGAAAAAGGCCCAACGAGCATGACGGGAAGTTCTGCATTGCAAAGAGCGCAGGAACTGTAGATTGCGGTGATCAGTGCGAACCACCACCGAGTACCTCCCACCCAGCAAGTGATGTCTCCATTCCTCGAAGGCAGCTTTTATTGCCAGTAGTTCCTTTTCTATCACTGCATAGTTTCTCTCGCTCACTGACAATTTCCTTGAGTAGTATGCCACCGGGTGTTCTGTTCCTGTGACTGCATCTTGCTGTAGTAAGACCGCACCGATTGCGTAGTCAGAAGCGTCTGTCTCAACCACAAATGGTTTTTCATCATCTGGATGTCTAAGAACAGGAGCCGACATGAAAGATTTCTTTAAATCCAGGAATGCCTCCTCGGCCCGCGTGTCCCAGATAAACGGCACCTTGGTACTGGTCAGGCGAGTTAGACTGTTGGCCAGTTTAGAAAAGCGTGGGATGAAACGCCGATAAAAGTTGGCAAAGCCCAAGAACCTTTGAAGCGACTTCACGCCATGTGGTGGTTTCCATTCTTGTATAGCTTGCAGTTTTGCGGGATCCATCTGTACTCCTGTGTTGCTGATCACATAACCCAGAAACTCCATGCTTTCCTTATGAAATTGACATTTTTCGATTTTGGCATACAGGCCGTTGTGTATTAACCTCTGGAGGACTTCCTGAACATGCACTACGTGTGCAGTACGAGAGTCAGAAAAAACCAATATGTCGTCAAGGTAAACCCAGACAGAAATCCCAATAAGGTCAGAAAAGACATCGTCCATGAACCGTTGAAAGACTGCCGGGGCATTGCAGAGTCCAAACGGCATCACCCTGTATTCGAAGTGACCAATAGGCGTTTTGAAGGCCGTCTTCCACTCATCTCCGTTCTTAATCCGCACCAAGTGATAGGCCCCTCTTAGATCCAGTTTGGTGAAGATCTGTGCTGATTTCAGAGATTCGATGATGTCCCGGATGAGTGGTAACGGGTACCTGTCTTTCCTCGTGATTTCGTTTAATTGACGATAGTCGATACAAGGGCGCAAAGTGCCCTCTTTCTTCTTGACGAAGAATAACGGGAATCCCGCAGGGGATTTGGAGGGTATAATGTAGCCTTTGTTCAGGCAATCCGTAATGTACTCCTGTAGGATGCCTTTCTCGAGTTGAGTCAACGAATAAATCTTGCCGTGGGGAATGATCGCACCAGGCAGAATGTCAATGGAACAATCAAAGTACCGATGAGGTGGTAATGGTATGTCTTCAGGCTTGGAGAACGCCTTGTGGTAGTCAGCATATTCATGAGGTACCGATTGAGTGGCACATAGACGAGTAGACACGTCAGCAGGATTGAGGGACTCCATAACTGCAGGAAAGGTTTCATGGATTACGCAATCACTAGGGCAACGTGTCGAAGTAAACATCAAAGAGCGAGCGGTCCAGTCGACCTGGGGATTGTGATACAACAACCATGGTAACCCCAGAACCACCGGAAAAGAGGGGGATTTGATGACGTCCAAGGAGATACGTTCGAGATGCCCTTCTACAGAGAGCCACAAGGGATCAGAGTGTTGGCAAACAGGACCCGAAGACAAAGTAGAACCATCGATCACCTCGACCACTGTAGGTCGTTCCTTGTTATGTAAACGGATCCCCTTGGCAATCGCAAATGAGGCATCGATGTAGTTGCCGGATGCTCCGCAATCCAAAAGGGCCCAGGTCTGCACACATTTTCCAAGCCAGGCAACACCGATTTTCAGGATCAACAAAGGTACTGAGTTCATGGGAGGAAGGACGGAATCAGAAGGGCGGCCCGTTGCTGCCTTCGCCTCAAACAACGGGCCTGTTAGTTTTCCTGTTTCTTCAGCGGGCGCAGCGGACAGGTGCCTAAAAAGTGGTCAGAACCACCACAATACAGGCACAAATTCTTCTGTCGTCTTCTTTTCTTTTCGGTCTCGGACAACGGACCACGGACGGCACCCAACTGCATGGGTTCTGGACCTACTTCAGTAGAAACAGCTGGTCCGGGGTTCTGTGCAAGAGGAATCGGTTGATACCTGGCAGACCTGCGGCGTTCACTCCGTCGTTCGGTCAACCTGTGGTCAATGCGTAAGACTTGTTCCACCAAAGCAGGCAATGTTTCTGGCTCCGGAATGTGCAGTAATTCATCCTTGTACTCCTCTCGTAATCCCCGACGAAACAAGGTTTTTTGAGTAATTTCAGGCCATTGTGAATCAGTTGCTAATTGTCGAAACCGACTGATGTAGCGGATTATGTCATCTGACCCTTGCTTGATCTCCATTAATTGATTCTGAGCCATGGCTGCCAAATTGGGTGGTTTAAAGACGTCCAAAAAGGCTTTCTCAAAGGCAGTGAAATCACCCAACAGAGGACTGTTATTAGAGACTAGAGGTGCTGCCCAGGCGAGTGCATTGCCGGTCAGATTGCCAAGGATGTACCCGATCTTGGCCTTGTCTTGAGCAAAATGAGTCGATCTGAACTGGAAATGGATCCGACAATGAGTACAGAACTCAGCCACTCGACGCGGATCACCATCATACTTCATCGGAGTCGTGTAAGCCATGGAGTTCTTTGGCGGTGTGACAGGTTGTGCGGGACTAGCCAAACACCGATCCAATGCCTGTCTGAGGGTGTTGTTCTCCTGGCGGAGAGTGGTCATTTCAAGACGCATGGCACGCATTTCTTCACGTAGTTCCTGTATGTCGTCCATGTCGGAACTGGGGTTAAGGCGTCTCAATCTGTTAAACGAATCTTCACGGGATCGTGGTTTACCTCTTTTTCCTGTAGACCGTGGAGTTGAGGTTGCCAGTCTGTCGAAGTCTTGATAGCCGATGAAAGAGTAACGCGAGGAATTAGCCCAATCCCCTCCTGACGGTATATGACAGGATGGCACTGAACCAACTCCCAACGCCACGGGTGGCACTTCTCAGGATTAGCGTGACGTCGGGACAGTGTTTCCACTGGCTGAGAAGGCTTGATGAAATCACCGATGAAAACGGAGAGGAACTCAGGAACTTCCAAGGCAGTAAGGCACAGGTACCGGCAGGGCACAAGACAGGCAAAGGAAAGCAAACTGCAAGAAGAAGCAGTACTGACAGGGGTCCCCACTACTACTAGGAACCCAGACGAAACCTCCTCCACCCTGAACCAGGGACTGGCTAGTAACGAAAATAAGGGAAGAAAGGGTAGGAGGACCAGTAAGTAAGAAGGAGTAAAGAGAAGAGGCAGGACTGAGCAGGAAAGGTGGACCTGGAAACTGGAGGACTGAAAACCTAGCACCAGGGCTCCAGCAGCGCATACACAGTAACAACCGCGTTGAGACGCGTTGTCCCTGTGTATGCGATGCCTATTTATGGTCCGGGGTCAAAACGAGGCTTGGAACGCATGTTCCGATGCTGCGCATGCGCGGGACGTCGAATACTGACGATCCGCGCATGCGCAGATCCTCGCAAGATGGCGGCGTCCACGGCGCCCATCCGAACCGCGGGTCGGCGTGAAGAGAGTCGGCACCGCGGGTACAGCCTCCATGAAGGAGGAGACTGCTGCGGCCGTGGACCAGGGACCCAGGTAAGTGGCGCCGACGCCCGCGAGCGAGCGCGCGGCGTGACAGATGGCCGTGTAACATTGGTTGATATGTTCATTCGGCTATGGTCCCATTGTTTCACATACAATCTTTGCTGTCGCGAACAGACTTGTGAAGGGTCAGTGGAACGTAGTACTCGAGTAACGGTGGACCCTCATGCATCACTGTACCGAGTTTCAACGACGGGCGGGGCGTCCCATTTGTGAGTGAAGGCAGTTGCCATTTTCACACACAGCCGCACTAGATGGATTAATTTGTGATTTCAAGCGGCCACAGATGCCTTTTCGACTTGATGTTGCAAATGAGGAATTCGAAGGGCGGCGCTTTCGGTCTTCAGCTAGCGGCGAGGAGATGCCCACAGGTCTGACTGCAAATATAACGTTCTATTGTTCAATGTCCTTGGGACAGGGGCCATGGCGAGGATGCAATGATTGATATGAATAGTTTGGGATGCGCAATAGCGAAGTGGACGATGAGGCCGGACGTTCCCAAATACATGTTACTTCACAACACTGGAATTACGGGCTGGGGCACAGTGGATTTTGCAGGCTGCATAACGCACAGACTCAATGGAATTCTCACATGTTATGTGAGTATGGAAACAGGCGTTATCATTACGGGATGAGGGAATGATGAATGGATGCATGGACAGATGATTTGATACAGTGTTTGCCATGTACAGGGCTTCTTGGAATCTGTCCGCCTCCCCTGCGCTATGTGATGCAGGGCTGCCATAGTGGGACCATCGTCTATCTGGCCTTGTTGAGCCCTCCCTGTCTCGACGCGCCTTCAGACACTTGTGTCCATGCACGTTACCAATCCCATCTGATGGATTCTGTTTTCACAGACGCATGCACAGGTACACTCGTTTGTGATGGTGTTTTCACCTCGATATAGATAGTTATGAGTCGCAAGTGGTTTTGGGGTGGTGATGATCCTTTGGAGTGGGCTAGCATGCATATGGCTGTGGATTTAGTGTGATCATTGAAGTGAGTTGTTCGAATGTAGTTCTGATGGCCATTCTATTCTTTTTCTTTTCTTTTGGTTGACAGGTATCTCCTCCCCTTTTGCCACTGCCATCTGTATGCCACTCCTGCAGATGGCTTTTACTCCCGACATCTGCTGCTTCGTGTTAATCAGTGGAGCAGCATTACGATCTTATGGGACGATCGCCAATGGGCCACATGCCCTTACGCAGTACTAGTGGCTCGGAGCAACATTTCGGCCTTTCAGCTGGATTAGTGCCTCCCTATTGGGACGGCCCTGCGGTTCTACGCGCTTCCATGTTGCCTTTTCGTACGAGAATGTAGCCCCTGTGTACCATGAAGGAACAGGGCGTCACACAAGAAGTAGCTGGTCATTTCTCGCGGATGCAGCCCACAATGGTGAAATGTGTTTTGGAGTTCATGGCCTAATGGCTGTATGGGCTTGGTGAATTTGTTGTGCATTAAATTTCTATTCTGATATGGGCCGTGTAGCGTTCTTCTTTGCAAGTGATGTGGCATATTCCTATTTGGGGTGCGATGTATTGTGAGGAGATCTGCATTGGGTTCCAGCTTCGGAGTATAGTTGCGTGGTACTGTGCTGGGCGCGTTTGCCTACGAAGCCCAGTGAGGTCAGGGATGAGGGCTGCCAATATGACTGTTTGAATGATGTCATGCTCAGGGACGGGGGATTAGGTTTTGTGTAACAGATGCCGGTCAGCCAGGTGGACTGGTGGAATGATGTGATTTTCGGAATATTGCTGGTCACAGGTGCCTGTGTTTGCGTGCGTTTCTTGGTGGGGGACTGAGGTCATGTCCATTGGAATGGCTTCTGTATTCGTGCCATCTGTGCCCTGCAGCTCCCATTGGCCCCTCTTGAGATTCTTTTGTTCGTTGGCATGCATGGGTGACTTGTACATTTCACTGGTTGCATTGTGACTTCGTTGCACCTACGGGGAGTTGTACTATGTGGCCAGGGAGCGGTGTACAGGCACTCAGTGGGGCCGTTTACGGTTGATTCGCGATGCCGTACTTCTCACCATGGCGGAATGGTACTTTCCGCTGTGCTTGATGGCGTTAGGTACATGTCCGCTAGGGTCGGAATTCGCGTACCCTTGCGCCATGGTGGAATTTACGGTTTGGCATGGCGCGCGCGCGCGTACTTGGTGCAGTTAGCGTTGGCGTTCACTATGGTGTCGCTAATGGCATCGTACTTTGCGGTGACGGGTCATAGTCGCACCGAGCGCTATTCGATGGCGGTATTGCATTTCCGCCATCGTTTTTCGATTTCCGCCAGGGTCGTAATGAGGGCCTATATATTTATTTACTCAACAGTTGTATAACATTTCACTATTCTAAGCAAGTTAAAAATCACAATCATAAATACACCACACCACTTCCCTTAAATTCCAGACAAGTTAAGCTCACAAAAGGAAGTGGGAGCAAAATGGCCCTCCAGCAATTTAAAAGGGAGGAAAAGATAAAGTTATTAGAAATTAGGCAGAACCAACAGGTAAGTACTCAGGGCAATTGAACATGAGAGACTACAGTGAGGATATCAGCTAGAAAAGGCTTAGGGCCAAAGTCAATGGGTGAAAAGTCTTTTGCTCAAGATAACACAGATGAGGGTATCTAGCGGTAAAGTTTGTGGCACAGATTCCGGACGAGGTTGGTTGGTAGAAAAGTTAGCTCAAAGAGAAGAGAAGGACAAGCCCTTGGATTGGAGAAAGATTTCAAACACTTTCACCGCGGTTGAACAAAACGGACAACCGGATTTGCACAGTACCTTAAAACGGAGAGAGACCTGTAGCTGAGGCGGACGTTCCTGGTGGTTCCTGCAGGTTCACGGTTCCTGAAGCGACTGTCAGACTGACATGAAGTACGAAGACTGGAGGGTCCTGCGCCACTAAGGGAAGAAACCAGCAGCAGAGCAAAACGACAAATAAAAGGTGCGCTCCTTCAAACCCAAGCAGGGTCCGACTCTCCTGGCTATCCGGCCCACTGTAGCTCTGTACAGCGAATTCGACCAAAGGAGGGGTCCTGTCTTGTAGTTTGGGCGAACTGGTTGGTCCCAACAGCTCAAGGGAAGAAGTTTCCTGGAGGAGCTTCTCTGTCGTCGGATTCTGGCGATTCGGACCTGCATCAGGGCTTCCTGGGCAGTTCAGTCGTGGTAGGGGTCCTCTTCTTCCAGTTCTTCGTTGGTTCTTTTGTTCCAGTGGTGACTCTGCTCTTCCAGTCCCAGAGACCTGCTTTTTATGTAGTTTTCCCCCATTCATACAGCCTGGCTGTCAATCACACAGCAGGGTGGCTAGTCCCCTTAGCCAATCAGACAACAGTGCGACTTGGGTTACCAAGGGAACCCATGGCAGGGGTCCAAAGATCCCCCCCTCAAATCCTGCCTACCTAGACTATCAGGCACCTTAAGGAGGACTTCTGTGCAGAAGCCCGCGAAAAGACAGCGAACAAAGGAGTCATCCCCGGTTTGGTGCGCAGAGAGAAACACGAGAAAGACTCAACAAAAAGAAATGGCGAATAAACCCAGCCGGAACCAAAATAAAATGTATTTGGTCAAGCGGGTTTATGTTTGAGGCTAATATAATAGCCTAAAACATTACCACGTTTATATAAGATAATCGCGGTAGAAAAGTTAGGGTAGCTACCAGTGCCACCAGCCACGTCTTAATGTTAAGGGAGCGAAACAAGGCTCCAAGAGGCACAGACAAAAAGGGATAAGAGTTAACCCTTTCCAATACTCCATGTAAAATGGGGTGTACTGGGTCTGTGGTTTAAAGTGACTATATAAAGTTAATGGCAACTTTACCTGTTTCTGGGGGACACTAGTCAGCCCCAGAAAAATGGAGTCAGTGGGAAGTCTCAAAGACAACCCTGTGTCACTGCACTGAAGGTGCTGTGTAACACACACAAAAAGTGGTGCACATGGAGTAGATGAGGCTCCAGTGCCCAAGATCACACATAAGGGAACCAAAATAAAATGTATTTGGTCAAGCGGGTTTATGTTTGAGGCTAATATAATAGCCTAAAACATTACCACGTTTATATAAGATAATCGCGGTAGAAAAGTTAGGGTAGCTACCAGTGCCACCAGCCACGTCTTAATGTTAAGGGAGCGAAACAAGGCTCCAAGAGGCACAGACAAAAAGGGATAAGAGTTAACCCTTTCCAATACTCCATGTAAGATGGGGTGTACTGGGTCTGTGGTTTAAAGTGACTATATAAAGTTAATGGCAACTTTACCTGTTTCTGGGGGACACTAGTCAGCCCCAGAAAAATGGAGTCAGTGGGAAGTCTCAAAGACAACCCTGTGTCACTGCACTGAAGGTGCTGTGTAACACACACAAAAAGTGGTGCACATGGAGTAGATGAGGCTCCAGTGCCCAAGATCACACATAAGGGAATAGTTTCTTACCTGTAACTCCATTTCTCCAGCATTGGTATCTTTCATGGATTCACATGCTTAGAATATTCCCCGTCGACAGACTGGGAACCCTCGGTACGCTTATAAAGCCGTTTCCCATAGGAAACCTTTCAACACTTTTGTGTCCTATCTATGTCGTTTTGAGGCCGCCCACGCATGCCCCACTAGGACGTAGCAGTATAAATGCCCCGCTCCCACTGCTCCCTTCAGATTTCGACCCCTCCAAAGCAGAATGGGGTGAAACCTAGTTATACAAGACGATTGCATTCCGGGGAGGCCGGCGGGCGCATGTGAATCCATGAAAGATACCAATGCTGGAGAAATGGAGTTACAGATAAGAAACTATTCCCTTCTCCAGCATTGGATCTTTCATGGATTCACATACTTAGAATAGAATGCACAACAGTGATCCTGAAAAAGAGGAGGTGTGAATGCAATCCGGCACCCTCCTAAGCATATGTATAGCGAACCACGCTTACGTAAGATGCCAATTTAAAAATACGCAACAGTACATGCACATATCTATATCTATATCTATATATATCTATATCTATATCTCAAAAAAGAGGAGAAAGTGAACTGCACTCTCCGCGGTCAATGAAAAGACCAACATCCATGAGGTAACACACATAGCACAGCTCACAAAGAAAATAAAGGTCTTAAAGTATTTAATGTGACCAAAAAATAAACAGAAAATACACAAAATATATATCCATATGTTAAAATAAGTACAGACCCTTCTTGAAAAGGGCTTACCTTATTGAAACAGATGGCGCAAGTCTGCTCTTCCCATTTGTATCTCGTCCGCATGCTGCCGTTCGAGGCAGTAATGGCGGGTAAACGTGTGAGGCACTGACCATGCCGCCGCCTGGCAAATGCCTGTAAGCGGGATTCCTGCCCACAACGCTGTCGACGACGAAGTTGCCCTTGTGGAATGAGCTCTCGGTCACCCTTGTAGCGGTTTTCCCGCTTTGGAATGACGGAAGGCAATCGTCGACGAGACCCATCGGGCCAGTCCCTGCTTTGAAATTGCTTTTCCTTTCGCTGAAGGACCATATGCAACAAAGAGTTGTTGCGTAGATCTAAGTTGCTGAGTCCAATGAAGGTAACATTTTAGAGCTCTCTTAACGTCCAAGGTATGGAGGAGTTTTTCCGCAGCCGATAAGGGGGTCGCTAAAAAGGTGGGCAGGACAATGGATGAGTGTTTATGATAAGCCGTAGGAACCTTTGGAATGAAACGAGGATTCGTTGACAGAACCACTTTGTCCTTAAAAAATCTTAGGTACGGCGGGTCTATGACCAACGCTTGCAACTCCGAGATCCGCCTAGCTGATGTTATAGCTATTAGAAAAGCCACTTTCCATGACAAGAACTTCATCGATGATGTGGCCATTGGTTCAAAGGGTGGTTTCATTAACCCTGCTAGCACCACATTAAAGCTCCACGTTGGTGGAAAACGTTTAACCGGAGGGAACGGCCGGAACAAACCCCTCATGACGGGTTTCACCAACCTGTCACTAAATAAGGGAGACGACTGCCTCCTCCTCGTGAACCTAGAGATGGCCGCCAGGTGTACCTTTATTGATGAAAAAGATAATCCACTCTTCGCCAGGTGAAGCAGATACGGCAGAAGCTGTTCCGGAGTTACCCTTAGAGGCTGCACTCCCGTCTGTCCTTGACACCACGTACAGAACCTTCTCCACTTACACTCAAACGACTTGTTGGTGGAAGGGGCCCGTGCTGCTTTCAGGATTCTCCGACAGTCCGACGAAATGCTCAAGGCACCAAATTCCGAAAAGTCAGGAGCCAAGCTGTGAGATTGAGACTGTCTGGATTGTGATGCCACACTGTTCCCTCGTCCCCGGACAGGAGATTGGGAACCTTCGGGAACGTTATTGGTTGATCCACTGACAGGTGAAGCAGGTCGGAAAACCACGGCTGCCTCAGCCAACACGGTGCCACTAGGATGACCCGGCACCTGTACCTGCGTATCTACTGCAGAGTTCTCCGTATAAGAGGGAACGGAGGGAAGGCGTAGAGGAACTTGTCCGTCCACAGGAAGGAGAACACTTCCCCCAGAGAACCCTCCTGTGGCCACCTGCTGGCATACATTTTTCGCACTTCTTGTTCCTCTTTGTAGCGAAGAGATCCAGTGGAGGCCGTCCCCATTTCTCGAAGACCTTCGACAACTGAACGCCGTCTATCTCCCATTCGTGAATTTGTTCCATTTTTTTGCTGAGTGAGTCTGCTTGCTCGTTCCTTACTCCCGGAAGATAATGAGCTACAATGGATATATCGTGTTCTAGTGCCCAATGCCACACCTTCTGAGCCTCCTGAAGTAAAACATAGCCGTCGTGTTGTCCGTCAATATTCTCACTATGGACCCTCTGATGTGCAGCAGGAAAGACTTCAGAGCCCAGCGCACTGCTCTCAGTTCCAGAACGTTGATGTGCAGGAGAGATTCCCTCCGAGACCAACGACCTTGCGTTTGTAGAGTGCCCATGTGTGCTCCCCAGCCTGTCAGGGACGCGTCCGTCACTATGGTTAGCCGAAACTCCGGCTCCTGTAGGGGTACCCCTCTGGATAGATTCTGAAAGCTCTGCCACCACTGAAGAGCTAGTAGGAGCTTGTCGTCGTCGACGGTCAGTTTGTCCGACCAGAGCCCCTAGGCCTGCGTCCACCGGTCCGCCAGAAACTCTTGAACCGGCCTCATGAACAGGCGGCACCACCAGAGGAATGCAGGACGCCATAGCGCTCAGAATTGACATATATTTTCTCACTGATAGTCTGGTATTGATTTTCAGCTGACCTGCCAATCGATTGAGTTTGGTGATTCTGTCGAGGGATGGCGTCACTAACCCTGACTGGGTCTCGAATTGTGCGCCCAGGAACATCAAGCTTCTCGACGGCGTTAAAAAGGATTTCTCAAAGTTTACTGCAAACACCAGCCGTTGTAAGAGGTGCATGGTGGCCTGCAAACTTGTTTGAGTCGACATAGGGGAGGACTCCCTCACCAACCAGTCGTCGAGATACGGGTATACATGATAGCCTTGCCTTCTCAGCCAGGCCGCCACCAGGGCCAAACATTTCGTGAACGTTCTGGGAGAGGATTTCAGCCCAAAAGGAAGTACTGTGAACTGGTAGTGAGTCCGTTCTACCACAATCCTTAGGAACTTTGTGTCGCCGACACATTGGTATGTGGAAGTACGCGTCCTGCAGGTCCAGAGACGATAGAAAGTCTCCTTCTTGAACTGACCGGATCACTTCCTGGAGCGTGAGCATCTTGAATTTTAGGCTTTTTAACGTCTTGTTTAGATCGCGCAGGTCTAAAATTGGACGCCAATTTCCGTTTGGTTTTTTCACCACAAAGTATCGGGAATAAATCCCTTGACCCCTCTGTGACGACGGAACCAATTCTATAGCACCTTTTTGTAGCATAAGTGCTACTTCCTGCTGCAACACGCTCAGATGGGGTTGAGCTACAAACGCCGGTGGAATGTGCGGAGGGTTGCTTTTGAATTTCAGGGAATGTCCGTATCTTACAGTGTCCAACACCCATTGATCCATTGTTATTTGCTCCCATTCGTTGATGTAGCACGATACCCTGCCTCCCAGAACGTTCCGATGCCCGTCATTGCTGGTCCTTGGTCTGCTTATCCCTCGTCGACGAGTAACCTGTTCTCTTCTAGGGGGCCTGGTAGTCTCAGCGTCGTTTTGCCGCTTGAGAAGCCCATCTGTATTCCTCGGAGGGGTATGCTGGCCTACTGAAGGATCTGTCTCGCGATGCCGAGAATCTGGAGTTTCCCGATGCTCCCCTAAAGGGACGAAAAGACCTGAAACTTTGACCACTTTGGAGGGCCCCCAAGGAACGCGCTGTGTCCGAGTCCTCTTTTATGTCTCCCTCAAAAGGCATATCCAGCACCTTGTATTGCACCTCTGGTCTAAAGTTGGTGCATTTCAGCCATGCTTGCCTTCGGAGAACCACACCGTTATTCACCTGCTTAAACCCCGATTCCGCGAGGTCCACGGCGATGTTTATGGCATGATTGGAGGCCTCTTCACCTTCCCTGACCAGTAACATCGCTGCCTTACGATGTTCTTCCGGAACATGCTCCAGCATAGGTGCCACATCTTCCTGTCATATCTGGCTACTATGGCCAGAGAATTGGCCGCTTTCACTGTGGTAGCACCTACCGACAGCACTTTTTTGCCGAAAGCATCCTGTCTTCTGGCTTCACTTTCCGGCGGGGTCTTGCACTTGTGCTGGGCCCTCGCCTTTGCCGACACCACCGAGTCAGGGGTTGGTTGGGAGGAGAGACACTTGGGGGTAGCCTCTAGGGCCTTACATTTTTTCTCCAGGCGACCTTTTATTGCCGGTTCCGAAAAAGGGTGGCGCATGGTCTGTAACCCCTCCTGCCACACATGATCCAGGATGGGTACTGAAAACACAGATCTTCTCTTCCCCATGTGGTCGAAAAGAAAACAGTCCTTTTTCTCCTCTTCCTGGGCCAACCCGAATTCTGTACAAGCCTTGGCCATCATGGTGTGAAATGACCCAATGTCGTCTGGGGGAGACGGCTGAGCCGGGCTTCTTGGGGTTTCTAATTCCGCTTCAGACTCCCAGGTTGGATACCTGGAGGGGGAAAGTGAGACATCCGATAAGGCTCTACTGTCCGAGTCCGAATCTATCAGCTCTCCTTCCTCGTGGTGTGGAGCTGAGAGGTCTCCACCCGCTGGCACTGCCGTGGGGGTTGACGGAGGTGGGCGACGAGGCGGGCCCGGTTTGTCAATGGCCGACCTGGCCGGAGTCGCTTGAGGTAGTCTCTCATCCAGTGTCTTCAGCAACGTTTCCAGCGACAAGAGTGACTGCGGATTGAGAAGAGGGGTAGACCCCGGAATGCTCACGGAGAGAGGCCTATTAATCCCTCATAACTCGAGGTCTGCAGGGCCAGCTACTCTCACATCCTCATCTCCCGAGGACACCGACAAGGCCTCTTGCTGCAGTAGGGTCTCCGGCAAAACTGGGTCGAATACTTCTGGTCGCCAGGCCCCTGACGGGATCTCCGTCGACGAGGCGAAAGCTGGCCCCGTCGTCGCCGTCACCGTCTGCGGTCCAAGAACGGTTGAGACCAATTGTGTCAGTGGCAGAGAAGTGGTCGACGACTGCCCTGCCATCGACGACGGTGGTGGTTGTGTAGGTCCTTGAGGCGTTACCGCTTTTTCTGAACTCGCCCTACACTTCTCTGCATCTCGACTCGAGGTCGATCTATGATGATCGCCCGAGGAGGATTTCAATTTTTCTTTTCTGTCTTTCTTCGTCGAAAATGAGGATGACGAGGCTTTCTTCGACGAAGACTCCTTAGAATGGCTTCTCGATGATTCCTTCTCCGCCGGTCGTAATTTCTTCACCGGGGGTTCCGACAATGTCGAGCGGTGCGGGGCCCCTGAAGATTTTGAAACTGAGGACACGCTGCGCGTGGAGCCCACCTCCGAAGGCGGGTATGCCCCCGCTCCATCGTTTAACCATGCCACTAGTCTTCGACTTCGATCTTTAAGAGTCTTCTGGGAGAAGCCCTTACATATGTCGCACTTGTCTGCCGAATGATGAGGGTGTAGACAATATATGCAATCCATATGACCTTCAACCCGCACATAGCGCACGGGCGGAACAGCGCTTTTCCTGACATCGGGAGAAAACTCCAACAGCACAACCTAGACAAAATAGTAGACTACACGAGGTGCTCCCACTACTTTGGAGACGGTTGAAATCTGAAGGGAGCCGCGGGGGAGGGGCATTTATACCGCTACGTCCTAGTGGGGCATGCGTGGGCGGCCCCAAAACGACGTAGATAGGACACAAAAGTGTCGAAAGTTTTCCTATGGGAAACGGCTTTATAAGCGTACCAAGGGTTCCCAGTCTGTCGATGGGGAATATTCTAAGCATGTGAATCCATGAAAGAACCAATGCTGGAGAAAGTAGAAATACACATAGCAAAACACATGTAAGAGTGGGAAAAAAGGCTCACACTCTTACCAGGTGAAAAAAAAAATCCTAGAAATTCAGCAAAGCTGCTGTGGGACTCATTAGGTAATTGCAATCAACCATTTATGAGAATTCTCCCTAAGACACGTGGGTGAACAGAGCCAGTGGTGTAGCGTCTGGGCTGACGCGCTTCATTTTGCGAGAAAGCAACCCCTCGAGATCTGTGTAGCAATTGTCCTGAAGATCATTGTCCTCCTCGGTACTCAAGTAGATCTGCTCGGGCCTTTATAGAACAGCCCGCTGGTCCACGTACAGTGGGAGTTTCACCGGAGGGGTCTCTCTCTCCTTCTCAGGACTCTACTGGGTCTGTGAGTTTGCCGGGTTCTTCCCTTACCCCAGAGTGGCCGACATCTCTGTCGCCGCTTCTGCAGCCATATCTCACCTCGGGTGTAAGGACACCCGTGGAGTGGCCACCACCTCCTTTGCACACTGACTCTCCTTCAGAGCTATCAGACTTTGCCGACAATGAGCTTGTCACCGCTTTTGTCAATGATGAGCTTGTCGCCGCTTTTGTCGATGGTGCCGCCGTCGACTGTTGACCCGACCTGCTGCGAGGTCTTTGCCAGATTTGACGTGTCCTCTCCGGACTTGTACTTCATCGGCTTATCCACAGGCTCACAGAGTGTTGTCCGGTTTGGGGAAATCCTCTTTGAAGAGGAACCTTCTGTTGGTAGGCTCACCGTAGAGGCAGACGGTGATGGCGATTGCTTTTTGGCCGACTCGGGACCCGCATCAGCAGCGAACACAGCGGAGCTAGCGTTGCAGAGCTTGGCCTTCTCTTGGACCCCCTCGAGCGGGGCATCCTCAAAGGATCTCAACCTCCTCTCGGAGGGAGATCGCTCCTCGGACCGGACGGTCCTAGATGAGGCTTGACTCTGCCCTGCGGTTGAGTCAGTGGCCTTGCTCGACTTGAGCCATGCTGACAGTCTGTTGTAAAACTCTTTTATAGTTTTCTTCGAGAAACCACAGCACACCATGCATCCCTCCACATCGTGATCCAGATGCAGATGCATATAAGCATTTACGATGCCGAGCTTCCAGAAAACGTTCCTTAATCCACACTTTGCTCAAGTGGCTTCGACTTTCCTTCTTCTCTTCACTCATGATTGAAAGGCGCGAGGAAGGCCCAAGGCCGGGCCTTCTAGAAACTTTGATGACGATCCGACGGTGGATGAAGTTCTTCGTTTGGATTTTAAAAAAACTAAACACAAAATTTAAAAAAACACTAAATTAGCTCTGAGAGCAACTTGAGTACTCCCAACACTGAAGCGTGCAGTAAAAATCAGAAGATGGTCGCCAAGAGTGGAGCTAAGGTTTAAGTTACTTACCTGTAACTATTGTTATCCAGCATGAGTCTGGCATGGATTCACTTGCTCTAGAATATTCCTCGTCGTCAGGATGGGAATCCTCAGTAAAAGAAAAAACTGTTCAACTTTCACTTAAAAATTGTATTTCTCCTCTAAACCAATCACTGTCCTCTGGGTCAAACTGCCCCCAACCAAAGACAGTCCTCTCCGCAATCCCCTCCGCTGGCAGCTATCTTCAGATTTGTTAAGCACGTAAAGTGGCCGTATGACAAAGAAGACCCGCAGAGGGGATGGAGGGAGGGTTTGCATGTGAATCCATGCCATACCCATGCTGGAGAACAAAAAGTTACAGGTAAGTAACTTATACCTTCAGCATGGGGTCAGGCATAGATTCACATGCTCATGAATAAAGAATACATAGCATCACAACATTACACAACCATGGAAGGTGGCAAGGCTAAACAAAAGCAATTCATTCTTACCTCCAGAACAGGCTCACCTCAAGCAAACAGGTTGCGTAGCACTGTCTGGCCGACCCTGCACTCCTTCCTGGAATCCCTGTAGATGCAGAACTTCGTAAAGGTGTGCGTGGACCTCCACGTAGCAGCTCTGCAGATGTCCAGCAGGGTCTCACCAGATAGGAACGCATCGCAGCGATCGCTCGGGTGGAGTGGGCTTTCAGACGGCAGGGCAGCGGTCGGTTTGCCAACCGATGACAGTGCGTGATGCAGGCGGAGAGCCACCTTGAAATGGAAGCCTTGGGCAAGGCCTTCCCATGGTTCACAGGTCCAAAGTTCACAGATAGCTGTGATGTCTTCCGAAAACTCTTCGTACGGTCCACGCAGAACTTAAGCGCTCTAGCTACATCCAGCAAGTGCAAAGTCCTCTCGGCCGGCGATGAAGGCGACGGAAAGAAAACTGGCAACGCCAAGGGCTCGTTAAGATGGAATTCCGACGGCACCTTGGGCATGAAAGAGGGGTGCGTCCTCAGCACCACCCTCGTATCGTGAAAAGTCAAGTATGGAGGCTTGTAGGATAGGGCCTGAATCTCTCCCACGCGTCGTGCGGAGGTGATGGCCACAAGGAACGCTGTCTTCCACGACAGGAACTTCAACGGAGCCGGATGCAAAGGCTCGAATGGCGGTCCCATGAGCCTGGTCAGCACCACGTTGAGCTCCCACGCCGGGGCTGGAGCCTTCACCGGCGGGAACGATCGATACAGTCCCTTCATAAATTCCTTCACAGACGATGAGACCACAAGGACGGCCGTCCTGTAGTTCTGGTGTATAGGGAGATCGCTGCCAGATGTATCTTGATGGAAGCGTGAGCTAGTCCAGCCTTGGCCAGCGACAGTAGGTATGGTAGCACTTGAGGTGCCGTAATCCGTACAGGGTTAATCTTCTGTGCACGGCACCAGACAGAGAACCTCTTCCACTTATGTCCATAGCACTTGAGAGTTAAGGACGCCCTGGCCTTTGCAAGAACCTCTCTGCAGTCTGCCGGGATATCGTACCCTCCAAACTCTAGTGCTGCAGGAGCCAGGTCTGCAAGTTCAACGACTCCGGGTCCTGATGAAGAATGGCGCTTCCTTCTCTGGAGAGAAGATCCGCGTCCGTCGGCAGCTTGATAGGTGGGGACGTTGACAAGTCCAGAAGGTTCGGGAACCAGATCTGTCTCGGCCACGCCGGTGCGACGAGGATCATCCTGCACCGGGCCCTCTGGAGTTGGTTGATGAGACCGAGCAGCAACGGCAACGGAGGGAACGCATACAGGAACATGCCGTTCCAGGGGAACGAGAAAGCATCGCCCATGCTCCTCGGCTGGGGAAACCTGCTGGCGAACCTCTGGCACTTGGAGTTCGTCGCTGTCGCGAACAGGTCGATCTGGGGTTTGCCCCAACGTCGGAAGAGCCGATCCACCCGATCCTGGCGTAGTTCCCACTCGTGGCACGAGCGTAGCTCCCTGCTGAGTGGGTCGGCAATGGTGTTTTTTTATTCCTGCCAGGTGGAAGGAAACCAGAAACATCCCCTGGGCGACGGCCCAGTGCCACAGATCCTGGGCCTCCTTGGACAGGGCTGGGGATCTGGTGCCTCACTGCTTCCGGATGTAGAACATTGTGGTGGTGTTGTCAGTGAAAATCCTCACCACCTTGCCCTTGAGGGACGGGAGGAACGATCTGAGCGCCCAGAACACGGACCGGAGCTCCAGGATGTTGATGTGAAGAGACTTCTCCTCTGGGAGCCAAAGGCCTCTTGCGTGGAAATCTCCGGTGTGAGCACCCCATCCCTCCAGGGAGGCGTCCGTCGTCACTGTCTCCTGATACGCCGGGGTCTGAAAGTCTGTGCCTGCCGTGAGGTGCGCACGGGTGCCCAACCACTGAATCGCCCGACGGAAGACCACGTTGAGTGGGATCCTGTCTTCGAAGCTGCGCGCCATCTGCATCCAGCAGACGTCGAGGAACTCTTGTAGCGGACGCTTCCGTAGTCTGCAAAGGCGCACTAGGTAGATGCGTGAGGACATCATCCCAAAGAGGGACTTGATGGACCTCACCCTGGCCATGTCCGTGGCTAGCAGGTGCTGCACCTCGCCCAAAATGGCCTTCGTCCTCTCCGACGAAGACACCAATCGCTCCACTGTGTTGAGCTTCGCTTCCAGAAACAGTGCCACCTGCGACGGAACCAGGTGGGATTTGGGGTAGTTGATGGCGAATCCCAGCTCCGTGAGTAGGCGGACGGTCCTCGCCATGTGCTCGACGGCGAGTTCTCTTGTCCTTGCACGGATGAGCCAGTCGTCCAGGTAGGGGTAGACGTGGATCCCCTGCAGGCGCAGCCGCGCTGCCACTGGTGCTAGGCACTTGGTAAAAACCCTGGGTGCTGATTCAATCCGAACGGCAGAGCTCTGAATTGGTCGCGACGTCCCTGGACTACAAATCTGAGGAACTTTCGGTGTCCTTTTAGAATGGGGATGTGGAAGTAAGCATCCTCCAGGTCCAACGACGATAGGAAGTCGCCCTCCTCCAGCTGTTCCAGCACGTGCTGGAGGGTGACCATCCTGAACTTCTGTGCCTTGATGAACTTGCTTAGCCGACGTAGGTCCAGGATGGGGAGCCAACCGCCTGTCTTCTTTCTGACGAGGAAGTATCTTGAGTATACTCCGGAGCCCCGGAGCCTCTTGGGGACGAGCTCGATGGCACCTTTCTTGAGCATCGCCCTTACCTCCAACAGCAGTTGAGGGATGTGATTCTCCTTCCTGGCCACAGGAGGAATGCGGGGACACTTCTTCAGGAATTCTAGCGAGTGCCCGCGGGCCAAGGTATCCAGCACCCAACGGTCGGTGGAGATGGACTCCCACACACAAACGAACTTTGTCAGCAGGCCTCCCACCAGGGTGCTTCGGTGGGGGCCCGACGCTACGGCCGGTTCAGTCTTGTTTGGAAGTGGCTTTGCCGCCTTGGCCTCCTTGACGAGGCGGCGAGATCCTCCTTGTTTGCCACGACCTCTGTTGGCCTCCTGGGACGAGGAGCGGGCCGACTGGCGGTACATAGAGGAGCCAATGCTGGATCCCTTGGAGGCCCCTTGTCTGCCTCCGGTGCTCCGAAAGGGCCGTCGTCGTTGCAGGACTCCCAGGGCTCGGGCCGTCTCAGTGTCGGTCTTGATGGCCTGGAGCGACTCATCTACCACCTTTCCAAACAGGTTGTTGCCGTCGAACGGCATGTCCAACACCCTGGTCTGAACGTCCTGATGGAAGTCCGTCGCCTTGAGCCATCCTCCTCATCGAACGCAAACACTGTTGCCTAACTGGCGAAATCCGGTGTCGGCAATGTCCGTTGCCACCGTTATGACGTGGTCCGATGGGGAAGTGGAGGTTGAAGCCGCCGCACCTGCCGCTTTCTTCTTGGCCGCTGCTGAGATGACCGAATCCGGCGTAGGCTGGGCCCTGAGGCACAAGGGGGTGGCGTCGGGGACCCCGTACTTCTTCTCGTACTTGTCCCTCTTGGCGGGCGTCGTGGAAGGGTTCTTCAGGACGGTAAGTGCCTCGTCCCAGATATCGTCGAGTAACGGTACCGCAAGGACCGTCTTTCTCTTGGCCTTCCGCCGTTGGTAGAGGAAGACTTCCTTCTTCTGTTCCTTCCGGGCAGAGCTGGAAGAGCTCGGATGCTCTGGCGATCATGGCGTGGAAAGAGCCAATTTCGTTGGGCGGAGAAGCCTGAAGGGGTGGTGATGGAAGGTCCGTCCCGTCGTCACCACCGTCGTCATCCGTCCCCGTCGCTGTATCCGTCGCCGTGTCATATCGGGGTCCGGCGAGGGGGATGAGGGCTCCACCGGCCTTGTGGGCACGAAGGGCGGGCGGGGTGGACTCTCCTCTGCTTTTTTCGGAGGACTTCCCGACGGTCCTGGTTCTGGATCCTCCGCCAGGGCTCGTGGTAATCTTGTCCTTATCTCGTTGCACAAGGATTGGATTGCCAACAAAATGGCCGCCGAGCTGTCCTTAGGCTCGGGCTATGGCTGCGAACGGGCGGGATGGCTGCTCCTCCACTGGGCCTTCCTCGTCGCTTTCTTCGATCACATCAGCAGGATCTCTCCTGTGGGATCGTACCTCCTCGAACCTCTCGTTGAGGCCCTTCACAGCTGCCACCAGCTCCTCAGAGGCTGAATCCGTGTCCGTAATGGCCACCAGGCCCCCCCCCTCTTTTTCCACCAGGGTCTCCACGTGGGTCTTGTCGATGGAGTGGAAAGAGGATTCCCTCTGCGGTGGCAGGGAAACTCTGGGCCCCAAGGTCGCCTCCACTGGCGTATTCTCCGCCGGCTTCGCCAGGGCCGCTGCAACTTCCTCGATAGAGGCCTTCGCCGGTTGGATCAGGGCCCTCACCACCTTAGGTGCGTCCTGGGCCTTCACCTTCGGGGGAGGGTCACCGCCTTGCTCCCTCTCGGCTCCCTTCGAGATTGACCAGGGCCTCTCCAGAAGCTTACCCGGGTTCTCGGATTTCCTCTTCCCCGAAACAGAGGTTGGCTCATGGTTGATGGTGCCGGGAAAGGCACGCCCTGCCTGGCAGCCGAAGAGCCCGACCGTTCGGCGCTCCCAGTGCCCGCAGACTCGCGTTGCTTAGCCTTCTGTTGGGCCCCCGTCGCCGGGGCGCCCTCACAGGACTTAAAAGACCGCTCTGACCCTTTCTTCTTCTCACCTGCTGGGCCCTTCTCCAGCCAGCTGGCGAGGCGGGTACGACGATCCCTCATGGTCTGTTCCGATAGGTTCTTGCACAACGCACAGTCCTTCTCCACGTGCATCTTGTCCTCATGAAGGCAATAGAGACATCTAGAATGGTCGTCCTCCTTGAAAACATTCTGTAACCCGCATCCAGGGCAGTTCCTGAACAGCTTGGATCCGGGCGTCAAGCTTCCGTTGTCCTGGGCCATGTCCAAGGTAGGCCTCGGATCTTCTGGAATCCTCCAAGAAGCGTAACTCGATGAAAACTTCACACTTGAGGGGCGTAGAAAATTCCGAAACGGGTACCCGTTGATCGGAAGTAGAACGGTGGAGCTTGAGGCTCGATTTAACTGAAAAATTAGATAATCTCTTTGAAAAAAGCGCGAAAACGCAGTAAAAGCTCGACAGCTATAGCACGAGGACTCCCAACACTTGAACGTGCGGTAAAAATCTGAAGATGGCTGCCAGAGGAGGGGCTTAGGTAGAGGGCAGTCATTGGCTGGGGGCAGTATGACCCAGAGACCAGTGATTGGTTATTAGTAGAAAGACAGTTCAGAAACGAAACTGATTTTTTCTTTACCGAGGATTCCCAGCGTGACGACGGGGAATATTCATGAGCATGTGAATCCATGCCAGACCCCATACTGGCAACGGTTACTTTCACGAGCCTTCGAGAATAGGAAACATAACATTAGAAAAGGAGGCTGAAGAATCCTGCATTGTGTGTCATAGTTACCCAGGGTTCTCCCGCGTCGATAGTCAAGGCGGGGAGAATCGCTTGCCACTGTGGTATTGTCCTTGGCTCCTACAAAAAAGCATCACCAGTGGAGTCAGCACAGCCGGTGAGAGTTGGGGGGACTGATAACAGACTGGTCTTTGTTGAAGCCAAGGTTGCAAGCGGAACTATTGTATAGTTAATGTTGAAGCTAACAGTGTATGAAGCGTATGTGATAATCAACGCGAGTAAAATTGAACAACAGATGAGTGATTGAACTTTGAAGCTAAGATACGATACTTTAGACGGAGTGGTCCGGCACCGCATGCGTGCTCATTCGAAAGAGTCTGTATGATATCCAACTGAAAGGTGGCGAAAGAGTGACAAAGAATTGTGAATCAAAGTGGTCCTATAACGGGTCAAGCAAAACTCTGTGCACAACATCGAAAGTCTTCGATGTTAATAGCGTAAAGAAAGTTGATGACAAAGTAAATTGAAGTTGGTCCGATCCCAGTGGAGGACATCAATTGTGAGCTTTTTTGGTTAAAGCATGTTGGCATTGAAAAGTTGAATTGGAATTAGTCCAAGCCCGACGGAGGGGAATTTATTGAACATTGTATTGATTAGGGATCTGAGCCTGGCTGGGGGGGTCCGGGGTGAACCATGAATCACCAGAGGAAGAATATGCTACGAGAAATTGAATGCATGGATATCATACGAACATTGTGTTAAGAGGATTTGAGCCCGGCTGAGGGGAATCCTAGGTGAATAGAGAATCATCTGAGAAATTGAATACTAGTGATACCTTAAGAGGAAAATAACTTGATTAATTGTTTGTTGCATCAGGCCCTCTGAAAGAAGAGACTTTGAAAGGAAAAAAAAGACTTGGGCACGGAAGGTCCTGATGCTAATGTTTGAACTGCACCCTCGTGCTAGAGAAGCCAGACACTGTGCTAAGCTCAAGTGTACTGCCTTGTCGCGTGCTGAAAACGTGGGGAATTGATGGCAACGGCCTCAATAGCCTGACATATAATTTCTTGGACACTACTTTCTTTTGCATAACATTCTTTCCCACACTATTTGTATTTAGAGGTAAGGATTGGAAATAGGTTTATTAGCATAGGTATTTTTATTTTGACAAGACACCACTAGGACTGTGTTATTATTATTTGATGGTCGTAGCATGCTTGCATCTGGAGCTTTAGGAATAGATAGGCGTTTTTCAAACCCTGTTGAAGTTCAATAAACATCCTGGAACTGTGGTCACTTGTGTCTGTCTTACTGTTGATACCATGCCTTCCATACAATAGTTAGAATTCTAGTACTTAACATCTATTGGAACCCCGCTAGAGTGAAGTCTGAGAAGTATAATCATTATGGGTGATTTGAATGTGGATCTGTCCACGCGCCTGAACAACCCAAACGGGAGAGCCCATTTATGGACTAAACTCATGTACTCCAGGGATCTGCATAATCATCACGCACTTATGCCCACCAGCCCCCAAATCCCATCCAGGGAAAGAAACGGTCAAGCAGCAACCATTGACTACATAGACCCTTCACGAAGCCTGCTGAACGCACTGGTCTCTTTTGAAATAGTTCACACAAAGCACAGTGATCATGACATTCCTATAGGAGTATGGCCCACCGTGAAGCCATTAGCCAGACACACAAATGCTAATTTGGACACAAATACCTGCGGTAATAGGATAAGACTGTCAGGAAAGGCCATAGTCCTACTTACACAGAACTATACTGACCAGAAATTTAAGTCTAACAGAAATTTCATCACCAGCCCGGATTATTCCTCGGTCCTGACAGCCCTTATTCCGCAAAAGAAGTCTCTTACGCACTTAAAACCAGCCACCCACGTATACAACGCACACGTAGTGGAAAGAAGGAAAGCAGTAAGAAAACTAGCCGCACAGCAAAAAAATTAAAAAAAATAAAAATCACCCTGTGTACTCAAAAAGGAGGAAGCCAAATACGCTATGAACAGCTACCGCTCATGGCTAAAAAGTACTAAACATAAGAGGTATCAGGAAGATGCGGAGGAAATGCTACGCATCATCTGTAGCAAGAATTCAAGAGAGTTTTGGTCCCTAATCAACAGAAGCAAAGATAGCTCCCTGAGGCCTTTAATAAATCCAGTAAGTGATTCAGTCTGGATAAAGCATGTTGGTAGCTTATACAGCTCATTCAGGGAAAGAAAAGAGCCGAAGGCTGTCTCGACAAGTAGCACATGGAACATACCTATCGAGCTCGACTTAGTAACAAAAATAAGAAAACTGAATAAATCCCAGGCTGCCGTCCAGATGGTATAACCAACTTTGATCTAAAACAACAAGCAGCGCCCTGGACAATTTTCATCTCAGAAGTTTTCAAATAACGCTTGGAGACAGCAACAGTCCCTGCGCCATGGAAAAAGGCGATTGTAGTCCCTATTTTTTAAAAAAAGGGGGCCAGGGACAATCCAAATCACCATCGCCCCATCGCCCTCCTTGACTCAATAGGGAAGATCTTCGGCTCCTTGCTCTTGGACAACCTACAACAATGGACCAAAAACTCAAAAACGGAGGACCCACTTCAAGCGGGCTTTGTAAAAATTCTGGGCACGACTGCTAACATTCTGTCATTGAGCATATTCAAAGCCAAGGTCCTGGAAGGAAGCCCGAAAATATACATGGCATTCATCGATCTGGTGCAAGCCTTTGACTAGATCGAAAGAACAATCCTCTTGGAAAAGCTAGAACATCGAGCCTGTCCTCCTGAAATTCTGAATCCAATCAAGGCTTTATATTCAGACACCTCATGTGTGTGCGGCTTAATCAAGCTGGGCTACTCCCTTCTTGGATCAAAACAGACCCGGGAGTCAAACAGGGTTGTCCACTGGCCCCGGCCTTGTACAATGCTTACATCGCTGATTATGGGGAGTTCGAGAACAGAGTCCGCTCCTTCCCACCAACACTTGGTGACTTAAAAATGTCACACCTGCTGTATGCAGATGACATTCTATTGGACCACATGCCGATAGGTCTGCAGAGACAAATTTCCAACCTGAAAGAAAACCATCTGCAGATGAGCCGCGAGAAGACAAAGATCATGGTCTTTGAAAAAAGTAAGAACAAAGGAAAGAACTTCTTGTGGTCGGTTGCCAACGGACCACTAGAACTTGTGGAACACTTTAAATACCTGGGAGTAATCCTAAGCAAAAACAGCAATGAGGCTCCGATGCAAGACAGCTTGGTGAAAAAAAACACGACTCTTATCTACCCAGTCCTGTGCCATTAACAGGAAATATGTCCGCTTCACAATATCCGCGCTTCTGACTTTCTATAAATCAAGTCACTCCCAGCCTTACTTATGAAATGGAAGCCTTGCCTAACAATCCGGGAAAAGTATGGCCGAAGCTGGAAGGATTATATTGGAAGAAAGTCCTGAACTTACCTCTATCCACACCGATTTGCCTGATTAGGAGGGAGCTATCTCTCCAATCTTTGAGCTCCATTGTGGCCAGGAATGAACTCATGTTATATAGAAAAATCCTGTTACCATCACCACCTCACATCTTGAAGGCCATCAGTAAGGAAATTGAAGCAGGATCCTGTAAAATGCTATGAAACTGGGCCATCAAAAACAGACTCTTTCTGGGCAATGTCGGAAGCACAGAAGCAGAGCTTATCCAGAACCCAGAGCGGGTAAAAAAAAAAAGGATCCTCAAACACGACTGGATTCAAACGCTGGAAGATGCAAGTCTGGTTAAGTCGACGATGGACCTCCCACACAATACAACTAAAGTTAATGTAGTTCGTGCATATTTGGCAAAATGTCCAGACAGGAAGTTTCGAGAAAACTTTATGCTGATCCGCCTGAACATCTTACATACAAATGAGACCCTCGTGAGGTGGAAATTAAGTGTCTCCACAGACTGCCGCTTCTGTAGACAGAAGGAAATGAAGTAAACCATAAAACATCTCCTTCTGAGTTGCTGGGGTCTGATCGGGGCATGCACATGCCACTTGGGAAACCTATTAAAAAATCTTCAGTTCTACGTCGAAGAAGAATGGTGGAGTCGGCTAATGAGCGGAGACAAAACCTTGTGGGTAATCGCAGTGGTTGGTTTTTTTCTGGAGATTGGCCTACTAGACAGACACGTCACAGTAAAATCTAGCACTCAGAATGTCTAAGAATTATCTACTCACTGGAGCCAAAGGGCACTACCAGGACTAGGACCAGTAGACTCAAGAGCTAGGACTTTGAGTGGACCTTAGGATTTGATGAGTGATACTTAGCAATACCCTTGTAAAAATTGTTTACATTTCAATTAAAACAAGTATTAAAGAAAACATTTACAAAATAGTTAGAATTAAACAGTTGAATGACATCAATGCGAGGACATTCCTGATTGTGTCATTGTGGAGTTTATTTACAGAAGTGATCGTCACACGTTGGTGCATGGCTTGTGCCAAGGAAATTACTACAAAGAAATGGTCAATCAGTGCCTGACGAGCCAGTCTCCAATCCCACAGGTCATCTCTAAAGTTTTCTGCTGTGGCCCCTGCCTCAGGCACTTCGGCATCATCTTCTGGGTGTTGCATGTTCACGTCTGGGGGTAGTGGCACATTTCTCCTTATGCAGATGTTGTGTAGCATGGCAAACACAAGCACTATTTTTCCAACTTTCTCTGGAGCGTACATAAGGGCTTTGCCTGTACGATCTAGGCAGAAAAACGTGCATACAGGAGTCCAAAGGTGCGCTCAATGCCCACACAGGTCCGGATGCGAGTGTGGTTATAGGCATTCTCTTCAGGTGTATGTGGATCACGCACAGGGGTAATTATCCAGGGCAACTGTGGGTATCCAGAGTCACCTGCATGGGTGGAGGCGCAGGCATTAGTCATGGTTTAATGTGTGGGGGTGGTCTTACACAATATCAGATCAATGGGCTACTTGTGCATGCAGATGGGCCGTCATTTCACGGCATGTGTCTACTCATGCAGCGTCACTTGTGCCATGCATTGTTTGTGCTTCACATGTAGCCTGTACCCTTGCAGCATTATTTATTTATTTGTTTATTTGTACTGCACTGACAGCCCGCAGGCGACAGGGCGCAAACAAGGAGACAAAGACAACACAAAAAGATAAACAGTGTTCACAGGACACTTACGAGTACCAGTACAGTTAGAGCAGTTCTTGGCCTAAGGATGAAAATGGATCACCCTGAATTTATTTGATCATGAAGATTTTGAAGGCTCTTCACATGCCGTATTTTTCTTGTAAATCATTCCTGTTATAAGATCTCAGACTTCTGATCTTAAAGCTCGGGTGGGGTTATGGAAGGTGATTTTAGATTTCAGATACGCAGGTGCTTTTCCGTACAAGCACTTGTGTGTCAGGGTTAATTATATAAAGTGTATACGGGCTTCGATTTTCAACCAGTGAAGATTGCGTCTGGCTTCACTAATATGTTCCATTCTTGTTTTTTGTTTGATTGTTCTGATCGTGTTTTTTTGGATCAGTTGAAATGTGTGCATATTTTGTTTACTGGCTCCTGCAAGGAGTGCATTTCCATAGTCCAGGCGTGATAAAATAGTAGCTCTGGCTATTGTAGTGCAGTTTTTCTCACTTAGAAATGGTATAATTTCTTTGAGCAATCTGATGTAGTAGGCACAGATTTTACTGACGTACATTGCTTGGGCATCTGCATTCAGAGATGCTTCTAATGTCATGCCTAACGTTTTCACTTTATCCGAGACGTCAATGCGGGATTCTTTAATTTTAAATGATTGCTAGTCTGGGGTGAGTATGGGCCGCGCCTGGTTGAAGCCAAAGACCATTAACTCGGTCTTATTGCTATTTAGACACATCCAGTTAGTATCCATCCAATATTCTATGCTGTTGTAGAGGTTCTTTATTTTAGTACTGTCCTTACCATAATTCCCACTCCGTTCCATGACCAGCTGAGTGTCATCAGCGTAGTTGGTGAAAAACACCTGGATATGATCTAACAGTTTGCATAACAATCGTATGTACAAGTTGAATAGAAGTGGAGAGAGGCTAGCACCCTGAGGGACACCCGCAAAAGATGTTGGATTCAGATGAGAATTTGTCTCCCCAGTGTACTCGAGAAATT
Organism: Ambystoma mexicanum; assembly: GCF_040938575.1. Taxonomy (NCBI): domain Eukaryota; kingdom Metazoa; phylum Chordata; class Amphibia; order Caudata; family Ambystomatidae; genus Ambystoma; species Ambystoma mexicanum. The sequence continues at coordinate 791,466,238 of NC_090932.1, read as the reverse complement.
CTGTCTGCAAGGAAGGAGGACAACCATCCTATTGTTTCCTTAGAGCAGTTAGCTACTTTTTCTAAAGCTTGTTGGAGTAGCTGATGGTCAAGCAGGTCAAATGCTGCGCTAAGATCAAGTAGGATCAGTAGGCCAGCCTTGCCCTTGTCCATAATCCCTAATATTTTAGTCTGTAGATCAAGCATTGCTGTCCCAATGCTATGGACAGGCCGAAGCAGACATGGTGGTTCTTATGGGGCTGTGTATTCACACTGTGCATGGGGCATGATGGTGGGTTCCCTATGGACCCTCACTGGGCGTCGGGTGTCGACGGTGGGCAATGTGGGCTGGCCGCACATGTGCGCATGGCTGTGGCACTGGCAGGGATGTTGTTCTTTGTGGCAATTTGGCCTTTTGTCTGCATTGCTTTGGTGGCTACATGTTGCATTGTGGTACCTGTATTTATGTTGGGGGATTTTGTTAATACTGTATGTCTACTACTGCTTCTCCGTGCAGGTAAATCCAATATGTGCATGCTCCCTGATCTGTACCGTGACTATGGTGCAGGAGGTGGTTGAATGTGGATTTCGCATTCGCTTTTCATGCCATCGATTGTGTGGTCATTTGCACCTCCACCCCCATTTGGGCATGTGACCCACTGCGCACGTGTGCGTGCTTTTCTACCACCCACAAGCCAGGTCCATTGTCCTCTGTACCTTTCCATGTATCCTGGTAGTGTACTGTTCCGTAGGACCATGGCATTGTGGGTGGAACCAAGGTAGCGGGCACAGTAGTGGGTGATAAGGTTGGGGTCGCAGGTAGCCTGCACATTCCCAGGAGTGGTAGTGCTTGCGGTTTCTGTACACTGCTTGATGGGCCTGGGGGCTCACCAGCGCAACATGGGTACAGTCCAGGGCAGCTATCACATTTGGCATTTGGGCAATGGCACAGAACTGAGCCTTCATGGCATTGGCTCTGGCTGGGTGGTGGGCCGTGACATGTCTCGGGAAGATAGCTCAGCGGCAACGTACTCGCCTTGGAAGCAAGACGACACAGAGCAACACAGGTTCGATCCCCGGTTCCGTGCTTGGAAACCTTTGGGTATTAAGCGTGTTCTAAATAACCTATCATATGATATCCAGGTCATGTGATCATGTGATGTGTTATTGCACTTGCCACAGGAGGGCTTCCAGCACCTGGGCCAGCACTACACAGATTGTGGCCTGTGCCATGCAGTGCATCATGGCCCCAGAGTGCTGGAAGGTGCCAGTCCCGAGGAATTGTAGGACGGACACTAGCTTCAGCAGCGGGGGCACAGCTGTCCGTATGTTAATCCTGCTCCCTATGTCGTCCTGTATTGTGGTGAGCAGCTCAGTTATGGTCTCCCTGTTGAGGCGGTACACAATGACCAACTGGCTGTCAGTGAGGGTCCAAGGTGAGGGCCTAACCCTGAGGATCGGTGCATGCCTTGCTTGGGCTCTCCTCCTCCTGGCCATCCCCAACCCCCTGTACTGCCTGTGCCCTGGTCTGGTTGTCCTGCCTCTCAACTTCCAAGTGCAGCATGAGCAGCTGCCTGTCCCAGCTCACAGTGGCTAGTGGCAGCATGGTGTTGGAAACAGTATTTGGGGTAGGGGTGTGCCTTATGTAGCAGTCTGGGGTGGATTGGGATCACCTATGGATTTATTTCAGCGACCTGGGCTCATTAACTCCAGCTGGATACTGGAGGTAACTGCGCCGTGTTTTCGGCGGTATTTGCACAGGCTTTGGTGCTAATACTGCCGAACATTGGCTTGTGATGCAGCTGCTGGATGTAATAGCGCCGGCTGTAATTGCACCCAATGATTTTATGGTCAGCTGTATTTGCACCGGCTCATGATCTGGCGGAGTGGTTTTGGTGGCGCTAATTCGGTTACCACCGCTTTTAAGGGCTACTGGCAGACTTGTGATGAGGCCCACTGTCTGTTTGATTTTCTAGTATTGTACTGAGTGCTATGTTTGTGCTAATACCGAAGGTAGCAAGGCCCTTAGTTGAGTTTGTTGTATGTGTTTTGTGGTAAATAAAAATGTTTTTTTTTTAAAAAAAGCTTCTAAAACCTATGCTTTTCTCACGGCATGTTTAAAAATAACAAAGTTACTCAGCGTAGTGACTACCATAATCCAAGTCCATAGTCCCGTTTCCTCCATACTTGTGGGACATTCCATCCTGTAGGACGGGACCGCAGCACTTTTGTTTAAAAACATCAAAAATGAAAAATGTTTGTCCTTCTTATCTTTTTACGGTGGAGTACCCACGCAGCTGTAACCCCGCCCTCCTGAGCTCCGCACCACGCATCACCCTTCAGTCCTTTTCTATTGCCAGGTCTGCGGCCATTTAAGCAATAATAGAGGATACTTATTAGAGAGGACGGCGCGGGCGGACGTATGGAGGAAAGGGGACTATGGACTAGGAGTAAGGTAGTCACTACGGTGAGTTTTTTTCTTATACTCCTACATCCCGTCCCCTTTCCTCCATACTTGTGGGAGATTCCAAAGCACTCCTCACAGGTAATACAGGTGGATGGAACCCCCTTACTGAAAAAGGTTTTTAAGAACAGCCTGACCGAACTGAGCATCGGTCCTGGAGCTCAGGTCCAAGCAGTAATGCTTACAAAAAGCTGATGGGGAAACCCACGTAGCTGCCTTTGCAATGGTCTCCCAGCGAACACACTTTTGGAAGGCAACAGAAGCCACTTTGCCACTTACAAGATGTGCATGAAAACCTCTCAGAGGTTGAAGGCCCTGAATGGTATACACTTCTGAAATACAGGAGGCAATCCATCGGGAGACATTAGCCTTTGAAGCCCTTTTGGGTCTCCGAACGTAACAAAGAGTTGAGAGGAGCCCCTGGGTTCAGTTGTTCTGTCCAGATACAACTTCAGGGCTTGTCTGACATCTAAATTGTGTAATATTCTCTCGGCATCTGAGGCTGGGTTCGGAAAAAAGACAGGTAATGAGATAGATTGATTCAAATGAAAATCAGTCACTACTTTAGGGAGCAAAGAAGGATGAGTACGGAGCACAAGCATATCCTTATGGAAGGTAAGGAACGGATGTTCCACGGACAAATCTTGAAGCTTGCTACTCGCCTTGCCGAAGTCACTGCAATCAAAAAGGCAACCTTCCATGGATGACAGCGAATCAGATGAGAGAGCGGTGGGGCTTCGGGGCCTTGTCGGATTCTGCATATAGGCGTTTAAGGAAGGTGGTAGGGGCGGTTGATTGGACTACTACTTTGGATGTGGATATTTTTCTGGCTAGACCAAAAGAAGGCGAAGCTGGGCTAGTTAGCAGAATATATAGATTGATTGTTGCAAACTTTCAAGGAAATGACAAATTACGAGAAGAATGGAGTAGGAGGATTGATTTTGTTATTACTCCTGAGAATTGGCAAATTATTTGCAGGAATGTACTTTTATGTTCGGTAAATTTGGGGGAGAGATCTCGCCAAATTAAAATATTGAACCAAGTTTATTGGTGTTCTGAAAGGCTTAAAAAAAGGAGGACTATCAAATAGTGATGAGTGTTGGGGTTGCGTACAAGAAGTAGGATCTTTTGAGCACATGTTGTGGAACTGCGTACGAGTCAGTGGTTTTTGGAATGAGGTGTGTGTGGCTTGTGTAAGAGTTACGGGTATGAATTTACATTTGGACTTCAAAACAATGATACTGGGGGATGATGCAGAATTAAATGAACTGAACTCTGCTCTGAAGAAATGGGTTTTCAGGGGAGCTATTGTAAGCAACGCCTAATTCTAAGAGGATGGAAAACCAGGATTGCTCCTTCTTTTGACATTTGGGTTGATGAAATGCATAAGCTTTGCAAGATGGAAAGGATGATTTTCAAGTTGAAAAACAAATTGTCCGCTTTTGAAAGGATCTCGGGAAGCTTTATTGATTTGTATTAATTCATGAACTTGTATTGATTTGGGGATTTTTATTTTTTTCTGCATTTTTGTGATATATTTATTTGTACAGATTATATTCCTATATTTTTTTAGATGTTGTTGATTTTCTTTGTATAATTATAAATAAATAACATTTTTAAAAAAAACGAAAACCTTCCAAGAAAGGTTCTTTAGATCCGCCCTAGCCATGGGTTCAAAAGGTTTATGGCATAAGGTGGTCAGGACCACATTTAAATCCCACTTTGGATGAAGATTGCGTACAGGTGGAAAAAGATGTAATAAGCCTGCGAAACGCCTTTTCATGACTGGGTTCGTCAAAGAAAAGGAACAGGTGTCAGTAGACAGGTAGGCAGCAATAGCCGACAAGTAAGTCCTACAAGACAAGACATGAATGCCCGAAGCAGCCTGATGAGAATTGAACGAAAGGACAGTGTCAATCGTAGCATGTCTGGAGTCCAGTTGCTTAGCTAAACACCAGTGACAAAAACTGAGCCACTTGCTCCTATAGTGAGACCTCGTAGAAAGCTTCCTGGCCGCTTGGATAAATGTCCTCGGACAGGTTAAACTGCGCTAAGGATTTTAATTCAGGCACCAGGCAGCTAAGCAGAATGATTGTGGGGAGGGGTGCCACATCTGCTGATCGCACTGGTGAAGCAGGTTGGGAATCAACGACAGTCTGATTGGAGGACAAATCAACAGAATATGAAGTTCCGAAAACCAGAATCTGACTGGCCACCAAGGAGCTATGAACAGCAGAGTGCAATTTGATGTATTCCTGAGCTTGCAGAGTGACCGATGAATCAGAGGAAGAGGCGGGAAGGCATATGCTTTCATGTTGTGCCACAGGATCTCGAGAGCATCCCCTAGAGAGGAGGCCCCGAGACCGTTCCTGGATTCATAAAGAGGAAGTTTCCTGTTTGTAGCAGTCGCAAAAAGGACCACTTCTGGAGTGCCCCATTGGTTGGAGAGGACCTCCATGTTCAGATCCCACTTGTAGCTGGCCGCTGTCTGTCGGCTGAGTGAGTCTGCAGTCACATTGAATTGCCCGGAATGTGTACCGCCAGTAGCCAAATGCTGTGCTGGATGGCTCATTCCAAAACCTGAATGGCAAGGTCCACAAGAGGTGGTGACTTGGTACCACGCTGCTTGTTGATATAAAACATCGACACCGAGTTGTCCATGCAAACGCGGATCACCCGGTTCGTGATGGATGGTTGAAAAGCTTTCAGCGCCAGAAAAACAGCCAGGAGTTCCAAATAATTTATATGAAACTGCCTGCCCTGCGGCGTCCATAGATCGAAAACCTGGAGATGATCCAGTGCGCGCCCCACCCCAGAAGGGAGGAGTCTGTGGTAATCGTCACTTGTGGGCAGGGCTTCTGAAAGGAGGCCCCCACTGTAAGATGGTTGGTCGAAGTCCACCACTGAAGGTCCGTCATCATGCAGGATGTAACTGGGATCATCTTGGAATCCGATTCTGAAGCCTGACACCAAGACCTCCGAAGAGCCAGCTGCGTACGTCTCATCTTGAGATGCGCAAGAGCAAGAGCTAGTACGCACGAGGCCTTGAGGTCCAGAAGCCTCTGGACCACCAAGCCGTCATGTGCTCTGACTGGATGAGGAGCGGACACGTGGTGAATAGATCCGCAATCCTGCCCGCCGTCAAATACACCCTGGAGTCGATCGTGTACCAACGGAAACCCAGGAAGATCAGGTCTTGGGAAACCGTCATGGAAGATTTCTGTCAGTTCACTGATAGCCCAAGATTGAGCAGGAGCTGGAGGAGAGACTGGAGATTGCTCAAAGCCGTCAGTGGACAAGGGCTGCGTAGGAGCCAGTCGTCCAAGTAAGGATATAAATTAACACCCTGTAGCCGAAGGAAAGCTGCGATGAATGGCATCATCTTTGTAAAGACACGAGGGACTGAGCCGAGACCAAAAGGGAGCACACGGAACTGGAAGTGCTCCCCTCCCAGGGAGAACCGCAGATATTTTCGATGCGGCCTCCATATCAGGATGTGCATATACGCATCCTGAAGGTCCACTACACCGAGCCAGTCGCCCTTCCGAAGAGAGGACTTTATTTGGCAAGGTGTGATCATCTTGAACTTCTCCTGGGGAAGAGAAAGGTTGAACTTGGAAAAATCGAGGATGGTGCGCAGGCCAACCTGGTTGGGTTTAGGCACAGTGAACAGACGAAAGGAGAAGCCCTCACCTTATTCACTGAGGGAACAGGTTCCATCGCCCTGAGGTCTAGAAGCTTCTGAACCATGGCTCTGAGGGTGGGTGCCCCGATCTGTTGGAAGGGAGGGTTGAAGGGTAGGGTAGGAGGGAGGGGCAAGCGAAAGCCCGGCTGAGTGATGGACAAAACCCACCAGTCTCCGGTGATGGTCTGCCACGCCTCCAGATCAGACGAGATTCGTCCTCCCACCGGAGTCTCGTGCGACCGACAAAAAAATATCATTTTGCAGACTTGTCAGCAGGGATACTACCTGCCCCTGGAGAGGAGGCTGATGGCCGAGAGAAACCCGACCATGTTATTGTTTGACGGGTGCCGCCAACCGGAGGTTCAGTTCTGCACGCCCGGGGGTCCTGGAACCGCCTGCAGCCAGAGATGGATCGAGACTGAGACCCTGACCTCTGGGTATAAGGGGCCTTAGCTGAGACCTTTGCCAGGACCGACAAAGATTTGGCGGTTTGGGTGCTCGCCTTGGTCTTTGTAAGTTCGTCATCCAGAGCTTTATCTTGCAACTCCTTCGAACACTTACGTCGCATGGAGCCACGCCTGGCGGGAGGTGTCAAATCCCACCATCAGGCCTCGATCTGAGGTATTGACATGGTGTGCCGCAGCTTCCAGGAGATCTCGTGCACCCTGGCGTCCGACAAACCGGGTTTGAAGTCCTCTAGCTCATCCGCAGGAATACACTCCTGGAAATCAGCCAACTCTCTCCACAGCTTCATATTAGCTGCATACAGGATCAGCTCAGTGTTTGCTTGGCGAAGTTGCAGTGCTGAGTTGGCAAAGAATTTCTTGCCCAAGGAGTCCAAAATCTTGTCTTCCTTGGGGAGAATCTGAGCCGCAGCCATAGAGGTCGCAGAGGCCTGCTTGGATTGAAGTGTGGCCGCAGCTACCACTGTCGAAGAGGGGAGCGGACAAGATGCCAAGGGTATCTCCTCAGAGGTGTGAAGCCTGTAACGGACGTTGATTCTCTTATTGATATGCAGCCCAGTGTGGGACTTATCCCAGACCTTACGGGCCTCAGCCAAAACGTCCTTCTGGAGGAACAGGCCGGTACGCTCTTGTGGTGCTTGTGGTGACAAGGTGAACGCTCCTGAAAGCACTCCTTCCTGCGGAGCGGGGGCCTCAGGTACTGGAATGTGGAAGGCCATCATATCCAGAACCCGGTCACAGAATGCTCTGACAGAGCGGGGCTGCTCATCGCTATCCTGATCTGCTTGAGGGTCATCCAGCAAATCGGGTGCAGACAGCTGGGCCGCCACAGGTTTTAAAGTGCTACCCCGTTCTACCGGTGTCTTCTCTATGGGAGACAGCGGGGTTAGGGGTGGAAGCGCTGGAGGCGGACCAATAGGAAGAGGTGGTACCACCGCAGGAACCGCCTGGGTGGAAGGTGGAGCCAGAAGTTCAGGGTAGATTTCCTTAAAAAGACCCTTAAAATACTCTTTCATAGGGTCAGAATGCATGAGCCTCTGAAATTTCCAAAATAATGCATCCTCTGATGAAGGCTTAGGCGCCGGGGTAGGCAGAGGCCTCTCATATGGGGAATATCCCCACGAACGCAATGAAGATGGTTGCCTGGAAGGCCCACCACCAATCAGGTCTGCATAGACCAGTGCAGCAGAAGTAGGCGGAAGCGAGACAGTATGTGGCAGCGGCATCCGAGCATGCCAGTCATAAGAAGGGCAGACAGATTTTTACCTTCAACCTGAGGTGAAAAAGGCTGCTCAGCCCCAAAATTAAGATTCCCAGCACCCGCCATTGAGAACGTAGATGTAAGGGAAGAATCCAAAATGGCAGCCGTGGACCATAAGGGGTGGGCCGCCATTTTGTCGATGCCTGAAGAGAACTGCGTCACATGTGTAGATGAGGCAATCGTCTCCTCAGGCTGGTCAGGGGACTCAAGTAACACCTTAGCCTTGACACAAGGATCCTCAGCAGAGCCGGTACTGTGGGGTCTCGGATCTTTGCTGGGCATCTTGGAGGTGGCCCCAAAATTAGCCTCCAGAGGAGGAGCCTCGGCAGAGGAGTTACGGTCTATGACCGCCCTCTTTGCCCCCTCGACAGAACCAGTATCACTGCGAACCTGAGCGCGGGAATGCTGAGGAATCACCCTAACAGACAAGACCCTAGGAGCAGGTCTCTTGGTTTTGTCGGTACAGACCTTAGCCTCAAAAAGAGGAACCTCAGGTTTTTTCCTCGATATGTGTAGCTCCCTCGTGAGGGGCCTCAAGCTGTGGCTTTGTACTGAAAGCTCCAGAAAAGGAGGCCTCATGGCGTGCCCCGGTGTCTGTGTGGAAAGCTCCAGAAACTGAGACCTCAGAGCGAACTCCGGTGTTCAAAGCCACAGTTGGACTGGGCTGAAGTTTAGAACCCGACAGGTGAACCTCCGAATGTTGTCCGGTCTTGGCAGGTCTGAAGACTGAAAACTCCAGTACGCCTATTAGGCCCGCGAGGCACCTCCGGGGAAACCCTGGTGGTAGAGCTGCTCAACTCCCCTCCCGGACCGAGAAGACCCTGGGAAGGAGTCCCCCAGCAAGGGGCACCCTAAATAGTAAGGAACTTACCGGGCGGTTCTTCTTTTCATCGCTTAAAAGCTGAAGATTAGGTGGAGGAACACGCTGAAAGACATCCTCCCACCAAAGAAGGCAGCGTTGGAGTGCCCGGACAGAAAGGGAATCGCAGTAGAAGCACGAATCCCATAGGTGGTCCGGCCAGAGACACTCCAAGTAGAGAGAATGGGGACCCGCCGTAGCGGAAGCGACGTTCGCATGACGAACAGGACACAAATCCTAGACGCTCCGGCTTAGACGGAGGACTAAGTGACTGCAGAACCGGAGCAGGAGAGAAGGGCAACGGGAACAAGAATAATTTCCCAGTGATGCAAGTGCGTCCAACCCCGCGCAGAGAAAAGGACTGAAGAGTGATGCGCGGGGCGGAGCTCAGGAGGGCAGGGTTACGGCCGTGAGACCGACAAACATTTTTCATTTTTTATGCTTTTTAACAAAAGTGCTCCGCCCCGTCCCGAAGGACGGAATGTCCTACAAATATGGAGGAAAGGGGACGGGACGTAGGAGTAAGGTGTTTATGCACCGGTTGGCACCATTTTGTTGAGCGGTGAAAAATAATCTGTCCGTCTCGTTCACAATGCTTGTATGCACAATGCGTTATAGGGTTGGCATTGAAAAATGTGCAATCCTTTTTTATCATACCTAGTCTATCCTAACCTGGCATCTGAAATGACATCCTTAAGGCAGTCCTTAACAAGGTCACCTGTATGATCTTTGAAATTGATTGCATTACCTTCAAAGCTATTAATCAAACAGAAAATATAAAGTGGCTTCACAAATCTACTTAATCACTTAATTCTATGTCAAGCCTCGATTTGAAAATGTCAGGTGACAACACGGATCTAATTAATCACATATTTCTCTGCTTGCCCCAAGCCAAGCCCCAAGCCAACTTAAGCTTCCATTTGCAACCCTTTCAGAACTGACCTGATAGCTCACACATTTCCTAGCGCTCAAGAAATTTAAGAAACGCCTACAAATCGTCCTCTTCTCTCAGTATCAAGACACTTTGCAGATTGATCTTTATTTTTCACACACCCATTCCCTGCCTACCAATAGTAGATAGTCCACTTTGCATTTCCCCCACCATCTGTACAGAACTATTTGAAAGCTATACTTCAGTTATCAAGGTCTGTTCCATTATGGCTTTTTCTTCTGTAAAATACTACAAAGCAATCTTGTTGGCCAGGTGAACATACACCAGAAATAGTATGCAAATACATATCCATTGTTACTTACCTTCATCCAAATTGAGAAAGTCTTGCTTTACTTCCTCTTTACCAGTTTTGCTGTTCCGAGATTTTTCAATTACGTGCGCACGATCCTGAATGTGGTGACCAATTGCCATTGCCTCAATGCCACTTTCCGAATCTTTAACGCCTTTCCGGGTCTCTTTAATCTAAAAAAGAAATCACCTGCACATAAATGTGGGGGCAGAGGGTGGAGGGGGCAGAAATGAAAGCCAAACACAGAGTTGTCATATTTTTGGTTAAAGACTTATTAACTTAAATGGGTTGGGAAAATGCCTCTGTGACTCTGCTCTAAAGAAGAGCTTCCCTACCTAAAATCGAAAACCAAGGATCTCTCTGTATCAGGTTGTCAAAAATAAAAAGCCGTCCTTGGGTCCAAACATTGTATCCTGACCCTCACACTATAAACAACAAAGTGAGAAGGCAAATGTCTAACCTGGTATTGGTAAAAAGGGTTCATAAATTCCCAACACGCATCAGCATTCTGCATTCCCTGGACAATTGTATCCAGTTCAGCTGTCAAATTAAGGCATTTAACCTACACAAGCAAATCTATGTATCACTTTATGAAAAAAACCATAAGATAGGACGCTAATGAAATGCAAATATATATTTTCTAGATACTATTCACAATTTGAAACAATAACATTTAACAACACAGTGATCAGAAGGGTGAATAACTATCAAGCATTTGAATTATAGGTAATCTGGCATTTTAGTATACAAAACAATCTCGCCTTGCATATTATCATTTCTAATTTTAGAAAAAATCTTTTTTGTTTTTGATGTAGATACATATGCATTTACAAAATTACTAGAGCAATACACTATATAACCACCTGATGATCCACAAGAGTTATTGTGGTGAAACGTGTTGAGATCTAAGGTGTTTTTTAACTGAGAAACAAATACAAGCAATTTTGATTCTTACTGTAAATGTGAAACCAAACAGATTGAACCACAAATATTGTATTATTTGGACCCTATTGAGGATGTTTTTTTTCTTTTGAAGTCAGACATCTTTTATTAAGTGTGAAATTAAACACTTTGAATTCTATTAGCTGTAACATCTGGACTCTATTGTAAATAAAAACACCATGAATCTGGACTGTAAAGAAAGTGAGATCAAAATAAAAATATAAGTGTAAACACCCTCAGTACCCCCTGTGTTTTGGAACTATCACATATTGGCCCTGATTCACAGAGCGTTTTTCAATGGCGTTTAGCCATTATAAAATTCTTTTGTGAATTAGCCCCTAAATATTTTGAACTAAAACAGCCGAGCACAGAAGCACTACCCCCTTTAACCAAGCACCTACAAAAATATAACAACAAGAGCCCCCGACCCCTATAGTATCATTCGAGAACGATGTAGCCCAACTCCTCTCAACCAACACCAAACCCAGCTCCCAGACTATCATCTCAGCTGATTTCAATATAGGCCTAAATGACCCACTAGACAAGAATGCTCCATCCCTAGCTAAAACTATTTCAGCATTAGGCTTCTCACACCAAATCCAGAACCCTACACATACCAAAGGCTGTGTCCTTCACTGGCTAGCAGACCTTAATTACAGCACTACCATAACCTCGAACACCCATTTACTATGGTCCGGCCATCACCTCATAACTTTCAATATCACCATGATGCATGGCCCCACCCACCCCCCATAGGTGACCCCTGCTGCCCCATGCAGAAACAAAACATTACGGTCAGCAACATACTACCACTAGGAATAAAAGACCCTACCATCATGGTAAAACTGTACAATGAAACTGATCTAGCCGCTATTGACAAATTAGCACCTCTTTCCATCTGCAAAGCTAAACCAGTAGCTCACCTGAATGCATGGTTCACACCTAATTTAAAAGCCTTATGAAATGACAAGAGAAAAGCTGAGACTAATTGGAGAAAAGAGCCTAGTGAACCAAACAAAATAGACAACACTGCAGCCGCACTTAAATACGAGCAAGCGCTCCATGTTAGGCAGAAACCTGTGCAGTTCCCTCTGGGACCACAGCAAAATATTTAGGACAACAGGTGGTTGGCAGTAAACCCAATTGGTAGCAGTCTGTACCACCCAGATTTACCTGGTAGCTGTGGCTGAGCAGTCAGACTTCTCTCAAGTAGAGTTAGGCAGTATACAGAGTATTCACAATAGGTCAAAAAGAACACAGTAGAACAAGCAAACACTGACCAGAGCTTGGTGTAAAAGAGATATAATTTATTTTAAAACACATCTTGTTAAACACACTGGCACTAATATCAAGCAGTTCAAAAACACGGTCACTAAAAGATATACACTCCCTTCAACGATTATTAGACAAGTCTTAAGTAAAGCAACACTTATCTTCAGACAGCGGTGAGCGCTTAACGAAGATGGCCCTCTAATCAATCGGTTTAAGAGGGAGAGAAAGGCAGAGCAAAGATAGAAACAGATCCCAACACTTTCGGAAGAACACAGTAGAAGAAAAAGGCAGGTTAAAACTGTAAAGTCAAAGTTAACAAGGCCGGACCCACTTTAAGAGGCTCCGGTCGAAATGTGTCCAAGGTCACATGGTTGAACGTGCCCAAAAGTCTCGCAAAAAAGGTTCAGAAAGAGTTGGACCAAAAGAAGGGGACAAGTTAGATGGTCAAGGCGGCCAGCCCAGTCCAGAAGGTTAAGGGGTTATTGTTACCTTGTAGCAATCTTTAGAAAGGGAGGCCTGGCGGACACGGTACCTTAAAATGGTGAGAACGCTCCAGCGGGGGCAGTTGTTCCTGGCAGCGGGTGCAAGTTGGTGCTTCGTCCGGGGGAAGAGAGGATCTCGTTGTGGAGGAAAACAGGAGTCTGTTGCACTGCCAGGGAAGAAACCAGCCGCGGAGTTCACAATTAAAAGGAGCGGTCCTTTTATTCGCGGTCCAGTGGTAAGTGTCTATCCGGTTGCCGGGGTGCTTGGCACGGGCAATTCAACCACGAGACGTCCTGGGATGCGAGAAAAGAAGGTAAACTGGTTGTGCCCACCAGTCAAGGGAAGAAGACTCTCCAGCAGGGAGATCTCCTCTGTCGTTGGGAAGTGGTGAGTCGGTTCAGCAGGGCTCCACCGGTGGTGTCGGAGCAGGTCGGCTCCGCTTCTCCCTCGTCGGATTTTCAGGTCCTGTGGCGACTTCTGAAGTTCCAGTCCCAAAATCCATGCTTTTATGCAAGAAACCCCCATTCATTCAGCCTAGCTGTCAATCAAACATGCTAAGTGGTGAGCCGGCCGGCTCACCACTTGGGCCAATCACACAAGAGTGCGACTTGAGTTGCTAAGGCAACTCAGTCCAGGGTGCCTAAACCACCTCCCACACCCCGTAAGGTACCCAGACAGAGTGGCACCACTTTGGAGGGCTTCTGTGTAGAAGCCCGCCAAAAGTGGAACAAAGGGCTCGACCTTTGGTTTGGAGTTACAGAGGCGAACACAAACGCCATTTTAAAAATGAGTTTTGGCAGAAAATACCAACCGGTGAATTAATATTAAATAAATAAACCGGCAGTATGTTAGAGGCTATGTTAAAAAAGTATTAGCCTCAAACAATGGGAAAATCCCATAGAGATATATTCGCGGTTGAATATAAAAAGTAGTATCCACTGCCACCAGCCAAAACTCGACGAGGGGGGACGGGACAGTGCCCCCTGGAACAACAGGCCCAAGGGCAATCGAATTGCCCCTACCAGTACGTCCACAATATGATGGTTTCTACTGGTTCTGTTAGTAATTTGGGACTAGTAAAGCCAATGGTGACTTTACATGCCCTGGGAGACAGTAGTCAGTCCCAGGGCATGGAGTCTATGGTGGGGGGTTACTATGACACCCCTGTGTTACTGCACGGAAGGTGCTGTGTAACACACATAGAACAAACACCTGAGACCCTATGGAGTAAAAGACCCCATAGCCCATAAAACACATTAACATTCAAAGGAACATCACAAATCATGTCCAAGAGTGGGAGAAAAAGAGACTCACTCTTGGCAGGAGAAAAAAACAAACTCCAGAAATCCAGCAAAGCTGCTGGGGGACTCACTAGGTTAGGAAATTCAGCCTAAACAGAGAATTCTCCCTAACAGTCCACCACACAAAAAGTGCAATGAAAGAATTACCAATGCTAACTCCAAAACTTAGGAGCTCTTTGCCATATTCAGAGAATTAGAGCCCCCAGGACCACCAGCAGAAGTCTCCAACAAGCACACAAATTGGTGCTCCAACAGTCAAAATGCCCTCTCTGACAAAATAGCTCTATTTCAATCCAAAGGTGAATTATAAAAAGCTCTATCCAACCCACCCAACCACCCCTTGTACCCCTCAACTCCCCAGGGAAGACTACAGTGCCCCATTTGAATTCACTACTGTCTCCAATACAGCAGTCCTCAAAATCATTACCAGCCTTAAACCTACAAGGTGCCAAGGCGACCCATGCCCTGCAAAGGTCATCAAAGACTGTGCCCCTGAACTCAACCCATTTATCACAAGCCTCATTAATGCCCGTTTGAAAACAACTCGGTCCCAATCGATCTAAAAAAAATGCTTGGGTTCTCCCATCACTAAAAAAACCTCTCTCGACCCAAACACTCCAACAAACTATCGCCCTATCACAACAGTGCCATTCTTATTGAACATATTGAACAGAGTAGCGTACCTACAAATACAAAACTACCTGGAAACTAATAACCTCCTTGGCCTATGACAGTCTGGTTTCCGCCCAAGACATGGGACGTAAACAGCCCTCCTGGATTTAAAAATCCAAATGGATGAACTAAAAGACAAAGGGCCTCATTACGACATTGGGAGGTAGCCATGGGTACCGGGTCTGGGTTCCCTGAATGGGGGAAATACCGGGCATTTCCGAACTTGGAGGGCCCGGTATTTCCCCATTCATGGAACCCGGACCCGGTAAATCCCCATTCCCATTTGAGCCCCCTCAATGGGAATTGGGAGGATGCAAACAACAGGGGTCATTAGAGGGTCCCGCGAGGAGACCTCATAATGAGGCGGTAGGGGTTAACAGGGCTGGTAGCTCTACCGGCGCCGTTAACAGCCTACCGCCTTCGTTGTAATGAGGCCCAAAGGCAAACTAACCTTCCTACTCAACCTTTCTGCTGTATTTGATCTTGTCGGCCACAAAATCCTATGCAAACACCTAGCATCTGCGGCACACTTCTCCCCCAATGCCAGTCAATGGATACAACCTTTTCTGGCAGATAGAACAACAAGAGTCTTCTCCACGAGTGCAGAAGCACAACCTACCCCGGTCACATGTGGAGTACCCCAAGATTCCTCCGTCTCTCCAACACTGTACAACATTTTCACCAAACCTCTTTTCGACCGCCTCGATGACTTGGGTATCACCTACACTAACTACGCTGATGACACCCAAATCCTCATCCCTATCACGGGCCACCATGTCATCAACTCTGTTATTCTGAATACCATCTATCTAACTATCCAAGCCTGGATGGCTCACCATGGTTTGTTCCTGAACGATGAAAAGACAGAGCTCCTCCTCATAGGGTCAAAACTCGGTCTAACTAAACAGAAAGAGGGCTTTAAAACATTCAACATTGACGGTAACCTTATAAAAGTGTCCAAAGAAGTAAAAACCATTGGATTTTACCTGGATGGATTCTTCACTCACAATATCTAAACAAGTTAATGACACTGCGTCAGCAGCAGCTTACACATGAAAACGTATCAACGTTTGCAGACCATGCCTGTCACCCGACAGTTGCATCACTCTGGCCAGAGCCCTCATTCTGACGAGATTGGACTACTGCAATGTTCTCTATGCCGGCAATAAGATTCAAAACATCAAAAAACTCCAGGTACTACAAAACAACGCCCTCAGAGCGTCACTCAACATTCCCAAAACTACCCACATCTCCACTACAAGACAGAATGCCCACTGGCAACCGGTACAAGAACGTGTCATATTTGAAATTCTCATCCTGACACACATACGCCTACACAAGTCAGCACCCGCATATCTGTCAGACAAAGTGTCCGGATCCCAATCCAACAGGCCTACACTATCAGCTAACATGCACCTGCTAGCCACTCCTAGATTCAAACTACAGAAAGCAGGAGGTAGTAGCTTCCCCACAATATACCCTCCAAAAATTGGAATGCCCTACCAGCCAGACTGAGGGCAGAAGACTCTTTCTGGTCCTTCCAGAAACAATTGAAAACCTACCTCTTTACACAGGGATTAGGTAACAAAGTCATGCCACCAAGCCAGTAAGTCAGTCTAGATCCAAAATCACCTAGAAAACTACACATTTTCTATGTTCTAGGTCACCTGATCCGACCTGTCACACAGAACTATGTATGTAAATAACTTCATTGCTCTTAGAGACCCTCTGCCATGGTCTTATGCAACAATGTAAATAACTGAAATACCATGTATATATGTATATTTGTAACTAAGAAAATAACTGTACTTCATAATCATGTTTAATGTAAGATAAGCGCCCAGATGCCCCGAGTTAGGCGCGCTATACAAATTGCAAAAACAAATAAAGAAATAAGATGCCTAGAAACCACAGAGATATCAGAATCCGAAAGGAGGAGAGAATTGGAAACCGCCCTTGCTTCCGCTTCTATTCCCGAGACTCTATAGGTTTCCAACTTCCACACTTCAAGAGACCATTGACAGCATTAATCTCCAGATAATTCCTGAAACACCCACCTGAACCACATTACTATGGTCAAACATTGGTCAGAGAAACAGAATTTACCAAAGATCCAACACCACACTTGCGACAGCCATTCAATCAACCCTAAGATCCCACCCGTCAGAAACGATGCCTGCTACGCCATTTATCACTATACACCCTGAAACAACCTTCACAACCACTCAAGAGAAACTGAAAGATGTGCCAGACATGAAGAATAGCCTGCTCACCATCTTTGAATCTGAAAGCCTTAAAGGGGTAGTTTGGTCAGAAATGTTACTGGCTTAATCGATCGGGCATGTATTTTAGATCATACATCGATCGTTGTTAAAATAAAATTCCAGTGCAACTTATGCAAGTTTTTCTCACTTGAACACTTGCAAATACAACAGGTCGGATACCACCATCTTGTAGTAATCTTATCTGTTGATCCATCGACCCTATGTTCAAGTGCCCTCGAGGCACTCATTCAGATCACCCGCCCCTAATGCTGACATTACTAGACCCTCATGATGAGCTCCACCTATTTTAATGACATTGGTGGGCAGCATAGCCGAACGTACCCGGTCATCACCAACATGATAACACTATCTAACGCAGAACCAGGAACATAAACACACACATCCTCCTCAAAAGACGCAAAATGATAAATGCAGTTTTTTAATAAAACAGCAATAGCCATGAGCATAACAAGTACTTTTAATTTTGGCATAATGATGAAAAGAGGTAATTAAGTCCATGAAAACATGTCTGACTTTTTCCAATCGATGTTATAGCTAGCGAACATTGCATGGCTCTCATTTTCTGTCCAAGTATGAACAGTGATCTTATAATGCTGATTCCGTTCATCGATCGATTAATCCCAAACTTGGCATTCTTCACAGAAAGTTATTATCTTCCATCGCCGATTTCTGATCGATACACATGGCTTTCCAGTACAGAGAAGAAATTAGTGTTTTAAATTTCAAATGCAACACTTTCACATCTGCACGTTTTCAGAACCTATATTCTGGTATGTTGCTCTTTATAATTACAACCGCGAAAGGACAGATTGATGTCTGGCGATCGTCCTAGATAATAGTTATCACAGATGCGTTGTTGTTGATTATTGTCCAATTGCGGTTGAAGAAGCTGCCGACCAGTAAACTGTACCCATGGCAGGCGCACATCTGTATAATATAACTATGTAAAATAGAGAATGCAAAAATATATTTCAATACCAAATGTATAATTGTATATACACAGTACATATACATGTTAACTATCAATTTAAGTTACAATTAACACGTGTACAATGTCTATTATTTGTGTTAAATTGAACATTCATCCGTCACAACGTTACTCATAGAGCATACAGCACAATTGCCATCCTCACTTGCATAAATATTATTTAAAACTTTGCTTACATTGTGTCTTGTGTTTCCATTCTCCCTATGTGACGGATGGCCAATCGCTTTGAAAGACAGATCTCAGTAATAGAAACTTAACATTCCTACGTAGGCTTTCAATATAGTGAATCTAATCATTTTTTTGTTTGCTTCTTTTGGTAAAGTCCTTGTTGTAATGAGGCATCTTGAAGATTCCTGCAGTTTTTTGCTTGTTCCCTTCCAACGTTCTCTTTGTGTGCAAGTACAGAGTCTTGTTCTTGCCTCCATACCATCTATGCAAAAATGTATCCTTTTAGGCCTGTACTTTAGGCACATATTATGGAGCACCTCCAAATCTCCAGTGCGGCAGAACCCGGAGAGTCCCCTCATGTCTCTTGAAAGCGTTTTGTCGTACACAATCTTCTCAAGTGTTGTGTGAGGAGGGCAGCCTGAAACCAACCACTTTTTCTCACGCTCCTGCTCCTTGCTCAATGGTCCATGTGCACATTCGTGAAAATGTTTTTTTTTTTCCAAGAGTGTATGTTAGAACAATGGTGCATCAACGAACAATATTTTTCAAGCAGAATATCTACAGATCCATCAAATCTTTTTGAGCTCCAAAGATGGTTGCTGATAGACTGTGACCAATTTAAAATGTTTTTGGTAGCCTTTTTTTCCAGCAGTTGTAATTTTATTTTAATTGAATTTGGGACGTGTCAGGTATCATATTGATGCTTCATGTCTGGGAACAGGTCTTGCATGGCCTTGGCTATTGAAACATACTTGTCAGTGGCTATCAGGTCTATTTGCTTTCCTCTGGATTGCAGAGGTTGAATGAATTTAATGAAACCATTTTTTCCATGGCAACAGAAGATGTATATTCAGATACCTGCACAACAACTGAACTCACTATTTTTTTGGTTTCCATGTCTCGGACATTGTATATGCAGTATTTAGCAGAAAACCCTGGACTGTCACACTGTCCATAACCAGCAAGCCAGAGCCTTTTGTCAGCGAGAGCATTGTCGATTAACATTGGTTCGAGTGTCCATGCCTGGCTAATAGTGGGGAACAAGAAATCCTTCTGATATTTGTTGTACTCAATACCGACGAAGATCGAAAAACTTAAAATTGTACTGTACGTTGATACGCTAAACAACAAAGTAGATGAACAAAATACATTTCCAGCAGGCACCTTTCCAAGTATAGGTTGAACAGACCATGAAAATGAATTATGGTGGTGAACACAGCCACACTTGATCTTCAGTTTGGTGCCTTTGACTACATGAGTAAACTTCACCAATGGCTCCCCACAAATCCTCCTACGCAATTTATAATCACATTTAATCATTTTCATAATCTCCATCAATCAGCATTCGAATACAATATATTTTCATTCCTTTAACAGCAAATCGTCCCTAGGTATAGTGGTTTGCGATGATTCCATGGTGGCGGATAAGTCCTCAACACTAGGAAGAGTGAAGTAGACATCAAAAGCACAATCGTCAATCAGTAGCGAAGATGATTTGGTTATTTTTGTGTGTGCAATTTCCACTTTATCCCCATGTATTGTGGATTTTTTTTTTTTTTAGAGAGTATGGATTGTGTGAGCAGTTCTGCAAGCAATTCTGAAACATCTTCTGTGTTGTCCGTTTCTTCTGGGAGAAGTTGTGTGCTGTAACAATGATCCAGGGTTACTTTCCATGGGTCACTGCTGATATTCAATTCAAATTCCGGCCACTGGACATCTGTATCACGACACTGAATCTTGCGAGGGCCATGCTCAGCCTCAAAATGTAGCTGTTCCCAAATGACAACGGTTTGACAAGTGACATCATTAGTTTGTGTAGTTGTCTGAGTCTTTATGCTCCTCTTCTTCCTAGGCCTCAAATCAAAGAGAAAGAAAATGCTTAAACTATAGCACATATACAGAATGTATGAATTACAGCATTAAAATGTAATATTAATGAAATAACTGATAAACAACTTACATCTTGATAAAGTTGATTTAATGATTGTCGAATTTACAACATCAGTTAAACTATGTAAAAAGATATGGTTAATCGTCCGATTAACATTTTTAAATGAGTAGTCTGTGTACATGGAAAATTTTAAAAAGAAATATTTGAAAACTTTACCTGATAACCTTCAGAGATGTCGCATGGAGTTGGTGCGAGATCATCCTGCAAAACATAGTGATTAAATTGTAGCCCCTTTAATGCGTTGTAATGTTATTTTACTTCACTGATTCTATTTTTCGCTAAGCAGCTTAAGTTTATAAACAAAAACATACACCATTCATATAGTGAAATGTCTATGTTATTCAGTGACAAAGTACATTTTTCTGTAGGTTTACTTTCATTGTTGCATGTATTTCTGTGATAAATACATCAGAATTGTTGATCTAATGCTTTGCAATTTGCTGACATTATTGCAAATTATCAAAAAATAAGTTATCTTTAATGTAAAAAAAGATATTGTTAATCAACAACTATTAGTATAAATAAATACATTATCACTTCTCATACCTCATCCTCCAGCCTGGTTGCAGTAGAAGAATAGAAAATCGTCGAACTTCCAGGCTCCGCGTATATGACAGTAATTGTAATAATAAAGATGTAACATCCAAACAAATTACATGTAAAAGATAGTCGATATTGACAAAGAAGCTTACAAGCCAGTTTGTATCAAAAGCTAATATTTTTTTTATTTTTTTATTAAACATAGCTTATTATATACTTTTTGTTATAACACAAGTCCTTGCACAGATCCTTACACAGTCCTTATGCCTAACCCTCGGCCCACATAAGTTATCAAACATTTAGGGCATCAATAAAGTTAATCACTGCACAAGTCAGAATGATAGAACTTCCACTCAATATATTAAAAATATATATTAAAAATTATTGATTATAATATTATGCATAGCTATAATCAATAATTTTTAAGTTGAACTTGAACAAATACATATTTTGGATAGTTGCATCTGAAGGAATATTCCAAACAAATTACTTGAAAGGTGAGTGAGGTTGCTGTTGAGTCCAGAATAGTGGTTGATGTAGCATCACAGTCCTTTAATCGATCTATATATTCATACCATTGTTCAATAGAAAATGGAGATTAGTATTATAATTTAGACCACATCAAAAACGATTAAAAAAAATGTGCGTACAAGTTGCTTGGCCTCACCATTAGGATGTTGGATGTGTCTGTGATTTATTCCATGGTAATGGTCTGTAATTCCATCAGTGCGGTCTATGTAAAGACAGACAGTAATTTTTTTGAAAATTACCTATTTTTAAAGGACACAATGTGAGTGTATGTTTGGAAAGGCTCCCACTGCACTGAACTATTCAATTTTTAAAGTAGGAATACACAAAACAATCTAAAGTGCAAAATGTACAAACCACAGTACACTGTGTCAAGAATTGAACGTGTGTAGTAAAATATCAATCGAAATATTCCCCAAAAACTGAAAACCTTTCATTATGTTACCTGTTGACAGACTATTTCAATATATTGAGTGGTCATTTGTAAGACATATAATTCAGGCAAATTTAGAAAATTTTAAAATATATTACAAATATCAGCGTTCACTACTTACCTCGATCAGCGTGTGCTGAAAATCAGTTGGAACTGTATTGGGAACTCCAAGACATCCTTGGCTCTGCTTTCAATTTCAGACACGGAAAATCCACACCTCAAGAGCCATTTTCTTATTAAATTTCAATCCTTAGGAAATACATGCAGGACTGTACTTTGACTTTTAGCACTGCTGTTATTAGTGCAACCCAAAACAATACAACAAGGCATTGTTGGATTGTGCCTATGATATGTTAAAGAAATATTACTATTAAAAAGTATCAAAGTGAGTAAATCAAACATCATATTTCTTTAATAATAAAAAATATTTACTTTATAAAAAATGGCACCTAAAGCAAACATGCATTGAAAACGTGCACTACGAAAGATTACATTTAGAAATAATACATTGTAATCTTATGTGCTCATTACAGAGATAGAAAATGTGTAGGAAGGTTGATAATGGTGTAGACTTTTTGAATAAAATAAAATTAAAATAGGTTGTACATTGAGTATAAAGCAATAGAAAGTGGCCTAGCAGAGAACGTTCACACTACAGAAAACAATAGCAAAATTTGACTAACCGTTACTTAGAAGAACAGATGAGCCAACTAAGCAAGCAAGTGACAGGTCCCTTGGTTTCTTCCCCAGAGTTCCAATCCTCCTCCTCCTCCTCCTCCTCCTCCTCCTCCTCCTCGCCTGTTGGACTGGAATCTGGGCTGTCCTTCACCAGGCGTCTTTGGGCTCTGTAGTCCTGTTTTTTTATGAAGGTAGGGCCGACCCCGAGAGGAAGCCACAGTGGCTGCCTGTGAGTGCGCAGACCTGTGGCCCCTTTGCCGGGATTGGCAGAGTGGGGGAAAAAGCCTACGTCGGCATAAAAAACCCCAGACAGCAAATGGACTGTAAGGATGTGATCCTTGATGGTTCTCCAAACGGATGACAGTGGTCCAAAGGAATCCCAACCGGAAGGTAGGCTGGTAGCGTTATGAGAGGAAAATGGTTGTGTTAATCCTGACCAGAGGGTAGGCTGATAGTGCTATGAGGAGTAATAACAACGCTATCCTGCCCAAGGGCAGAGGAAGAGGTAAGAGAAAGTACTGTCAGAGTGGAAAGCTAACCAGATCGGGTCCGTTGTGACGGAGAGCAGATGGGAGGAAGAGGGGACAAAGGAGAGAGTCTGAGTGTGAGCAAAGGCGGACTTCTGAGGGGCAGAAGCGCTGAGACAGCCTCGTGTGAAGCAGGAGAAAACTCTGAGTGAGGCAGAGACTGGAAGTCACGGAGAACAGAGAGGAGGAGAGCGAAGGCGAAAGCAAAGCCGGAAATAAGAGAGCCAAAACAGGCAGAGGGGAGACGCCGGCGGCAAGGAGCCAGCCCGCAGGGCAAATTCAGAGAGCGTTTCAAGAGGGAACAGCGAGAAATCACTAAGTGCAGCAACCAAAACAAGGAAAGTAAACCTGTGAGGGTTGCAACGCGCCGGCTGCCGGGAGGGACTGAATTATGAACCTCCCGGCAGTCGGCAATCTTGGAGAACAACTAGACCGCAGTTCCCAACATTGAGAAGCACGTAACGGAAAGGATTAAAGACGGCCCCACCTCCACCTATGCCACAGGCGCCACTGAACAGGGCGCATGACAGCAAGTTAAAAAGTGGAAAGCTGGCGATATCCGTTGTCGATCTCACACATGTTTGCTTGTTAACTCCCACAGTGTTATAAAGGATTACAGAAGTGGGTGCGTATGTGAATGTCTGACATGTTCATTCACACCCACCAGGCCTCTACGACAATGTTTGACCTCCACAATCCCGCCAGTGCAGCCCCATTGCGAGCGCATGCTCACCGGTGAGAACTGTCATTGATAGAGGAGGGGTGGAAGTGGATGAGGCGCCATAGGCCCGGAACACAGTCAAAGGACACAGACATATGTTGATTGCAGGGACAGGGTCTTCAAAGGGTAGTCTGGAGACACCAGGTCTGGGATGGCCATGTGGATTTGGGTGCCCATGCGAAGGAACTCTTTGTGGTGCACAAAGTATTCGGCACCTTGAGCGTTCCCATCCTCCCCGCTCCCTTGTGAGCGCACACCCACAGGTGCGAACTTTAATTGATAGCAGAGGGGGGGATGGATGTGGATGAGGTAAGCGCGGTAAGCCCAGAACACAGTCAAAGGACACAAACTTATGTTGATTGCATGGACGGGGTCTTCAAATGGAAGTCTGGAGACACCTGGTCTGGGGTGGCCATGCAGATAGGGGTGCCCATGCGAAGGAACCCTTTGTGGTGTACATGGTATTCAGCACCTTGAGCGTTGCCATCCTCCCAGCCTCCCTTGCGAGCGTACGCCCACAGGTGCGAACTGTCATTGACAGCAGAGGGGGGATGGATGTGGATGGAGCGAGTGCAATAGGCCCGGAACACAGTAAAAGGTCTTCAAAGGGGAGTCTGGAGACACCGGGTCTTGGGTTTGCCATGTGGATAGGGATGCCCATGCAAAAGAACCCTCTGTGGTATACATGTTATTTGGCACCTTGAGCATTGCAATCCTCCCAGCCCCCTTTGCGAGCGCACGGCCAGAGGTGCGAACTGTCGTAATAGGCCCGAAACACAATCAAAGGACACAGACAATTCTTGAGACACCGGGTCTGGGGTGGACATGTGGATATGGGTGCCCATGCAAAATAACCCTTTGTGGTGTACATTGTATTCAGCACCTTAAGCGTTCCCATCCTCCAAACCCCCATGCCATCCTCCCATCCCCCATGCGAGCGCACACCCACAGGTGCGAAGAGCCATTGATAGCGGGGGATGGATGTGGATGAGAGCAGCGCAATAGGCCAGTAAACTTGTTAAAGCATACCAATCTTTTACGATATTCTTAGATGTTTGGACATGTTGTGGACGTCCAAAAAATTCTAACAACTGGCCAGATTAATTTATTTCTTTTTTTTATATTTAGTTCGGTAAGGTGGATGGCAATGACACTACAAATTGTACTGCTGCAGTCGAGGTACTGTCTGTATAAATCCACAGTATTTTCCGTGTTCACTGAGGAATTCATCACGAATGGCTCGAACCAGAGGCAGGTCTTACTCGTCAAACGCGAAATACCAGTCTTCCATGAATCCACCATTTAAAGGCATGATATGCACAAGTCTATATCACTTCTGTAAGAGATACAGAAATAGTTTACTTGAATTAACCAAATAATTGCATGTTTTTTGTTAACCCTACCTTGTAAATTGTAAGGCATTGTTATGCTTTAAAAAGTACCTTTCCGTGCAAAGTACTGACAGTACTTGTGATTTCAAGTAAGGATCAATTAGAAATGTGAACGCACATTCCAGCAAAAACAGTTTGGGAGATACTTCCAAGTTAAAGAAATGTGAGTATTCGGGTGATAAATCTAAAGATGAAAACTTTGGTTTCAGATTAGAATGAGTAATTTATTAAATGTACAGAAAAATTATTTCGTGAGTGATCCATCGAAGTTATATTGATGTAGGGGAACAACATGTTATGTTAGCCATCTCGATCCTCAAATACACAAGATATATAGAGTGAACTAACTCGTTACTTGGATTACAAGGGCAAACTGTAGCTCGAAGTTCGTGTTAAAGGGCCATCATCATTCACAACACAGATCTTGTAAGGCAGACGGCCCTGAAATAATGCAGCTCGGTAATGCATAGCAGTGTTGTGACTTCTTCGGCAATGTAGGCCAAGCAGCCAGAGTTTTCTCTGCAATAGCAGTTCTCTACCAGAGTAAGCATAAGCTCACAATCATGGCAGGTACACCAGGTGGAAACGTGTTCCAATGCGACTGGGTTCAGGCTCCGGTGATTGATCCTCATGACTTTCATCTGATCCCACACCGTCTCGACTTTTTTCTCTTTTAAGGATTTCCTCACCTGAATATTCAGGCTCGTACAGGTAGCGTTGAATTGTTCCTGAATAGTGAAAAAGCACAGAATCAACAGTGAGGTAAATAAAAAACGTTTTTGTTTGTATTCCCTAAAGAAAACAGGTTTCCCATTAACATTGAATGTTAAAGAAAAGCAATGGAATTTTAGGCAGTATAAGTACCAGTTTTCAGTGTGACGTTGTCATTGGTCACTATTGAAGATGGTCTTTGTGGAACTGGTGGCGGAAAAAAGAGGCATCAGAAATATCGGCACATACTCCAAAATGGCGCTGAAAAGTGCCTTACTGGAGAACCATCAACAGCAGACTAGTTTATTCTAAGATGGCTGCCAGCAATGGGATTCCGGAAACCCGTCTTATAGTTTTAACAGAACACGAAGCATGAACGCAGCACGTACCTTCATTCATGATTGCAGTGCTCCATGAGTATTCCTGGTCTTCGCCCATCCCATTTTCTGCTCCCTATATTTTCTCCTTCCTTGCACTTACTGCCCCCTCTGTTTTTCCTTTCTCTCCATCGAGGGACATATGCTTCCTCGCCGGATCAACAGAGCAGACCCTTCTCGCCTCCTTTTCTGAAGCACAACGCGTTCCTCACTACAACATATTCTCTCTTTGCTGCTGTCCCCGTTAAAACTGTAGGGGTAGCACAGCAGTCTGGAGACTCTGCTATCTGAGAGCCCCATCCCTGCTTATTCACTTCTTGAAGTGATTAGACAAGGACGTTTTGCCTTCTCGCTCCTCTACGGGCCGGCGTCAGAGTTGGACTCCGTATTTGGGTGCCGTGGCGCTTAACACTCACAGAAAGCTGCGTCGTGTTAGGATTTCCTTCCAGTTACTTACTTTCTGTCACAGAGTGACGAAACCTCAAGGACACAGCTCCTTGTGTTATTCCAGACCAGCCTACAATCCGGAATCTTCACCTCGAACACCACGCATAAAGAAACTAGAGTCCTTTCACATATCAGTTTCGACAATCCATTGGGTTTTCTTCCACAAGAGGGTTTCTCAGTCTGCCCACCTGGCCCCTCCCTCCGCTCCAACACCACTCCCCCCTCCTCCCTCCCCCACTCATCTCATCTCACTGGAAAAAGGAACAGAGAAACAAATAACAGTACAATCTTTGCACTGTGCCGGTTACCATTAATACATTTCGCTCCACAGTATTCAAAGTGAATATATTACTCGGGATTAACAGTTGACAGGCATTATGGGGCAGTTCCTTTAGCTTAGCTCATTGTTTACAGTAACAGGTTTAATCGGTTAGTCTGTGGGTTCCCAGTATGCTGTGTAGTATTCTAAGAAAGGCAGCCATATCATGTCTATGTTTCTGCGGGATTCGTGTACAGAGGCTGTAAGGCTTTCCATTTCGTAAATGGCATGTGCTTTGATTAACCAATCTCTTTTTGAAGGGAGTGCGGCCGACTTCCATTTAATGGTCAAGCACGGTTTATAGTCAATGTCGAAATACATAATGTCGAAAAAAAAAATTTGAATGTCTTTTTCTTTGTTTTTTGTTCGAAATGGGCCCCCCTCCAAACCCCACCCTTTTTTAAAAAAAAAATCTGTTTTAACCTTTTTTTTTTAACTTGTGGAACCCCAAAAAAACATGTATATAAAAAATAAAGCATTCAAAATGTTTTTTTTGGACTTTATTTTTTCGACATTTTTATAATTCAACATTATTTTTTCGCCATTATGACTGCACACCGTCAAGCACACTCTAGCCGCTAGTAACATATTGCGTGGCATGTGTGACAATGACTCATACGATTCTTCCTCATCTGACTCAATCCCAAACAGAACCAGCATGGGTGTAAGCTCCCTGGAAACCCTGTCTATGGCCTGTAGCCCTCCCAGAACCTCCTTCCAGTACATCTGTACCTTACTGCATTTCCACCATTGGTGCCAGTAATCGCTGTGTTCCCCACAGCCTCTCCAGCAGTAGGGAGATATGCCCGGAAACATTTTGGACAGCCTTGAGGGAGTGTAATGCCATCTCATCAGTAGCAATGCATTGTGCATTTTATATTGCATAGATTGCGCCCATACCGCCTTATATATCACCCTCCATATCTCTGGTTGGGTTTCTATTGCCAGCTCCGCATCCCACTTAGCCTCTGATGACAGGCGCTGCAGGTGCCCTCTGGAGAGCAACGATTTGTGCATTCGTGCAATGAGACCTTTCGTTGTCTGGGGGTGCTTAATATTTGCTCAAATGGCATGAGAGTGCGCTTTAGGGAATCGCCGCAACGGGCGTCGTTCAAGGCACTTCTTAACTGGAGAAAAAACATGGGGGGCACATCTACGCATTGTAGGTCACTTTTTAATTCTTCCAGGGTGACAAATGAACCCTTTTTCCACAGCTGCCCAGCGTGGATGAGCCCAGCTTCGTACCAGGGTTGAAACTGCTGAACTTCACTCAGCAAGTATCGAAAGGAGGGGGGACCAAATGCAGCTAAGGGGGGGGAAGGCCAGGATGTCACACCCTGCATGGCTCGAGCTGGGCACCAGAGGGACCACAACACTTTGAGGACGGGATGCTCTTTAACTCTTTGGCTGTGGGTTGCATTATCGGCCATGACGCATTCTCCCAGCGTGACTGGTGCGAGAATGTAA
Source organism: Ambystoma mexicanum (assembly GCF_040938575.1). Lineage (NCBI taxonomy): Eukaryota > Metazoa > Chordata > Amphibia > Caudata > Ambystomatidae > Ambystoma > Ambystoma mexicanum. Next base: position 791,438,085 of record NC_090932.1, on the reverse strand, counting down.
TTTTCTATTGCTACCCACTGTTTTTCGGGATTTTCCCACAAGTGGTCTGGGAGTATCCGGAGTTGTGATGCCCTGTAGTACTCTTCTAGGTCTGGGTATCCCATACCTCCCCCCTCTTTGGGCTGAATTAATGTGGAGTACTGGATCCTTGGCTTTTTATTGGCCCACAGGAATCTCAGTAGAGTGCGTTTTACCTCTGCCAGGAAAGGCTCTGGAATGAGAACAGGGAGGGATTGGAACAAAAATAAAAATCTTGGCAGAATGTCCATTTTTATGGTGGTGAAGCGCGCTGCCCACGACATGGGCTGTTTGAGCCATCTCTTGATATCTTTTTGAATGGTCTTCCATAGAGGAATATAATTGGCCTCGAAGAGGTCTGAGAGAGAGACTGTAATATTTACTCCCAAATACCCAACTGAGTCAGTTTGTACTCGGAAGCCCCAGTTCGTTTTTAAGAGTTCCAATAGTTTGACATTCTTTTTTAGGGGGGCTGCTATGGTTTTCTGGAGGTTTGCTCTAAAGCCTGAAAGGGCGCCGTAGTGTGACAATTCTCAGAAGGTACAGTAGGATGTCGTCGGCAAACATGGCTAACTTGTATTCTTTGCTCCCTCAGGGGATGCCTCAGATCGTGGAATTAGACCGAATGGCTTGAGCAAAGGTCTCTACCACTAGGGCATAGATAAGGGGCAAGAGTGGGCAGCCCCGCCTCGTGTGAGGTTAAAGACATTTGAGGAGACTCCATTAATAGAAGCTTTGGTTTGGGCCGATCGGTAAAGCGCTTTTGCTCCTTGTATCCATATGGCTCCCAGCCCTACCTATTTCAGGACCGCTCTTAGAAAAGGCCATTCTATGCGGTCAAATGCCTTTTCGGCACCTACTGATAGTAGGAGAGAGTCATCCCCCGCTTCTCGGAGTGTGGCCATGAGGTCTAAAGTCTTACTGATGTTATTTATTTTTGCATTTTTATAGCGCACATACAGCCCAAGGGCATTGCGGCGCTGTTACTTGTGGCATGCTTAGTTCCAAAATTAGCATGGGGTACAATACAGTTGCCAATGCATTTGGCATAGCATACTCAAGCGGAACATAGTACAGGGTACATACTTTATGACAACATCTATATATATATATATATAAGGATTAGTGCAATTTTTCAGAGCGTTGAGTCTGGGCAGGATTTAGGCGAAGAGCACAGTTTTTATGGCTTTACAGAATGATAAGTGGGAGATTTGTCCTCCTAGCGGTGGTGGTATTGCGTTCCATTGCAGAGCTGAAAGGTAAGGGAAGCTAGCACCCCCGGCTCGGGCCATCTTAACTCTGGGGACTGTGAGCATGTTTGCATATTATGTTCAGGTTGGTCCTGTGGAGGCTGATAGGTGGATTCTTTCAGAGAGGTATGGTGGAGCCATGTGGTGGATACACTTGTGGGTGAGGGCAAGCACTTTGAAGAGGATTTTTTCTCTGACTGGGTGCCAGTGTGCCTGTATCCTGGTGGCTGTAATGTGTTCCTTTTTAGGGATGCCTGTGGCTGCACGTAGAGCATTGTTTTGTATAATCTGCAGTTTGTTCATGTTTTTAGACGAGGTGCCTAAGAACAATGCATTGCAGTAATCTAATCTAGATCCTGTGATAGCTCTGGCGATGGTGATGCAGTTGTCCTTGGATAGGAAGGGTCTGGCTGCTGTCATGAGCTTGGCATGGTATGCTGCTGATGAAGCGATGGCGTTGACTTGCTTTTTCATTGTTAGATTGGAGTCGATATAGACACCTAGTGTTTTTACCGATCATAAAGTGGCTGAATTTGGGGTCAAGGTTCTTGAGGGTTTCCTTTGAACCAACCATTAGTAGTTCTATCTTGTCTGAATTAAGGCAGAGCCCATTGGTTGCCATCTAGGCTTGGATAGTGTTGTAAATGTTGTTAAGTGTCTTGGAATCAGTGTCATAGTCCACTGTTAGTGTGAGTAGGATCTGGGTATCGTGTGCATAGTATCTGATACCCAGGGAGTCTAAAATGAAAAAGACAGGTCGTGGAAAGATGTTGTAGGGGGTGGGTGAAATGCATCAACCTTGTTGGACACAACATAGGATGATAGCAGGTGAGGCGGAGGC